>NC_057808.1:561684180-562005654 GCF_018294505.1 Triticum aestivum
CGTTTTGATGACTACGTGATAGTTCAGTGTGTAATGCTAACGGTTTAGAATTGAGGCGCCAAAGACGTTTTTGAAACGTCGCAGAACATGTGAGATGTTCCAAAGACTGAAATTGGGATTTCAGACTAGTGCCCACGTCAAGAGGTATGAGACCTCTGACAAGTTTCTTAAGCCTGCAAACTAAGGGAGAAAAGCTCAATCGTTGAGCATGTGCTCAGATTGTCTGAGTACTACAATCGCTTGAATCGAGTGGGAGTTAATCTTCCAGATGAGATAGTGATGGTTCTCCATAGTCACTGCCACCAAGCTATTAGAGCTTCGTGATGAACTATAACATATCAGGGATAGACATGATGATCCTTGAGCAACTCGCGATGTTTGACACCGCGAAAGTAGAAATCAAGTAGGAGCATCAATTGTTGATGGTTAGTAAAACCACTAGTTTCAAGAAGGGCAAGGGAAAGAAGGGATACTTCATGAAACGGCAAATCAGTTGCTGCTCTAGTGAAGAAACCCAAGGTTGAACCCAAACCCGAGACTAAGTGCTTCTGTAATGAGGGGAACGGTCACTGAAGCAGAACTACCCTAGATACTTGGTAGATGAGAAGGCAGGCAAGGTCGACAGAAGTATATTGGATATACATTATATTAATGTGTACTTTACTAGTACTCCTAGTAGCACCAGGGTATTAGATACCGGTTCGGTTGCTAAGTGTTGGTAACTCGAAATAAAAGGCTACGGAATAAACGGAGACTAGCTAAAGGTGAGATGACGATATGTGTTGGAAGTGTTTCCAAGGTTGATGTGATCAAGCATCGCATGCTCCCTCTACCATCGAGATTGGTGTTAAACCTAAATAATTGTTATTTGGTGTTTGCGTTGAGCATAGACATGATTGGATTATGTTTATCGCAATACGGTTATTCATTTAAGGAGAATAATGGTTACTCTGTCTATTTGAATAATACCTTCAATGGTCTTGCACCTAAAATGAATGGTTTATTGAATCTCGATCGTAGTGATACACATGTTCATGCCAAAAGATATAAGATAGTAATGATAGTACCACATACTTGTGGCACTGCCATTTGAGTCATATTGGTATAAAACGCATGAAGAAGCTCCATGTTGATGGATCTTTGGACTCACTCGTTTTTGAAAAGATTGAGACATGCGAACCATGTCTATTGGTAGATATGCATGAAGAAACTCCATACAGATGGATCGTTTGGACTCACTTGATTTTGAATCACTTGAGACATGCAAATCATACCACATGGGCAAGATGACTGAAAGGCCTCGTTTTCAGTAAGATGGAACAAGAAAGCAACTTGTTGGAAGTAATACATTTTGATGTGTGCAGTCCAATGAGTGCTGAGGCACGCAGTGGATATCGTTATGTTCTTACTTCACAGATGATTTGAGTAGATGCTGAGTATATTTACTTGATGAAACACAAGTCTGAATTATTGAAAGGTTCAAGTAATTTCAGAGTGAAGTTGAAGATCGTCGTGACAAGAGGATAAAATGTCTGTGATATGATCATAGAGATGAATATCTGAGTTACGAGTTTGGCACACAATTAAGACATTGTGGAAATTGTTTCACAACTAATACCGCCTGGAACACCATAGTGTGATGGTGTGTCCGAACATCATAACTGCACCCTATTGGATATGGTGCATACCATGATGTCTCTTATCGAATTACCACTATCGTTTATGGGCTAGGCATTAGAGACAACCGCATTCACTTTAAATAGGGCACCACGCAATTCCGTTGAGACGACACCGTATGAACTATGGTTTAGAGAAACCTAAGCTGTCGTTTCTTAAAAGTTTGGGGCTGCGACGCTTATGTGAAAAAGTTTCAGGCTGATAAGCTCGAACCCAAAGCGGATAAATGCATCTTCATAGAATACCCAAAACAGTTGGGTATACCTCCTATTTCAGATCCGGAAGCAAAAGTGATTGTTTCTAGAAACGGGTCCTTTCTCGAGGAAAAGTTTCTCTCGAAAGAATTGAGTGGGAGGATGGTGGAGACTTGATGAGGTTATTGAACCGTCACTTCAACTAGTGTGTAGCAGGGCACAAGAAGTTGTTCCTGTGGCACCTACACCAATTGAAGTGGAAGCTTATGATAGTGATCATGAAACTTCGGATCAAGTCACTACCAAACCTCGTAGGTCGACAAGGATGCGTACTACTTCAGAGTGGTACGTAATCCTGTCTTGGAAGTCATGTTGCTAGACAACAATGAACCTACGAGCTATGGAGAAGCGATGGTGGGCCCGGATTCCGACGAATGGCTCGAGGCCATAAAATCCGAGAGAGGATCCATGTATAAAACAAAGTATAGACTTTGGAAGAACTACTTGATGGTCGTAAGGCTGTTGGGTGCAGATGGATTTTAAAAGGAAGACGGACAATGATGGTAAGTGTCACCATTAAGAAAGCTCGACTTGTCGTTAAGATGTTTTCCGACAAGTTCAAGGAGTTGACTACGATGAGACTTTCTCACTCGTAGCGATGCTAAGAGTCTGTTGGAATTATATTAGCAGTTACTGCATTATTTATGAAATCTTGCAGATAGGATGTCAAAACATTGTTTCCTCGACGATTTTCTTGAGGAAAGGTTGTATGTGATACAACCAGAAGGTTTTGTCAATCCTGAAAGATGCTAACAAGTATGCAAAGCTCCAGCAATCCTTCTAAGGACTGGAGTAAGCATCTCGGAGTTGGAATGTACGCTTTGATGAGATGATCAAAGATTTTGGGTTTATACAAAGTTTATGAGAAACTTGTATTTCCAAAGAAGTGAGTGGGAGCACTATAGATTTTTGATGAGTATATGTTGTTAACATATTGTTGATCAGAAATGATGTAGAATTTCTGGAAAGCATACAGGGTTATTTGAAAAGTGTTTTTCAATGGAAAACCTGGATTAAGCTACTTGAACATTGAGCATCAAGATCTATAAGGATAGATCAAAAACGCTTAATAGTACTTTCAAATGAATACATACCGTGACAAGATTTTGAAGGAGTTCAAAATAGATCAGCAAAGAAGGAGTTCTTGGCTGTGTTACAAGGTGTGAGTATTGAGTAAGACTCAAGACCTGACCACGGCAGAAGAGAGAGAAAGGACGAAGGTCGTCCCCTATGCTTTAGACGTAGGCTCTACAGTATGCTATGCTGTGTACCGCACCTGAAGTGTGCCTTGCCATGAGTTAGTCAAGGGGTACAAGAGTGATCCAGGAATGGATCACATGACAGCGGTCGAACTTATCCTTAGTAACTAGTGGACTAAGGAATTTTCTCGATTATGGAGGTGGTAAAAGAGTTCGTCGTAAAGGGTTACGTCGATGCAAACTTTGACACTAATCCGGATGACTCTGAGTAGTAAACCGGATTCGTATAGTAGAGCAGTTATTTGGAATAGCTCCAAGTAGCGCGTGGTAGCTGCATCTACAAGATGACATAGAGATTTGTAAAGCACACACGGATCTGAAAGGTTCAGACCCGTTGACTAATAACCTCTCTCACAAGCGAGATATGAACAAACCCCATGGGTGTTGGATTCATTACAATCACATAGTGATGTGAACTAGATTATTGACTCTAGTGCAAGTGGGAGACTGTTGGAAATATGCCCTAGAGGCAATAATAAAATGGTTATTATTGTATTTCCTTGTTCATGATAATTGTCTATTGTTCATGCTATAATTGTATTAACTGGAAACCGTAATACATGTGTGAATACATAGACCACAACATGTCCCTAGTAAGCCTCTAGTTGACTAGCTCGTTGATCAATAGATGGTTATGGTTTCCTGACCATGGACATTGGATGTCATTGATAACGGGATCACATCATTAGGAGAATGATGTGATGGACAAGACCCAATCCTAAGCATAGCACAAGATCGTGTAGTTCGTTTGCTAAGAGCTTTTCTAATGTCAAGTATCGTTTCCTTAGACCATGAGATTGTGCAACTCCCGGATACCGTAGGAATGCTTTGGGTGTACCAAACGTCACAACGTAACTGGGTGGCTATAAAGGTGCACTACAGGTATCTCCGAAAGTGTCTGTTGGGTTGGCACGAATCGAGACTGGGATTTGTCACTCCGTATGACGAAGAGGTATCTCTGGGCCCACTCGGTAATGCATCATCATAATGAGCTCAATGTGACTAATGAGTTAGCCACGGGATCATGCATTACGGAACGAGTAAAGAGACTTGCCGGTAACGAGATTGAACGAGGTATTTGGATACCGACGATCGAATCTCGGGCAAGTAACATACCGATAGACAAAGGGAATTGTATACGGGATTGATTGAATCCCCGACATCGTGGTTCATCCGATGAGATCATCGTGGAGCATGTGGGAGCCAATATGGGTATCCAGATCCCACTACTGGTTATTGACCGGAGATGTGTCTGGATCATGTCTGCATGGTTCTCGAACCCGTAGGGTCTACACACTTATGGTTCGGTGACGCTAGAGTTGTTATGGGAAATAGTATGTGGTTACCGAATGTTGTTCGGAGTCCCGGATGAGATCCCGAACGTCACGAGGAGTTCCGGAATGGTCCGGAGACAAAGATTTATATATGGGAAGTCCTTATTTGGTCGCCGGAAGTGTTCGGGGGTCCATCGGTATTGTACCGGGACCACCGAAAGGGTTCCGGGGGTCCACCGGGAGGGTCCACCTGCCCCGGAGGGCCCTATGTGCTGAATATGGAGGGGAACCAGCCCCTAGGTGGGTTGGGCGCCAAAACCCCCTAGGGCCCATGCGCCTAGGGTTTGGGGGAAACCCTAAAGGGGGCGCCCCCCTTGGCTTGGGGGCAAGCCTTCCCCCCTTGTCCGCCCCCCCCCCCCCTCTAGATCCATCTGGAGGGGGCTGGCCCCCCTCTCCCTTGCCCCTATAAATAGAGGGGGGTGGGAGGGCAGCCGCACCACATCCCTGGCGCAGCCCTCTCCTCCTCCAACTCCTCCTCCTCCTCCGTAGTGCTTAGCGAAGCTCTTCCGGAGAACCACAAGCTCCATTGCCACCATGCCGTCGTGCTGCTGGAGTTCTCCCTCAACTTCTCCTCTCCCCTTGCTGGATCAAGAAGGAGGGGACGTCCCCGGGCTGTACGTGTGTTGAACGCGGAGGCGCCGTCCGTTCGGCGCTAGATCGGATCTTCCGCGATTTGAATCGCCACGAGTACGACTCCATCAACCGCGTTCTTGTAACGCTTCCGCTTAGCGATCTTCAAGGGTATGAAGATGCACTCCCTCTCTCTCGTTGCTAGCATCTCCTAGATTGGTCTTGGTGACACGTAGGAAAATTTTGAATTATCGCTACGTTCCCCAACACCCACGTATTCTACGAAGATCTTTATCGGTCGTACCATAATGACAACATACGTTATTCCCTTTGTTAACGGTATGTTACTTGCCCGAGATTCGATCATCGATATCTTCATACCTAGTTCAATATCATTACTGGCAAGTCTCTTTACTCGTTCCGTAATACATCATACCGCAACTAACTCATTAGTCACATTTCTTGCAAGGCTTCTTATGATGTGTATTACCGAGAGGGCCCAGAGATACCTCTCCGATACTCGGAGTGACAAATCCTAATCTCGATCTATGTCAACCCAACAAATACCTTCGGAGATACCTGTAGAGCATATTTATAATCACCCAGTTATGTTGTAACGTTTGATAGCACACAAGGTATTCCTCCGGTATCCGGGAGTTGCATAATCTCATAGTCAAAGGAATATGTATATGACATGAAGAAAGCAATAGCAATAAAACTGAACGATCAATATGCTAAGCTAATGGATGGGTCTTGTCCATCAAATCATTCTCCTAATGATGTGATCCCGTTAATCAAATGACAACACATGTCTATGGTTAGGAAACTTAACCATCTTTGATTAACGAGCTAGTCTAGTAGAGGCTTACTAGGGACACGGTGTTTTGTCTATATATCCACACATGTATCAAGTTTCCGGTTAATACAATTCTAGCATGAATAAAAAACATTTATCATGAATAAGGAAATATAAAATAACAACTTTATTATTGCCTCTAGGGCATATGTCCTTCATGATCATTATCATGTCGGACTTGACTTCAAGCACGGATCCGACCACTGTCTGCTCGAATTCTGACCTCAAATCAAGTCTGAGCTCGGAGCCGGCTTTAAGTTCGGATCTGTTGTCCCCACCAGCGGACCAGGAATCAACCCTGGCTAGCCAAGACTCCAACTCAAAGGCAAGAGCAAATCTCACACCAGACCCTGCCTCGAGTGAGAGCCGGGTCTCCACCTCATCGGATCCTGGCCTTGAGTCAAGTCTTGTTTCGGAACCAGCCTTGAGCTTGGACCCGGTCTCTACCCCCCCCCCCCCCCCCCCCCCCCCCCCCCGCGCGACCATGATCTACCACAGTCGACCCGATTTTCGGAGTTGCATTCAGCGACCCTTTGAACATACTAAAGGTTAGTCCAGCCTACAGCTAGGCCCTGTACCCAACAGAGCTCTCGCACTTAAATGAGATGCTTGACCACATTCAGAACCTTGCAATCTCCTTTGCGGTCTATGACAAAATCAGATGTAGAGCCGATGACCTGGAAATTTACGTCCCACCCACCACCCACCACCCATCTAGTCACAACCATGGAAGATTTAACCGACATGTTGAATTACGCCTCTGAAGAAGCAGCCGGCATGGATGAGGATGCCCATAGCCCATCACGCGCCACGTCCCTTGTGGCCACGCCCCACAATGGCAGGTGAGCCGCCACCTCCACCTACGACGTCTACATGGTAGACACTCCCAAGGACGACAGCGAAAAGAAGGAAACACCCAAACGCCGTCAAACCCGGAAGCGATCCAGGTGCATGGGACGAGGCATGCAGATCCACAACAAAAATACAGATGCCACCGATAACTGCGCAACTCCAGATGGTGCTGAGAATGAGGGCAAGGATGATCAAGCCTCACCTGGCCAGCCTAACGGGCCCATGGGGATGTCCGGCGAGAACCCCGAGGGTTTGGAGGCCGGGGAAGATAGTCATTATCTCCAAGAATCCGAGGATGACGTAAGCCTCAGACCGAGGACATTATTGTCCCTTAGGATCCACTCGAACAAGAAAGATCCGGCGATGGCTCACTGCTACCGCCCGGAGTATGAAGAAGAAACAGCAATAGATTCAGGCCGATCAAAACATACTCAACGACAAGTGGGTAGAGGTCCTCGCAGCCGAGCAAGATTTCGAGGCACGCGGCGAGGGGCAAACTAAAACCTACCCGCGACGACGTTTGCTTCCTCACTTTGATGACGAAGTAGCAAAAAACCTGCCTTTTAAGCATGGCCAAACCGATCAACCTGGCCGCCCTCCTAGACGTGACAGGCCAACAAGGGAAAATAAAAAAAGCCTAATAACACCTCACCATGAAGACAAGGACCCGGTCCAATACCCCGAGCCATACGATTTGCCAATGTAGTTAAACGCAAATCCAGTCCTAGCGCGATCCATTTATGGATCACAAGGACACACGCCTGCTGGATAGGTCGGTGATGACCCACAAGTATAGGGGATCAATCGTAGTCCTTTTGGTAAGTAAGAGTGTCAAACCCAACGAGGAGCAGAAGGAAATGACAGGTGGTTTTTAGCAAGGTATTTTCTGCAAGCACTGAAAGTAACGGTAACACATAGTTTTATAGTAGGATAATTCATAGCAAGTAACAACGATAACAAGGTGCGGCAAGGTGGCCCAATCCTTTTTATAGAAAAGGACAAGCCGGAACGTTCTTTTATAATAAGCAAAGCGTTCTTGAGGACACATGGGAATTATCATCTAGTCACTTTCATCATGTTTATTTGATTCGCGCTCGCTACTTTGATAATTTGATATGTGGGTGGACTGATGCTCGGGTGTTGTTCATACTTGAACAAGCATCCGACTTATGATTATCCCCTCTCGCAAGCATCCGCAGCTACGAAATAAGAATTAAGATAAATCTAATCATAGCATGAAACGTATGGATCCAAATCAGCCCCTTACGAAATAATGCATAAATTAGGGTTTAACCATCTGTCACTGTAGCAACACATCATCTACTTATTACTCCATAATGCCTTCCCTTAGGCCCAATTATGGTAAAGTGTCATGTAGTCGACGTTCACATGACACCACTAAAGGAAACAACAACATGCATATCATCAAAATATCGAACGAATCCCAAATTCACATGATTACTTATTCAAAAATCATACTAATATTTAAGACCAGAGGGGTATTGAATATTATAAAGGATCTAGCCATATAATCTCCCACCAAATAAACCAACTAGCATCAACTAAAAGATGTAATCGACACTTCTAGCAACCTACGGGTACCAATATGAGGTTTTGGGACAAAGATTGAATACAAGAGATGAACTAGGATTTGAGATGACATGGTGATGGTGAAGATGTTGATGAATATTGGTCCTTCCACGATGAGAGGATCATTGGTGATGTCGATGACTTCGACTTCCCCCTCCCGGAGGGAAGTTTCCCCAGCGGAATCGCTCCTCCGAAGAGCAAAAGTGCTCCTGCCCAGGTTCCGCCTCGAGATGGCGGTGCTTCGTCTCGAAAATCTTCTTCTGATTTTTTTTCTAGGGCAAATAGCACCATATAGCTGAAGATGAGCACCGGAGGCTTGCCAGGGGGTCCACAAGCTCATAGGGCGCGCCTAGGGGGGGGGGTAGGGGCGTGCCCCCTGAGCTTGGCCCCCCTCCTGGTATTTCTTCTGCCAATATTTTTTATATATTTCAAAATAGTTCTCCGTAAATTTTCAGGTCATTTGGAGTTGTGCAGAATAACTGTCTCTATTGTAGCCTTTTTCCGGTTCAAAATTCTAGCTGCCGGCAATCTCCCTCTTCATGTGAAACTTCTAGTAAAGACTAAACCATCTTCTCTAAACTCTCTAGTCCAATGAAGACGTAGGCCCATGGTGGATCCCTTACGCAAAGATGCTCGTGTGCCTTTTAAATGAAACTAGAATAGAACGAGATCCTCTAACTTTTGAAGAACTATGTTCGAGGGATGTAAATGAATACAATTTAGCTGCACATCAGTCCCCTGAAAATACAATTTGGGTCAGTCGATTTTAATGTGAAGGAAGGAACAACAGAGGGGAGGAAGGAGCTCACTGGAGAATGCTACCCCATTATCTATCTTAGGGGTGTGGGGGTGATGAGCTCGCAAGAGAAGGCTATCCCATTATCTATCTTAGGGGTGTGGGGGTGATGAGCTCGCCGGAGAAGGCTACCCTATTATCTATCTTAGGGGTGGGGGATGGGGGGTGTGCTGCAAGTTCACCAGAAAAAAAATTGGCCATTGTCGAGGCTAGAGGGATGGTCGGGGCGGCGGCAGCATGGCGGTGGGAGGCGGTTGAGGGGAGGGCGGGGCAGTGAGGCTGGCGCAGGAGCGCCTCCGGCCACGGGCGGTGGTTGCCGACGGTTCGATCGGTGGTACATTCGGTTGGGGAAGAAGAAGGGCTAGAGATTGAATAGGGCTACTGACAGTTGGATTTGTAATGGACGTGGCTATAGGTAAGTCCACTGAAAACGCAATTAGGGTCAGTCGATTCATTTGGGACATCGAATCTGATTGCTTTGGGGCTTCTTTTTTCTTTTTGCATAGCATTGTCTTATATGACTTTGCTATTTGCCGGATGTGATTACTTTGGTTTTTTGTTGGAATAGATTTTGCTTTATATGGCTTTGCTATTTGCCGGCGTGTTTTTGTGCGTGTGCGTTGATGTTGTCTGTGTGCATCCTAGTTATGCAAAGGTACTCACTGCGTTTGTATTCCCTTGATGCTCCATTTCAAGTCAATTAAGGTGCATACTGCGTAGAATCTGCTGGTAGTCCAGTTATTTTTCAAAGTTTGGTGTGTAGGCTTTATTTGACATTCAAAAAAGATTCGTTTCCTTGACATTTAGCAATGCTTCAAAACCAATCCATGCAACGAACATTTTGAAAATACCACTATGGCATGCATAGATAGAAACTATGGTCTGCAGATATATATAGTCGGGCGAACTACTATGTTTATAGTTCAAAGAACCGCCGCAAAAACACTTTTAGTTACCTCCAGAAAACAACAGATTCACAGAGAAACTACCAGTACAATGCACGTTTACACAACACGCTATCTCTCTTTTTTCTGTAAAACTCTCGCCGGCCAGGACTCTGGGCTACTCTCAAGCTCAAAGGAACCAAACTGCCAACACTGAGGTTTTAATCTTCCCTTGTTTCTTTTTGTTTCCTCAGGGAAGCTATCTAGCAGAAGACGCTCATGTCGAGCTCACCTCCGGAGCTAACCACAGTTTCACCTTTTTGTCATCCCCACAAGTCGCCAGAATGAACGCAGGAGCACCACCTGAGAAAATCAACAGGCAATGTGATTTAGACACCTTAAACACATATTTCCATCATGAAACTAGACACAATAATTTACAAGATGGTGACGAGGATGAGTGAGCACGACACATGAAGTCCATCAGCCATCATATATCAGTATTGTGGTGCGCCAAGGGCTGACAAACTAACTAGATCCAGTCCACAAATTCCATTGCATTTGCACTACTAACCTAAGCAGGTTCCTAAGAGCTCTAGTGCAAGATCTAGCAAACAACAGAGATGCAGATCACAAAAGAAATGGAGATAAAACGTTACCATTTGGAATTGTCCGTGGAGCCCACGCAATGCCAGAAATAGCACCTGAGTGTATACAGAAAACACGTCAGCCCATACATTTCTTTTAGAGCAGGAGAACCTAAAGAGGATTCGCCCTGGAAAATATGAAAAATTACACACCTTCATGGGCCTTCTCGGCTGTATCCAAAACCACACCAGTTTCTGCACATAGCCATTGCAACGTCGATCCACTTGTCACAGCCAGAACTTTACCATCTGGGGAGATGCCCATGTGTTCATACAGGCAAGTAGAGCCTTTTGAATCATGCAGAGGGACTGGCAAAACTCTCAAGGTTTTGGGATCCTCATCAAGGTGATACCTTACTGCAGAAGCAACAGAAACCATTAACCCTTAAGAAAGACTTGTACATTGCAATATCTGACAAACAACAGGGTTACAGTTGACAAGTGCCATGACCTCAAAAGAGATTATATAATCATGCAAATGTGACAACTTTGGCCATGTCCACTACATATCAATAGCCTAAACTGATTGCTTAACTGATCGATTAACATTTTCTGTAATGAAGGGCTTATCAACCTTGGTGAAGAAAGGCAAAAAAAAAAGGTTTTCATGCATTATCCTCTTGATGCAGACCGAGCAATCCCAAAAAGGATATATATACAAAAGAAGCTGACATGACTTTATGGCAACTTCCGGTAAACAGGGTTAACATATTAAAAATCAACAAGCACAACTGTTGGTAAATATAGAACATACCATTGATATTCCATACCCGGATGGTACCATCTTTCGACGCAGTAATAATCTTCTCAGAATCCGGAGTGAAACACAAACTAGTGACAGCACTCTGAATTCAAAACCTGTCAGTCTCTGCTCACAGGAATAGTTTGAAACTTGCGTAATAAAATGTAAGCAGGGAGGAATTTGACCTTGTGACCCTTGAGCTGCATGACCCTGTTAACCTCCTTCACTGAACTATCCTTCGAATAAACAATCTCCCACACCTAAAGAAAATGTGAATACTATCGTAACTGGGAGACAGTTAATGGGCAAAATAGTGAGTTTTATTACAAAGAACACTCTACCAACCTTGACATCAGCAGTGAAAGCTGCAGCAGCAATGAAGCGGCCATTTGGGGATATGTCAGCCATGTTGTTTTTCAACTGATTAGTGTCAACTGTTCCCAACTCTTTGCCACTCCTTCCATGCCATATTTTGATATCAGTTGCTGCAAACAGTTTTCAAAAACAAATGTTAATACAAAATAGAATTTGTAACCTGGAATTAAGTACATAATGTCACATGATTATATCTAATAAATTTGTTATATGTCTGCATATTCCCAGTGCACATGCGTTGCATAAAAAAATTGAATGTTGCTTCGCAAATAATAGACGCAGAACTTCAGGCTCATGGATCAAGAAAGGAAAGCAGAGGTGATTTTTTTTAAATTACTACCCCTAAACAGTCGCATGCCATAACTGCCCAATTCCTCAATCGAAGCATGGTGGGCCTCCACGTTTCCCACGCTACCCGATAGCAAAAAGAGTAAGTGCGACTTTAATTTGCCGGCTAACAGATTGGGAAGAGAGACACCGTCGAGTGCTAAACAGAGAACCTCAACCCATAACACTATGTGCACGCAGAAAGCACAACACCAGTTGGACTATCAATTCATTATAATGGTATTGCAAGCGAGTAATAACATATTAGGTCTTTTCAAAGGACATATTTACAAAATGACCAAAAATTGATGCCCAATTAATTCTGTAGAGCTGTTGGACAGGTTGATCCGGACAACGGAACGGTGAGGCAGATGGTTGACCAGTTCCCTGACTGATCCAGTTTTATAAACTGGTGTTTATTCTACCACTCAAAACATCATACCTGCCCCAAGATAAAAAAAACTCCTTGCAACCTTGCTACCCTCAATCCCACTATATCAATGCACCTGAGACTTTTGTTTACCCTCCTCCCGTAAGTCTAGCATTTTTGTTTTTCGCAAAAAAACATGTCTAGTATATTTGTACTCCCATATATATAAGTGAAACATGGTGCAGCATTACTCATTAAAGCTTACTAGTTTAGAAAATATCATTAAAGCTACTAGTTTAGTAAACATTCTACACTGTACAGTACTGCTTCCAGCATACGTGAAAAAAGCTCTAGCTCCATATACGGCATTACAATTCATGGTGAATAATGAATGGTGAAACAAAAATTAAGATCTAAATTAACACAGTAATTATGCATGTTCGCAGGTCATTGCATCTTGATTTAAAGGCTACTGCAGTAAGCAATCCTGATTCGAGAGTAACTACTTGAAATGGAAACAATCCTAAGAAAGTACACAGCCCATACCTTCAGAGCAAGAAATCACTATTGTGCTCCCATCACCAGTCCCATGAGTTGCACGAGCTGCCGCAAGGTTCAGCACCGATTCCTTGCCGTGAATCTTCTTGTGGTCCCACTTGATCTCAGGAGGAGAAAGCTTGCCCTGCTGTTTGTTTCCACCAGTTGGAGGAGCACCAACATCCGCATACATGTAGAGCGACGAGCCTAACAGCGCCTGTGCTGCCACAACAACGGATGATGACCCTTCTGAGTAAGCAATGGCAGTGGGATGTGCCCCAGCAGGCAAGTTTATCTTCAGAATCCTGCAAAACTCTCTTGGTGTTAGAATATGTTGTAACAAGGACTAACTCGCATAGAATGAAATGACTTACTTAAAGCTCTTGCTTGAGGCATCATCGATCCTGAACACTCTCACAACCCCATCCGCGCATACTGCCACAAGAAGATGCAGCAAACATATAAATATTGAAATTCGAGGAAGCGGACATGATTGGTCGATAAGTGCAACGTTTTTCCAAACTGGGTGAATCATTCCAAGGCAGGACCCTTTAATTATCACTAAGCAAGCCGTATGAGCCTGACAAATAACTGGTCCGTGCGAGAAAAAAATAAGAAACTTATGGCGCAAAACAAATAACTATCTTCACAGCTCCATCCGCGCCACGAGAAGCAGCAAATATATAAATATCAAACAAATTCAGGGAAGCAGCCGTGATTGGTCAAACAAGTGCAACGTTTAGCAAACCGGATGAGGGGTGCCAAGGTGGAGACCCTTTAATTTATCACTAAGGTGTGCCGTATCGGCCAGACAAATAAATGAGGCACGCACCGTTTCGGCCGACAAATAAATGGCCTCATACAAGGGAAAATTAAAGGTTTTGCGCGCGAAGCAAGATTGATTCTGATCAAATGGGAGGCTGGGGGTAGGCTCACCGGTGGCTAGGTTGCAGGCATCGCTGGAGAAGTCGAGCGCGGTGACACAGTCGGTGTGGCCCCTCAGGGTGTTGACGTCGAGGTGGTGGTGCTTCTTCGCCGCCTCCTGAAAGAAAACACACAATACAATACAGCTGAGACCACATCCACTGCACATTCCAATATGTCTATGAAACTATGCCTGTCTACATTTCAACACAGTTGGTAGTACCAATGAATGAACTAGGAAGATTATGCTCTACTACGATACACCCCGAATCGAATCGAATTGACAAGACACACAGTTGCTTGCGCTGTCTGATCAGAATCGAATCGAATCGAGGACACCACTGACTGATCCCTGTCTCTGTCTGTGAGAGCAAGATCGGTACTAGCTAGTACTATGTGTGTTGAATCATGGATCTCAATCATCCCATCCCAGTGTGCAGTATGCGTGCGAGAGAGATGGGGGTGTAGATGCGATGAGATGGGGGACCTTGTCGGCGGCGGAGGCGTGGTGGTGGTGGACGCGGGCGTGCCCTCCGCCCTTCTTGTTCTGGCCGGCGGGGCGGACCTGCTTGGGCAGGTCCGGGGCGGCGGCGGCGGCGGAGGGCGGCAGGTGCGCGATGTCGGCGCGCTTGCGGCGCAGGTAGCCGGCGAGGAAGACGAGCGCGACGGCCCCGCCGAGCAGCGCCGAGAGGAGCGGCACGGAGAGCGCGGACGCGACCTGCACCGCCGCCATCTTCTCGCCGGAGAGGGAGAGGGGTGGGGGTGTGTGGAAGAACTGGAACTGGATCGGCTTTCCATCCGTGCTCAGGAAGAAGAAGAGAGCGTGGGCGCGTCGGCTGGGCCGGGACGTTCTGGGCCGGAGGGGCGGCACCGCGTTCTGGGGCGAACCGTCCAGAAATGAAAAAAAGAGCCGTGGCCCAGCCCAGCCCGCATCTCTTCTCTCTGTACAAATAGTCATGGAGACATGAACGCGCAAAGTCATTTTTACTGGACCAGGGAGCTACCGATGGCCTTGCCACCAATGATGTACCGACATATGTAAAGTTGTGGGACCATGTGCATATATATATATATATGAAAGTATTTGGTGAAGAGCACCTCTTGTATTTCTGATTTTAGTCAAATCAATATCAATATAGTGTAGTACTAAAGCTAGTACAAAGTTGATTCACTTATTCTGGGACGGAGGGAGTACCTTTTTATGGAGCTGATACGCATGCATGCATGCAACATCTCTCTCCAACATATTCATGCATTTTCTCTTTGTTTAAAATTTTAGATGCCCAATATCTTCAACAATAATGATCTATCACTGAAATTCTTTATATATTCAAATTCCTGAACACATGATCTTTAGAACAAGACCAATCTTAAACATATTTAAACTAGTTTAACTTTTTCTATTTCAATCATCAAATTTTCAATTTCACTCATTTCAAATTTACTTTTTCGAAATAATTGTAATCAGTATTGAAATGATTGGAACTGTTTTCTGAAGAAAAACAATCATGCATTGAAACATATTTCAACATGAATGTTATTTCAGAGATGCGACACCAGTGAAATATATTTTTTGAAATGAGTGAAATCAGGTTCCTGAAAAAATTCCATGATGGCAAAAAAAGGAAGTACATTTCTAAGATACTTTTTCTTTGCGGGGGTATTTCTAAGATACTTCAATAGAGCAATTCCAGCTGCAATAATAAAATATTATTTGGTGCACAACTAGAGATATTCATTTATGAAACCAGAGCAAGTATTTAACATCACCCAGCCAATACGCTTA
Organism: Triticum aestivum; assembly: GCF_018294505.1. NCBI lineage: Eukaryota > Viridiplantae > Streptophyta > Magnoliopsida > Poales > Poaceae > Triticum > Triticum aestivum. The sequence continues at coordinate 561,699,961 of NC_057808.1, forward strand.
TCCTTCGGTTGGAATAAATAAAAAGAATATTTATCTCAATGAAAATGCTGGGTTTCTTTTTTTTCAAATTTCTCATTGAAAATTGTTGAGTGCTCGCTCGATGAGGGAGAATAGTTGCTTTTCGACCATTCTTTTTCTACAATTAAGGACCATCATTCAAACCCGTGAACATTTTTCAATTCATGAACATCTTTCAATTTGTGAACATTTTTTAAAATTCGCATCATTTTCAAGTTTGGGATCATTTTTCCAACTCGTGCACATTTGTTTCTAATCTGCAAACATTTTTCCAAACTTGGTAATATTTTTTCAAATATGCAAGAAGAATCAAATTGACAAACATTTCCAAATTCATGAACATTTTTTGAATTTCTGAAATTTTTAAAATTCATGAATCATTTTCAAGTTAATAAGTTTTAATGCGGTAGCAGTTTTTCATATTCATGAACAATTTTTAATTTCTAACATTTTTGCATATACACAAAAACAAATTTAAATCAACAAAAATTTGTCGACTTCATGAATATTTTATCAAATTCGTGATCCTTTTTTTAATTCTCTAATATTTAATCATATTTGTTAACATTTTTTTAGTACAAGAACATTTTTTCAAATCCACAAACATTTCTCAAGTCCATGAATATTTTCAAATTTGGCAACCATTTTATTAATTTGCTACCTTTTTCATATTCACTAACATTCCTTGAATTTGCGTGAGCGTTTTGTGGTTCGCTAATTTCTTTATATTTGCTAACACCTTTGAATTCACAAAAAAATTAAACACTGGAAACATTTTTCAAGTTTGTGAGCATTTTGTTTGATTCGTGAATGTTTTTGAATTCAGAAATATATTTGAAAAATTTATGAGAGACAAATTGCATCATGCTACCATTGGGCGCGAGCTTAATAAAGCAAGTCGCACACTTGTTCTCCTAAAACTGTTTTGTGGTTAAGATGCGCCACCTGATGAGATTGACCTGCTGTGCGAGCAAGACTGTGATGAAGCTGTTTAAGTAATAGAGAAGTGTTTTATTCGCGAAAAGCATGACGTGCTAGTATGTTTTTATTTTTTCTCCTTCATTCATTACCTGATTGCTACCGAGCGTATTTGTTGGGTCGGCTTAATTATGCTCTGTCTGTGAACTAGGAGGGGAGTCCGCCCTCTTCCTTTGGTTTCTTGTTCATCAACCAGGAAGAAGAAAGAGTGCGGGCGTCCTATGGGCCGTGCTAGGCTGGGCTGGGCCGCATTGCTTTCGGGGCCGAGCAGCCATCCCGCTTCTCTCTCCACAAAATAGTCCCAGACGAAAAACATTCCCCACCCACTAGGGTTCGTCGTTCCCCCAACACCGGCCACCGGCCCATCGCCGGCCGGCGAATCGTTCCCGGAGCGCAGGGACGCCGCCTCCACTTGCCACCGCCCTCTCCCCGTCACCAGATCGCATCCATCCAACGCCTCCACGCCAAGGTAAGGTACCCTCCCCTCCCCTCCCCTCACTCATGCGCCTCTCTCCCCCCTCCCTATACTCGTCTCCATGTGTGTGCTGTGCCTGTGCGTCATGTGTGATCCGTCCTGTGCGCTCATCTGTTTGGCTGCTCGATTTGGTACTAGCCAACTACTAGTGCATGCTCTGTTTATATAAACTGAAAATTTGACTGTTTGATTTTGGTACTAGCCAACTGCTCTTGTGTAGTATTCTGCTTATGTAAAAGTGCAAATTTGGCTGCTCGATTGGGTAAAGACATGAACTGCTAATGCTATTTTCATCTACTACTAGTAGTGAGTGACACTGCTCTCAGGGATCTGTTTATATATATAGTTGTGAGACATTCGATTTTATATATATATATATATATATATATATATATATATATATATATATATACCACCATTAATTATTCACACATACACATGTATATATATACAATTTCTCCTACATGTTGCCTTGGTGCCTTCGGAGCAAGATGAAAGTGGTTCATGGGGCGGTAGCGGGTAATAGTATTCTCCTTTGGGATCTATGACCTGGTCGAGCAAAAATCCCGCTATTTCCTCTTGAAGGGCTCGTATGCGCTCTGTTGGTAGGAGCTGGTCCCGCACGTCTTTGAACTGTTAAGAAGGAGATCAATATGCATGTGTATTAGTTGTGTGACTAGATATCGACAATCATGTAAGATTTGTGAATAGTGTTCTGGCAAACGTACCCATTGTTGTCTATCAGATCTGCTCCTTTCGGATGCCATCATGCGAATGTTCTCGCAAACGTAGTATGCACACACTTCAGTCCCCGGCGCCTGCTTCAGGGCCTTTACGAGAATAGAATTTAATCAGATAATAATTAATCAAGCATGATAATTAATTAATGGTATTGAAACAAGAATTAAAGAGATGGTAGCTAGCTAGCTAATACTACTTAATTACTTACCTTGGGTCGATACCAAAATAGCTTTTGTCGCCATTTTCCTGGAGTCACCTTGATGTACTTTGCCCAAGCCCTGCCCGCCGGCAAAGAAAATTAATAAAGGGGTTATTAAAATAGTTCATATCAGGAAATGACGAACTAAATAGGCCGAGATATAGTTAATAATGATTGAAATTACATGTTGACTATCCCCTTCACAATGCTGTAGTCATTTTCTTTTTTAAGTAGTGAGTCCAGTACTTTAACTTTTCATTCGTCAACTTTAATGTCTAACAAGATCCAGTGGAACCTGCGTGCGCATACGTTTGCATGTATAAATTAAGCGGGCATGTGCATAACACTAATCAACTATAACCCTAAACCCTATACACTTATTAACATCTAGCTAGTAATCAAAAACAGAATTTGTAGTACAAGACAGTGTGACTCACTCGAAGTTGTAAGGAAGTAGTATATCTTCATTGCTATTGAGGCGCTTCAAGAACTCTAGCATGTTTTTCTCTACATCTTGTCTACACCATTCCAATTTCCATGTGTATTCATTAACGGTATTTGGGTCAATGAACCCAATGCCATAGCGTCCAGCTTTTTTCACTTCATACATCTTCATCCTGCATAATACCACAGAAAAAAAATATAGTAAGGATATATAATTACATGTAATTACTGATCAATCAATGAGCACTAGAGCTAGCTTGAGACTTAAATTACAGAAAGAAATCACTTACAGACAATAGCAACTAATGATAGATTTGTCGAGTGCATCTTGATTGAATAACTGAAATAGTTCTGAATACTCAACGGACAGAGCTTTCTTATTGAAGTAATGATCTTCCTCGACTTGCACCATGAGGGACTCTCGATTGGAACTCTTGGTAATTTTCATGTACCAATCATGCAATTCATACATTGTCATTGGGAGGTTCTTGACCTCCTCGGGCTCGACGAAAGGTTGGCCCCGGACATATTTCCGTTTTATTTCCTCCTCTCTAAGCGGAGACATGGGCTCGATATCGAGGAGTTGTCCAGCAGTGATCTTGAGCATTTCAGCCTGCATTATATGCTCCTCGGTTATTACCACATCGCCCAGCTCGGGAACGTAAACGGTTTGCCCACAATAATATTGGGCGCGCGTAGTCTCATGTGTTGTTGGCACAACAAGCGGGGGGATCGATTGCGCCGCCTGTTCTCCTAGCTGGGGAACGGTTTTCCCGCATTTTTTTACAGCTGCTTGTTGGCTCGAGCTCGAGCTCGCTTCTTTCTGTAGTCGTGCTCGATGTGCCTTCCTGATTTGGCGCTCATAGTCTGAGTCAACAGGCTTGGGAGCTGGTGGTCTAGCCATACGAATGAAGTGGTCAATCTTTTCCTCAGGCACTTTCTCCCTCGGCGGCGGTGCCGGTTTCGGTCTAAAATGGGCGTCCACTTCGGCCCGCACTATGGCATCGTTTTGCTCCTCAGTCATGTCGTAAGGCCTCCGAGGAAGAGGAGCGAGGCTGCTTGGACCATATTTATATCGCTTGTCTCCGCCTGTACTTCCTGTACTACCTCGACTCATACCGCTACGCACCATAGCTGCGGCGTGTCTCTTCTGCGATTGCTGAGGCGGCGGAGACGGCTGACGTGGCTGAGTTGGAGCAGGAGGAGTGGCCTGACACTGTGCCAGACTTGAAGCAGGAGGTGTTGTTGGGGATCGTAGCAGAATTTTAAAATTTTTCCTACGCATCACCAAGATCCATCTATGAAGTATACTAGCAACGAGGGGAAGGGAGTGCATCTACATACCCTTGTAGATCGCGAGCGGAAGCGTTCCAATGAACGTGGTTGATGGAGTCGTACTTGCCGTGATCCAAATCACCGATGACCGAGTGCCGAACGGACGGCACCTCCGCGTTCAACACACGTACGATGCAGCGACGTCTCCTCCTTCTTGATCCAGCAAGGGGAAAGGAGAAGTTGATGGAGATCCAGCAGCACGACGGCGTGGTGGTGGAAGTAGCGGGGTCTTGGCAGGGCTTCGCCGAGCTTCTACGAGAGGGAGAGGTGTAGCAAGGGAGGAGGGAGGCGCCCAAGGCTGTTGTATTGCTGCCCTCCCTCCCCCCCTTTATATAGGCCCCCTGGGAGGGGGGGCGCCGGCCAAGAACCCATCTGTGGGGGGGGCGGCCAAGGGGGAAGGGGAGGTGGCTTCCCCCCAAGCCAGGTGGGGCGCCCCCCCACCCTAGGGTTTCCAACCCTAGGCGCAGGGGGGGGAGGCCCATGGGGGGCGCCCCAGCCCACTAAGGGCTGGTTCCCTTCCCACTTCAGCCCATGGGGCCCTCCGGGATAGGTGGCCCCACCCGGTGGACCCCCGGGTGTTGGGAATATGCCCTAGAGGCAATAATAAATGGTTATTCTTATATTTCTTTGTTCATGGTAATTGTCTATTGTTCATGCTATAATTGTATCATCCGGAAATCGTAATACATGTGTGAATACATAGACCACAACGTGTCCCTAGTAAGCCTCTAGTTGACTAGCTCGTTGATCAACAGATAGTCATGGTTTCCTGACTATGGACATTGGATGTCATTGATAACGAGATCACATCATTAGGAGAATGATGTGATGGACAAGACCGAATCGTAAGCATAGCATAAAGATCGTATAGTTTTGTTTGCTAGAGCTTTTCCAATGTCAAGTATCTTTTCCATAGACCATGAGATCGTGCAACTCCCGGATACCGTAGGAGTGCTTTGGGTGTGCCAAACGTCACAACGTAACTGGGTGACTATAAAGGTGCACTACGGGTATCTCCGAAAGTGTCTGTTGGGTTGGCACGGATCGAGACTGGGATTTGTCACTCCGTGTAACGGAGAGGTATCTCTGGGCCCACTCGGTAATGCATCATCATAATGAGCTCAATGTGACTAAGGCGTTAGTCACGGGATCATGCATTGCGGTACGAGTAAAGAGACTTTCCGGTAACGAGATTGAACAAGGTATTGGGATACCGACGATCGAATCTCGGGCAAGTAACATACCGATTGACAAAGGGAATTATATACGGGATTGATTGAATCCTCGACACCATGGTTCATCCGATGAGATCATCGTGGAACATGTGGGAGCCAACATGGGTATCCAGATCCCGCTGTTGGTTATTGACCGGAGAGGCGTCTCGGTCATGTCTGCATGTCTCCCGAACACGTAGGGTCTACACACTTAAGGTTCGGTGACGCTAGGGTTGTAGAGATATATGTATGCGGAAACCCGAAAGTTGTTCGGAGTCCTGGATGAGATCCCGGACATCACGAGGAGTTCCGAAATGGTCCGGAGGTAAAGAATTATATATAGGAAGTCAAGTTTCGGCCACCGGGAAAGTTTCGGGGGTTACCGGTATTGTACCGGGACCACCGGAAGGGTCCCGGGGGTCCATCGGGTGGGGCCACCTATCCCGGAGGGCCCCGTGGGCTGAAGTGGGAAGGGAACCAGCCCCTAGTGGGCTGGGCGCCCCCCATGGGCCTCCCCCCATGCGCCTAGGGTTGGGAACCCTAGGGTGGGGGGCTTCCCACTTGCCTTGGGGGGTACTCCACCCCTTGGCCGCCGCCCCCCCACCCTAGATGGGATCTGACCGGCGCCCCCCCTCCCAGGGGGCCTATATAAAGGGGGGGGAGGGAGGGCAGCAACCTACAGCCTTGGGCGCCTCCCTCCTCCCTTGCTACAACTCTCTCTCTCTCTCGTAGAAGCTCGGCGAAGCCCTGCCGGCATCCTGCTACATCCACCACCACGCCGTCGTGCTGCTGGATCTCCATCAACCTCTCCTTCCCCCTTGCCAGATCAAGAAGGAGGAGACGTCGCTGCACCGTACGTGTGTTGAACGCGGAGGTGCCGTCCGTTCGGCACTCGGTCATCGGTGATTTGAATCACGGCGAGTACGACTCCGTCATCCACGTTCATTGGAACGCTTCCGCTCGCGATCTACAAGGGTATGTAGATGCACTCCTTTCCCCTCGTTGCTAGTATACTCCATAGATGCATCTTGGTGAGCGTAGGAAAATTTTAAAATTATGCTACGATTCACAACAGTGGCATCATGAGCCAGGCCTATGCGTAGTTACTATGCACGAGTAGAACACAAAGCAGTTGTGGGCGTTGAGTTTGCCAATTCTTCTTGCCGCTACTAGTCTTTTCTTGTTTCGGCGGCATTGTAGGATGAAGCGGCCCGGACCGACCTTACACGTACGCTTACGTGAGACAGGTTCCACCGATTGACATGCACTAGTTGCATAAGGTGGCTAGCGGGTGTCTGTCTCTCCTACTTTAGTCGGAACGGATTCGATGAAAAGGGTCCTTATGAAGGGTAAATAGAAATTGGCAAATCACGTTGTGGTCATACGTAGGTAAGAAAATGTTCTTGCTAGAAACCTACAAACCACGTAAAAAACTTGCAACAACAATTAGAGGACGTCTAACTTGTTTTTGCAGCAAGTGCTATGTGATGTGATATGGCCAGAAGATGTGATGAATGATATATGTGATGTATGAGATTGATCATATTCTTGTAATAGGAATCACGACTTGCATGTCGATGAGTATGACAACCGGCAGGAGCCATAGGAGTTGTCTTTATTATTTTGCATGACCTGCGTGTCATTGAATAACGCCATGTAAATTACTTTACTTTGTTGCTAAACGCGTTAGCCATAGAAGTAGAAGTAATCGTTGGCGTGACGACTTCATGAAGACACAATGATGGAGATCATGATGATGGAGATCATGGTGTCATGCCGGTGACGAAGATGATCATGGTGCCCCGAAGATGGAGATCAAAGGAGCATAATGATATTGGCCATATCATGTCACTATTTGATTGCATGTGATGTTTATCATGTTTTTGCATCTTATTTGCTTAGCACGACGGTAGTAAGTAAGATGATCCCTTATAATAATTTCAAGAAAGTGTTCACCCTAACTGTGCACCGTTGCGAAGGTTCGTTGTTTCGAAGCACCACGTGATGATCGGGTGTGATAGATTCTAACGTTCGAATACAACGGGTGTTGACGAGCCTAGCATGTACAGACATGGCCTCGGAACACACGCAATACACTTAGATTGACTTGACGAGCCTAGCATGTACAGACATGGCCTCGGAACACGGAGGACCGAAAGGTCGAGCATGAGTCGTATAGAAGATACGATCAACATGGAGATGTTCACCGATCTTGACTTGTCTGTCTCACGTGATGATCGGACACGGCCTAGTTAACTCGGATCATGTTTCACTTAGATGACTAGAGGGATGTCTATCTGAGTGGGAGTTCATTGAATAATTTGATTATTTGAACTTAACTATCATGAACTTAGTCTAAAATCTTTACAATATGTCTTGTAGATCAAATGGCCAACGTTGTCCTCAATTTCAACGCGTTCCTAGAGAAAACCAAGCTGAAAGATGATGGCAGCAACTATACGGACTGGGTCCGGAACCTGAGGCTCATCCTCATAATAGCCAAGAAAGATTATGTCATAGAAGCACCGCTAGGTGAAGCACCAATCCCAGAGAACCAAGACGTTATGAACGCTTGGCAAACACGTGCTGATGATTACTCCCTCGTTCAGTGCGGCATGCTTTACAGCTTAGAACCGGGTCTCCAAAAGCGTTTTGAGAAACATGGAGCATATGAGATGTTCGAGGAGCTGAAATTGGTTTTCCAAACTCATGCCCGGGTCGAGAGATATGAAGTCTCCGACAAGTTCTTCAGCTGTAAAATGGAGGAGAATAGTTCTGTTAGTGAGCACATACTCAGAATGTCTGGGTTGCACAACCGCTTGACTCAGCTGGGAGTTAATCTCCCGGATGACGCGGTCATTGACAGAATCCTTCAGTCGCTTCCACCAAGCTTCAAGAGCTTTGTGATGAACTACAATATGCAGGGGATGGAAAAGACCATTCCTGAGGTGTATTCAATGCTGAAATCAGCGGAGGTGGAAATTAGAAAAGAACATCAAGTGTTGATGGTGAATAAAACCATTAAGTTCAAGAAGGGCAAGGGTAAGAAGAACTTCAAGAAGGACGGCAAGGGAGTTGCCGCGCCCGGTAAGCCAGTTGCCGGGAAGAAGTCGAAGAATGGACCCAAGCCTGAAACTGAGTGCTTTTATTGCAAGGGAAGTGGTCACTGGAAGCGGAACTGCCCCAAATACTTAGCGGACAAGAAGGCCGGCAACACCAAAGGTATATGTGATATACATGTAATTGATGTGTACCTTACCAGTACTCGTAGTAGCTCCTGGGTATTTGATACCGGTGCGGTTGCTCATATTTGTAACTCAAAACAGGAACTACGGAATAAACGGAGACTGGCGAAGGACGAGGTGACGATGCGCGTCGGGAATGGTTCCAAGGTCGATGTGATCGCCGTCGGCACGCTACCTCTGCATCTACCTACGGGATTAGTTTTAAACCTCAATAATTGTTATTTAGTGCCAGCTTTGAGCATGAACATTGTATCTGGATCTCGTTTAATTCGAGATGGCTACTCATTTAAATCTGAGAATAATGGTTGTTCTATTTATTTGAGAGATATGTTTTATGGTCATGCCCCGCTGGTCAATGGTTTATTCTTGATGAATCTCGAACGTGATGTTACACATATTCATAGTGTGAATACCAAAAGATGTAAAGTTGATAACGATAGTCCCACATACTTGTGGCACTGCCGCCTTGGTCACATTGGTGTCAAGCGCATGAAGAAGCTCCATGCAGATGGACTTTTGGAGTCTCTTGATTACGAATCATTTGACACGTGCGAACCATGCCTCATGGGTAAGATGACCAAGACTCCGTTCTCCGGAACAATGGAGCGAGCAACCAACTTATTGGAAATCATACATACCGATGTGTGCGGTCCAATGAGTGTTGAGGCTCGCGGAGGATATCGTTATGTTCTCACTCTCACTGATGATTTAAGTAGATATGGGTATGTCTACCTAATGAAACACAAGTCTGAAACCTTTGAAAAGTTCAAGGAATTTCAGAGTGAGGTTGAGAATCAACGTGACAGGAAAATAAAATTCTTACGATCAGATCGTGGTGGAGAATATTTAAGTCACGAGTTTGGTGCACACTTAAGGAAATGTGGAATAGTTTCACAACTCACGCCGCCTGGAACACCTCAGAGAAACGGTGTGTCCGAACGTCGTAATCGCACTCTATTGGATATGGTGCGATCTATGATGTCTCTTACCGATTTACCGCTCTCATTTTGGGGCTATGCTTTAGAGACTGCCGCATTCACTTTAAATAGGGCTCCGTCGAAATCCGTTGAGACGACACCGTATGAATTATGGTTTGGGAAGAAACCTAAGCTGTCGTTTCTAAAAGTTTGGGGATGCGATGCTTATGTCAAGAAACTTCAACCTGAAAAGCTCGAACCCAAGTCGGAAAAATGCGTCTTCATAGGATACCCTAAGGAAACTATTGGGTATACCTTCTACCTCAGATCCGAAGGCAAGATCTTCGTTGCCAAGAACGGGTCCTTTCTGGAGAAGGAGTTTCTCTCGAAAGAATTGAGTGGGAGGAAAGTGGAACTTGATGAGGTGATAGTCACCCCTTCCGAACCGGAAAGTAGCGCAGCGCGGGAAGATGTTCCTGTGGTGCCTACACCGACTGGGGAGGAAGTTAATGATGATGATCATGAAGCTTCGGATCAAGTTACTACTGAACTTCGTAGGTCCACAAGGACACGTTCCGCACCAGAGTGGTACGGCAACCCTGTCCTGGAAATCATGTTGTTAGACAACGGTGAACCTTCGAACTATGAAGAAGCGATGGCGGGCCCGGATTCCGACAAATGGCTAGAAGCCATGAAATCCGAGATAGGATCCATGTATGAAAACGAAGTATGGACTTTGACTGACTTGCCCGATGATCGGCGAGCCATAGAAAACAAATGGATCTTTAAGAAGAAGACAGACGCGGATGGTAATGTGACCATCTACAAAGCTCGACTTGTCGCTAAGGGTTATCGACAAGTTCAAGGGGTTGACTACGATGAGACTTTCTCACCCGTAGCGAAGCTGAAGTCCGTCCGAATCATGTTAGCAATTGCCGCATACTATGATTATGAGATATGGCAGATGGACGTCAAAACGGCATTCCTTAACGGCTTCCTTAAGGAAGAGTTGTATATGATGCAGCCGGAAGGTTTTGTCGATCCTAAGAATGCTAACAAAGTATGCAAGCTCCAGCGCTCAATCTATGGGCTGGTGCAAGCATCTCGGAGTTGGAACATTCGCTTTGATGAGATGATCAAAGCGTTTGGGTTTACACAGACTTATGGAGAAGCCTGTGTTTACAAGAAAGTGAGTGGGAGCTCTGTAGCATTTCTCATATTATATGTGGATGACATACTATTGATGGGAAATGATATAGAATTCTTGGAAAGTATAAAGGCCTATTTGAATAAGTGTTTTTCAATGAAGGACCTTGGAGAAGCTGCTTATATATTAGGCATCAAGATCTATAGAGATAGATCAAGACGCCTCATTGGTCTTTCACAGAGTACATACCTTGACAAGATATTGAAGAAGTTCAATATGGATCAGTCCAAGAAGGGGTTCTTGCCTGTATTGCAAGGTGTGCAATTGAGCACGGCTCAATGCCCGACCACGGCAGAAGATAGAGAAAAGATGAGTGTCATCCCCTATGCCTCGGCCATAGGGTCTATTATGTATGCCATGCTGTGTACCAGACCTGATGTAAACCTTGCCGTAAGTTTGGTAGGAAGGTACCAAAGTAATCCCGGCATGGAACACTGGACAGCGGTCAAGAATATCCTGAAGTACCTGAAGAGGACTAAGGATATGTTTCTCGTGTATGGAGGTGACGAAGAGCTCGCCGTAAAGGGTTACGTCGACGCTAGCTTCGACACAGATCTGGATGACTCGAAGTCACAAACCGGATACGTGTATATTTTGAATGGAGGAGCAGTAAGCTGGTGCAGTTGCAAGCAAAGCGTCGTGGCGGGATCTACATGTGAAGCGGAGTACATGGCAGCCTCGGAGGCAGCACAGGAAGCAGTCTGGATGAAGGAGTTCATTACCGACCTAGGGGTGATTCCCAATGCGTCGGGCCCGATGACTCTCTTCTGTGACAACACTGGAGCTATTGCCCTTGCGAAGGAGCCCAGGTTTCACAGGAAGACCAGACATATCAAGTGTCGCTTCAACTCCATTCGTGAAAGTGTTCAAAATGGAGACATAGATATTTGTAAAGTACATACAGACCTGAATGTAGCAGATCCGTTGACTAAACCTCTCCCTAGAGCAAAACATGATCAACACCAGGACGCAATGGGTGTTCGATTCATCACAATGTAACTAGATTATTGACTCTAGTGCAAGTGGGAGACTGTTGGGAATATGCCCTAGAGGCAATAATAAATGGTTATTATTATATTTCTTTGTTCATGGTAATTATCTATTGTTCATGCTATAACTGTGTTATCCGGAAATCGTAATACACGTGTGAATACATAGACCACAACGTGTCCCTAGTAAGCCTCTAGTTGACTAGCTCGTTGATCAATAGATAGTCATGGTTTCCTGACTATGGACATTGGATGTCGTTGATAACGGGATCACATCATTAGGAGAATGATGTGATGGACAAGACCCAATCCTAAGCATAGCTCAAAGATCGTGTAGTTCGTTTGCTAGAGCTTTTCCAATGTCAAGTATCTTTTCCTTAGACCATGAGATCGTGCAACTCCCGGATACCGTAGGAGTGCTTTGGGTGCTTGGTATCCGGGAGTTGCACGATCTCATGGTCTAAGGAAAAGATACTTGACATTGGAAAAGCTCTAGCAAACGAACTACACGATCTTTGAGCTATGCTTAGGATTGGGTCTTGTCCATCACATCATTCTCCTAATGATGTGATCCCGTTATCAACGACATCCAATGTCCATAGTCAGGAAACCATGACTATCTATTGATCAACGAGCTAGTCAACTAGAGGCTTACTAGGGACACGTTGTGGTCTATGTATTCACACGTGTATTACTATTTCCGGATAACACAGTTATAGCATGAGCAATAGACAATTACCATGAACAAAGAAATATAATAATAACCATTTATTATTGCCTCTAGGGCATATTTCCAACAGTCTCCCACTTGCACTAGAGTCAATAATCTAGTTACATTGTGATGAATCGAACACCCATTGCGTCCTGGTGTTGATCATGTTTTGCTCTAGGGAGAGGTTTAGTCAACGGATCTGCTACATTCAGGTCCGTATGTACTTTACAAATATCTATGTCTCCATTTTGAACACTTTCACGAATGGAGTTGAAGCGACGCTTGATATGTCTGGTCTTCCTGTGAAACCTGGGCTCCTTCGCAAGGGCAATATCTCCAGTGTTGTCACAGAAGAGAGTCATCGGGCCCGACGCATTGGGAATCACCCCTAGGTCGGTAATGAACTCCTTCATCCAGACTGCTTCCTGTGCTGCCTCCGAGGCTGCCATGTACTCCGCTTCACATGTAGATCCCGCCACGACGCTTTGCTTGCAACTGCACCAGCTTACTGCTCCTCCATTCAAAATATACACGTATCCGGTTTGTGACTTCGAGTCATCCAAATCTGTGTCGAAGCTAGCGTCGACGTAACCCTTTACGACGAGCTCTTCGTCACCTCCATAAACGAGAAACATATCCTTAGTCCTCTTCAGGTACTTCAGGATATTCTTGACCGCTGTCCAGTGTTCCATGCCGGGATTACTTTGGTACCTTCCTACCAAACTTACGGCAAGGTTTACATCAGGTCTGGTACACAGCATGGCATACATAATAGACCCTATGGCCGAGGCATAGGGGATGACACTCATCTTTTCTCTATCTTCTGCCGTGGTCGGGCATTGAGCCGTGCTCAATTGCACACCTTGCAATACAGGCAAGAACCCCTTCTTGGACTGATCCATATTGAACTTCTTCAATATCTTGTCAAGGTATGTACTCTGTGAAAGACCAATGAGGCGTCTTGATCTATCTCTATAGATCTTGATGCCTAATATATAAGCAGCTTCTCCAAGGTCCTTCATTGAAAAACACTTATTCAAATAGGCCTTTATACTTTCCAAGAATTCTATATCATTTCCCATCAATAGTATGTCATCCACATATAATATGAGAAATGCTACAGAGCTCCCACTCACTTTCTTGTAAACACAGGCTTCTCCATAAGTCTGTGTAAACCCAAACGCTTTGATCATCTCATCAAAGCGAATGTTCCAACTCCGAGATGCTTGCACCAGCCCATAGATTGAGCGCTGGAGCTTGCATACTTTGTTAGCATTCTTAGGATCGACAAAACCTTCCGGCTGCATCATATACAACTCTTCCTTAAGGAAGCCGTTAAGGAATGCCGTTTTGACGTCCATCTGCCATATCTCATAATCATAGTATGCGGCAATTGCTAACATGATTCGGACGGACTTCAGCTTCGCTACGGGTGAGAAAGTCTCATCGTAGTCAACCCCTTGAACTTGTCGATAACCCTTAGCGACAAGTCGAGCCTTGTAGATGGTCACATTACCATCCGCGTCTGTCTTCTTCTTAAAGATCCATTTGTTTTCTATGGCTCGCCGATCATCGGGCAAGTCAGTCAAAGTCCATACTTCGTTTTCATACATGGATCCTATCTCGGATTTCATGGCTTCTAGCCATTTGTCGGAATCCGGGCCCGCCATCGCTTCTTCATAGTTCGAAGGTTCACCGTTGTCTAACAACATGATTTCCAGGACAGGGTTGCCGTACCACTCTGGTGCGGAACGTGTCCTTGTGGACCTACGAAGTTCAGTAGTAACTTGATCCGAAGCTTCATGATCATCATCATTAACTTCCTCCCCAGTCGGTGTAGGCACCACAGGAACATCTTCCCGCGCTGCGCTACTTTCCGGTTCGGAAGGGGTGACTATCACCTCATCAAGTTCCACTTTCCTCCCACTCAATTCTTTCGAGAGAAACTCTTTCTCCAGAAAGGACCCGTTCTTGGCAACGAAGATCTTGCCTTCGGATCTGAGGTAGAAGGTATACCCAATAGTTTCCTTAGGGTATCCTATGAAGACGCATTTTTCCGACTTGGGTTCGAGCTTTTCAGGTTGAAGTTTCTTGACATAAGCATCGCATCCCCAAACTTTTAGAAACGACAGCTTAGGTTTCTTCCCAAACCATAATTCATACGGTGTCGTCTCAACGGATTTCGACGGAGCCCTATTTAAAGTGAATGCGGCAGTCTCTAAAGCATAGCCCCAAAATGAGAGCGGTAAATCGGTAAGAGACATCATAGATCGCACCATATCCAATAGAGTGCGATTACGACGTTCGGACACACCGTTTCTCTGAGGTGTTCCAGGCGGCGTGAGTTGTGAAACTATTCCACATTTCCTTAAGTGTGCACCAAACTCGTGACTTAAATATTCTCCACCACGATCTGATCGTAAGAATTTTATTTTCCTGTCACGTTGATTCTCAACCTCACTCTGAAATTCCTTGAACTTTTCAAAGGTTTCAGACTTGTGTTTCATTAGGTAGACATACCCATATCTACTTAAGTCATCAGTGAGAGTGAGAACATAACGATATCCTCCGCGAGCCTCAACACTCATTGGACCGCACACATCGGTATGTATGATTTCCAATAAGTTGGTTGCTCGCTCCATTGTTCCGAAGAACGGAGTCTTGGTCATCTTACCCATGAGGCATGGTTCGCACGTGTCAAATGATTCGTAATCAAGAGACTCCAAAAGTCCATCTGCATGGAGCTTCTTCATGCGCTTGACACCAATGTGACCAAGGCGGCAGTGCCACAAGTATGTGGGACTATCGTTATCAACTTTACATCTTTTGGTATTCACACTATGAATATGTGTAACATCACGTTCGAGATTCATCAAGAATAAACCATTGACCAGCGGGGCATGACCATAAAACATATCTCTCAAATAAATAGAACAACCATTATTCTCAGATTTAAATGAGTAGCCATCTCGAATTAAACGAGATCCAGATACAATGTTCATGCTCAAAGCTGGCACTAAATAACAATTATTGAGGTTTAAAACTAATCCCGTGGTAGATGCAGAGGTAGCGTGCCGACGGCGATCACATCGACCTTGGAACCATTCCCGACGCGCATCGTCACCTCGTCCTTCGCCAGTCTCCGTTTATTCCGTAGTTCCTGTTTTGAGTTACAAATATGAGCAACCGCACCGGTATCAAATACCCAGGAGCTACTACGAGTACTGGTAAGGTACACATCAATTACATGTATATCACATATACCTTTGGTGTTGCCGGCCTTCTTGTCCGCTAAGTATTTGGGGCAGTTCCGCTTCCAGTGACCACTTCCCTTGCAATAAAAGCACTCAGTCTCAGGCTTGGGTCCATTCTTCGACTTCTTCCCGGCAACTGGCTTACCGGGCGCGGCAACTCCCTTGCCGTCCTTCTTGAAGTTCTTCTTACCCTTGCCCTTCTTGAACTTAGTGGTTTTATTCACCATCAACACTTGATGTTCTTTTCTGATCTCCACCTCCGCTGATTTTAGCATTGAATATACCTCGGGAATGGTCTTTTCCATCCCCTGCATATTGAAGTTCATCACAAAGCTCTTGTAGCTTGGTGGAAGCGACTGGAGGATTCTGTCAATGACCGCGTCATCCGGGAGATTAACTCCCAGCTGAGACAAGCGGTTGTGCAACCCAGACATTCTGAGTATGTGCTCACTAACAGAACTATTCTCCTTCATTTTACAGCTGAAGAACTTGTCGGAGACTTCATATCTCTCGACCCGGGCATGAGCTTGGAAAACCATTTTCAGCTCCTCGAACATCTCATATGCTCCATGTTTCTCAAAACGCTTTTGGAGACCCGGTTCTAAGCTGTAAAGCATGCCGCACTGAACGAGGGAGTAATCATCAGCACGCTGCTGCCAAGCGTTCATAACGTCTTGGTTCTCTGGGATTGGTGCTTCACCTAGCGGTGCTTCTAAGACATAATCTTTCTTGGCTGCTATGAGGATGATCCTCAGGTTCCGGACCCAGTCCGTATAGTTGCTGCCATCATCTTTCAGCTTGGTTTTCTCTAGGAACGCGTTGAAATTGAGGACAACGTGGGCCATTTGATCTACAAGACATAGTGTAAAGATTTTAGACTAAGTTCATGATAATTAAGTTCATTTAATCAAATTACTCAATGAACTCCCACTCAGACAGACATCCCTCTAGTCATCTAAGTGAAACATGATCCGAGTTAACTAGGCCGTGTCCGATCATCACGTGAGACGGACTAGTCAAGATCGGTGAACATCTCCATGTTGATCGTATCTTCTATACGACTCATGCTCGACCTTTCGGTCCTCCGTGTTCCGAGGCCATGTCTGTACATGCTAGGCTCGTCAAGTCAACCTAAGTGTATTGTGTGTGTTCCGAGGCCATGTCTGTACATGCTAGGCTCGTCAACACCCGTTGTATGCGAACGTTAGAATCTATCACACCCGATCATCACGTGGTGCTTCGAAACAACGATCCTTCGCAACGGTGCACAGTTAGGGTGAACACTTTCTTGAAATTATTATAAGGGATCTTCTTACTTACTACCGTCGTTCTAAGCAAATAAGATGCAAAACATGATAAACATCACATGCAATCAAATAGTGACATGATATGGCCAATATCATTTGCTCCTTTGATCTCCATCTTCGGGGCACCTTCGTCACTGGCATGACACCATGATCTCCATCATTGTGTCTTCATGAAGTTGTCACGCCAATGATTACTTCTACTTCTATGGCTAACGCGTTTAGCAACAAAGTAAAGTAATTTACATGGCGTTATTCAATGACACGCAGGTCATGCAAAATAATAAAGACAACTCCTATGGCTCCTGCCGGTTGTCATACTCATCGACATGCAAGTCGTGATTCCTATTACAAGAATATGATCAATCTCATACATCACATATATCATTCATCACATCTTCTGGCCATATCACATCACATAGCACTTGCTGCAAAAACAAGTTAGACGTCCTCTAATTGTTGTTGCAAGTTTTTTACGTGGTTTGTAGGTTTCTAGCAAGAACGTTTCTTACCTACGTATGACCACAACGTGATTTGCCAATTTCTATTTACCCTTCATAAGGACCCTTTTCATCGAATCCGTTCCGACTAAAGTAGGAGAGACAGACACCAGCTAGCCACCTTATGCAACTAGTGCATGTCAGTCGGTGGAACCGGTCTCACGTAAGCGTACGTGTAAGGTCGGTCCGGGCCGCTTCATCCCACAATACCGCCGAAACAAGATAAGACTAGTAGCGGCAAGAAGAATTGGCAACATCAACGCCCACAACTGCTTTGTGTTCTACTCGTGCATAGTAACTACGCATAGGCCTGGCTCATGATGCCACTGTTGGGGATCGTAGCAGAATTTTAAAATTTTCCTACGCATCACCAAGATCCATCTATGGAGTATACTAGCAACGAGGGGAAGGGAGTGCATCTACATACCCTTGTAGATCGCGAGCGGAAGCGTTCCAATGAACGTGGTTGATGGAGTCGTACTTGCCGTGATCCAAATCACCGATGACCGAGTGCCGAACGGATGGCACCTCCGCGTTCAACACACGTACGATGCAGCGACGTCTCCTCCTTCTTGATCCAGCAAGGGGAAGGAGAGGTTGATGGAGATCCAGCAGCACGACGGCGTGGTGGTGGAAGTAGCGGGGTCTCGGCAGGGCTTCGCCGAGCTTCTGCGAGAGGGAGAGGTGTAGCAGGGGAGGAGGGAGGCGCCCAAGGCTGTTGTATTGCTGCCCTGCCTCCCCCCTTTATATAGGCCCCCTGGGAGGGGGGGGCGCCGGCCAAGAACCCATCTGTGGGGGGGGGGGCGGTGGCCAAGGGGGAAGGGGAGGTGGCTTCCCCCCCAAGCCAGGTGGGGCGCCCCCCCACCCTAGGGTTTCCAACCCTAGGCGCAAGGGGGAGGCCCATGGGGGGCGCCCCAGCCCACTAAGGGCTGGTTCCCTCCCCACTTCAGCCCATGGGGCCCTCCGGGATAGGTGGCTCCACCCGGTGGACCCCCGGGACCCTTCCGGTGGTCCCGGTACAATACCGATAACCCCCGAAACTTTCCCGGTGGCCGAAACTGGACTTCCTATATATAATTCTTCACCTCCGGACCATTCCGGAACTCCTCGTGACGTCCGGGATCTCATCCGGGACTCCGAACAACTTTCGGGTTTCCGCATACTCATATCTCTACAACCCTAGCGTCACCGAACCTTAAGTGTGTAGACCCTACGGGTTCGGGAGACATGCAGACATGACCGAGACGCCTCTCCGGTCAATAACCAACAGCGGGATCTGGATACCCATGTTGGCTCCCACATGTTCCACGATGATCTCATCGGATGAACCACGATGTCGAGGATTCAATCAATCCCGTATGCAATTCCCTTTGTCAATCGGTATGTTACTTGCCCGAGATTCGATCGTCGGTATCCCAATACCTTGTTCAATCTCGTTACCGGCAAGTCTCTTTACTCGTACCGTAATGCATGATCCCGTGACTAACGCCTTAGTCACATTGAGCTCATTATGATGATGCATTACCTAGTGGGCCCAGAGATACCTCTCCGTCATACGGAGTGACAAATCCCAGTCTCGATCCGTGCCAACCCAACAAACACTTTCGGAGATACCCGTAGTGTACCTTTATAGTCACCCAGTTACGTTGTGACGTTTGGCACACCCAAAGCACTCCTACGGTATCCGGGAGTTGCACGATCTCATGGTCTAAGGAAAAGATACTTGACATTGGAAAAGCTCTAGCAAACGAACTACACGATCTTTGAGCTATGCTTAGGATTGGGTCTTGTCCATCACATCATTCTCCTAATGATGTGATCCCGTTATCAACGACATCCAATGTCCATAGTCAGGAAACCATGACTATCTATTGATCAACGAGCTAGTCAACTAGAGGCTTACTAGGGACACGTTGTGGTCTATGTATTCACACGTGTATTACGATTTCCGGATAACACAGTTATAGCATGAACAATAGACAATTACCATGAACAAAGAAATATAATAATAACCATTCATTATCTCCTCTAGGGCATATTTCCAACAGGTGTGGCCTGACACGGTGTCGGACTTGAAGCAGGAGGTGTGGCCTGACGTTGTGCCAGACTTGAAGCAGGAGGTGTAGCCTAACACGGTGTCGGACTTGAAACAGGAGGAGTGGCCTGACGCTGTGCCGGACTTGAAGCAGGAGTCTGCTCATGCGTTCGTGGACTTGGAGGAGCGGGAGACTGCTGACACGGTGGTGGACTTCGAGGAGGAGTTGGCAGACGCGGTGTCGATGGACTTCGAAAGATGATGCAATCCTTTCTCCATAGGATGATACGATGTATGGCCTCTCCCAGTGTGTGCTCGTCGTCACCTCCAGGAATGTCAAGCTGTAGCCCCGAATATGGGTCCACCACCTGATCAACCAAGACACGAGCATAGCCCGCTGGAATCGGGGCGCAATGGAAGGTTGCTTCGGGGGTAATTGTAAAAACAAGGGCGTCCGCCACCTTCATGGATATGTTCTTCATTTTGAAGTGTAGCTCACAGTTAGTGTTCTCCATTATGTCATCCACAGGGTATGTATCCAGCAGTGCGTCGCCCGGGGTGGAACCAACGCTGCTTCTCGGCATGGATGGGACGGTGCTATCCAATGCTGGATGATCATCCGCTTGCTGCTGCCGCTGCTGAGACCCCCTTTCCTGGCTAAGTGAGTCGATCTGCTGCTGCTGCTGGAATTTGAGTGCCAAGTCTGCGTGCCTTGCTTCTAGGCCTTGAAGGCGTTTCGCGTCCTGCTTCCTCTGCTCCTCCTCCAGCTTCCTCTTCTTCTCCTCCTCCATCTTCTTTCTTGCACGGGTCCTGTAGTCATCGTTCCATTCCGAAAAGCCCTCATACCAGGGAATAACGCCATTGCCTCGTGTTCTTCCCGGGTGTTCAGGATTTCCCAGGGCGCGCGTAAGCTCGTCGTTCTCTCTGTTGGGCGTGAACACCCCCTTTCGAGCATCTTCTATTGCGTCAAGTAAATTTTGTTCGGCTCCTTTTAGACTTGCCTTCTTTGAAACCAGGCCTGTCTTCGGGTCCAACGCCCCCCCATGCGCATAGAACCAAGTTCTGCACCTGGGGGCCCAGCTCCTAGTAACCAGAGTGACCCCTGCATCCTCCATCTCTTGCCCAGACTTATCCCACTTAGGCATTGCCACCGCGTAGCCACCTGGACCCAGCCTATGGAACTGCGTCTTTTTTGCGGCATTGGCCTTGTTTTTTCTCGACCGTTCCTTAGATAATTCTGATTCCTTGAATTTCATGAAAGCGGTCCAGTGTTCTCTTTGCTTCTCCAGTGTTCCCTTGAACTCTGGAGTGTTCCTTTCTGCAGCGAGGTAGTTGGCCCATACAGTTTTCTTGTGGGTGTTGAATGCAATTGCCATCTTCTTAAGAGCAGCGTCCTTGACTTTTTGCACATCTGTATCGGTTAAATAATCTGGTAGGGTGAAATGTTCCATCAGAGATTCCCAAAGCTTTTGTTTTGCTCTGTCGTCGACCCAAGTAACATCTGGGCGTATAGTTTTTGGCTCTTCCCATTCTTGAATGGAGATAGGGAGTTGGTCCTTCACAAGAACTCCGCACTGACGAACGAACTTGTTCGCAATGTTCTTAGGCGTGAGGGGTTCGCCACTAGCTTTGATGGGATCGATGTTGTACTTTACACCCTCCCTCAACTTTTTATCCGGGCCGCGCTTTGTCCTGATGTCCGGAGGGCTGAAAGAAGAAAGATCGATTCGTTAATATATCTTTAAATAAAAAAACATGTGATGATCACTAGATGCCTGCTTATATAAATATACCTCGCCGGTAGTCTTTGTTATTTCAAGATCAACATTGTATTCATCATCATAATCATTGTCTGCGTCATCATAATCATAATCATAATCATAGTTCATGACTTCATCAGCTCGGTCGTTGAGATCAAATATCTTATCATCACCCTCCCCGGTATTGTTCAGATATTGGGAGCCGTCATTTGCTTCATTCAGATCATCTGGCCTGTTAGTGCTGCGTATGATCTCGAACAGGGCCTCTTCTCCCTCTCTGCCGGTATTGTCCGCCATAGCTTTTATTTAACTAATACAGAAGAAATATAAAACAATTTAGTATTCAAATTACAATGCATGGATGCAATCAATAAGGAAAAATTGAATCATATAGTACATAATATGCATCATCTCGAATAATATATAATCTCGAATACATCGTCTCGAATAATATATAATCTCGAATACATCACTGGCTAGGTAGCTAATAAAGATCGAATACTACAGAAGAATCTAGGCAACTCGCGGTTCCTGGGGCGCGGGCGGTGGACACCCAAAGACAAGGAACCATCACAGGATCATATCTCCGGTCATCTGCCCAAAGAACTTGCCAGGTATTGGAGAACCTGACGCCCATAGCAGCCATGTAGCGATGGACGTGCTCATCCTCCTCCCTGACACGACGACGCACCACCTCCGGCGGGGCCGGCTCCCTCTGCACCGGATGTGGCCCACGCGAACGCCACCAAAGGAGATCAGGGTCGACGACGGGACCCGAGGCCGGGTTCCTCACCAAGCGGCGCGCCCCTCCAGGTAGCACCTCCCAGTGCCAGCCCGACGGAGCCCAGTCCCGGACATGGGAAAGCCGGACGTCGTGGCGAACGGGTCGACGGCGAGGATGCGGGCCGGGCATCGTCGAGAACAAATACTATATGCCCGCAAAAAGTAACATTTTTTAAATGATTGGATTGTGATAACTAAAATTCTATATGCAAATTCTAACAATTTGACATTAATCTAATTCTTCTAGCTAAAACTAACTCTAAAATTTCTAACATTTCTATATATATAACTAACATTTCTAATATTTCTATAACTAAAAAACAGAAAAATTGCTAACATTTCTATTAATATTTCTATAACTAAAAAACAGAAAAATTTATAACATTTCTATATAACTAACATTTCTAATATTTCTATAACTAAAAAACAGAAAAATTGCTAACATTTCTATAACAATGTGTGTGTGTGTGTGTGTGGACATGGCGGCCGGGGCAGGAGCTCACTGGCGAGGCGCGGTGACGGGGGGCGGCGACGGGGACGGAGACGGGCGGTGACAACGGGGATGGGGACGGGGCGGCGACGACGTGGACGGGGACGGGACGGGCGGGGACGACGGGAGGACGGGGCGGGGCACGGCGATGGGGACGACGGGGACGGGGACGGCGACGGACGGCGACGGGGGCAGCGACGAGGGGCGGCGATGAGGGGCGGCGGCGACGGGGCAGAGGAGAAAGAAGCAGAGGGAGAGATGAGAAACTGATTTTTTGAAGTGTTTTCTTATATAGAACAACCTTTAGTACCGGTTGAAGCCACCAACAGGTACTAAAGGTCTGTTTTGGCCAGGCCAAGCGGCGGGAAGCGCACACCCTTTAGTACCGGGTGGTGGCTCCAACCGGTACTAAAGACCCTCCCTTTAGTACCGGTTTGAGCCACCACCCGGTACTAAAGGGGGTGCGCTGGTGCAGGTGCGGTGCGTCATGTTTAGTCCCACCTCGCTAGCCGAGGGGCGTCCGCACTGGTTTATAAGCCCCAGTGCGGTAGCTCTTTCGAGCTCCTCTCAAAAGCAGGCCTACTGGGCCTAAATGTTCTGTGCTGCCCTGTGGGCCTACTGGGCCTTTGCGGGCCTGCAGCCTGGCCCAACAACAGGTTGGGTTTCTAGTCGTATGCAGGCCGCTGTGGCGCAGCAGGCGGGCTTTTTTATTTTCTTATTTTTTTTGCTTTATTTATTTTTGAGTTGTTTTTTGCTGTATTTAGAGTTTCTTTGTGAATATTTTTGCTTTAGGTACAAAAGATTACAAACTTTCTATTAGTGCCAGTAGTTTACAAATTTGAATAGTTTACATTTTGAATTATTTGAAATTTGTGTGTATCACTAGTTTGTGTATAACTTAACTTTGAAAATAGATTTTTTAGTGATTCTTTTTTCTTATGTTTAATATTAGTGTGTTTTATCATTATATTCAATTTGGTAATGCTTAGGTTATTAAAAAAATGAAATGCCTTTGTAACGGATGAGTTTTCGTTCGAAACCCTGATACTTCGAAAGATATTGTCCATTTTGTATACGAAGTGCATCCAGTTTTTGCGGTAACCCTCTCTACTTTTTTGCACATGCTCTGTGGGTGAAATTATGATACCATGCCAAGTTTCAACCTTTTCTGAGTTAATTTGAAATGCTTTTCAATTTCAGGGTCATTTAGCTGAAAAAATCAGTAAATGCATGGAAAAATTTGTTTGCACATAAAATTTCTTCGCGTTTCAAATGCCAAAACACATAACTACCCTAACTATTACAGAGATTCCCTCCTGGGTGTGAAACACAGAAGAAAGTGATGATAGTGAAGCCGATCACATCCCATATCTTTGGGTGTGAAACTTTTTCTTCGCGTGTGTCCCTTTGCGCCGTAGCCATGGAAAATCTTCATCATTTAACTGGATGCTCGGGTCAATATTCACTGTGAATGGAGCAATTTCATCAAACTTTTCATAATCTTCTGACATGTCTGTCTTGTCATCCACTCCCACGATGTTTCTCTTCCCAGAAAGAACTATGTGGCGCTTTGGCTCATCGTATGATGCATTCGCTTCCTTATCTTTTCTTTTTCTCGGCTTGGTAGACATATCCTTCACATAGAAAACCTGTGCCACATCATTAGCTAGGACGAATGGTTCGTCTGCATACGCAAGATTGTTGAGATCCACTGTTGTCATTCCATACTGCGGGTCTTCCGTTACCCCGCCTCGTGTCATATTGACCCATTTGCACCGAAACAAAGGGACCTTCAAACCACGTCCATAGTCAAGTTCCCATATCTCCTCTATGTAACCATAATATGTTTCCTTTCCCGTCTTGGTTGTTGCATCAAAGCGGACACCACTGTTTTGGTTGGTGCTCTTCTAATCTGCTCTTCTAATCTTGGGCGATCGTGTAAAATGTATTACCATTTATCTCGTACCCTTTGAAAGTCATTATATTCGAAGATGGTAACTGGGACAGCGAGTACAGGTCATCTTCAATAGAGGCGTCATGCATGGTACGTGTCTGCAACCAGCCGGTGAAACTCCTGGTTTGTTCACGTGTAATCCAGTCATCAGACCGCTCCGGGTGTTTGGAGCGTAGAAAATTTTTGTGTTCGTCCATATACGGAGCCACCAAGGCGGAATTCTGTAGAACTGTGTAGTGTGCTTCAGTGAGAGAATGTCCGTCCATACATATTTTTTGATTCCCTCCTAGCGTGCCTTTTCCATCCAGTCTGCCCTTATGCCGCGATTCAGGAACACCAATCGGCTTAAGGTCAGGAATAAAGTCAATACAAAACTCAATGACCTCCTCATTTTCATGGCCCTTGGAGATGCTTCCTTCTGGCCTAGCACGGTTATGAACATATTTCTTTAAGACTCCCATGAACCTCTCAAAGGGGAACATATTGTGTAGAAATACAGGACCCAAAACGTTAATCTCTTCGCATAGGTGAACTAGGACGTGCGTCATGATGTTGAAGAAGGATGGTGGGAACACCAACTCGAAACTGACAAGACATTGCACCAAATCATTCTCTAACCTTGGTATGATTTCTGGATCGATTACCTTCTGAGAGATTGCATTGAGGAATGCACATAGCTTCACAATGGCTAATCGAACGTTATCCGGTAGAAGCCCCCTCAATGCAACCGGAAGCAGTTGCGTCATAATCACGTGGCAGTCATGAGACTTTAGGTTCTGGAACTTTTTCTCTGCCATGTTTATTATTCCCTCTATATTCGACGAGAAGCCAGACGGTACCTTAATACTGAGTAGGCATTCAAAGAAGATTTCCTTCTCTTCTTTGGTAAGAGCATAGCTGGCATGACCCTGATGTATGCCGTCTTTTCCATGCATACGTTGCTGGTCCTCCCGTGCCTCAGGTGTATCTTTTGTCTTCCCATACACGCCCAAGAAGCCAAGCAGGGTCACGCAAAGATTCTTCGTCACGTGCATCACATCGATTGCAGAGCGGACCTCTAGGTCTTTCCAAAAGGGCAGGTCCCAAAATATAGATTTCTTCTTCCACATGGGTGCGCATCCGTCGGCGTCATTCGGAACAGGTTGTCCGCCAGGACCCTTTCCAAAGACTACCTTCAAATCCTTGACCATATCATGTACATCAGCACCAGTACGATGGCGAGGCTTCGTCCGGTGATCCGCCTCACCTTTGAAATGCTTGCCTTTCTTTCTTACGGGATGCCTGCTCGGAAGAAATCGACGATGTCCCAAGTACACATTCTTCCTACAATTGTCCAAATATATACTGTCGGTATCATCCAAACAGTGCGTGCATGCGCGGTATCCCTTGTTTGTCTGTCCTGAAAGGTTACTGAGAGCAGGCCAATCATTGATGGTCACGAACAGCAAGGCCTTTAGGTCAAATTCTTCCCCCATGTGCTCATCCCACGCACATACACCTGTTCCATTCCACAGCTGTAAGAGTTCTTCAACTAATGGCCTTAGGTACACATCAATGTCGTTGCCGAGTTGCTTAGGGCCTTGGATGAGCACTGGCATCATAATGAACTTCTGCTTCATGCACAACCAAGGAGGAAGGTTATACAAACATAGAGTCACATGCCAGGTGCTATGGTTGCTGCTCTGCTCCCCAAAAGGATTAATTCCATCTGCGCTTAGACCAAACCATATGTTCCTTGCACCATCTGCAAACTCCTTCCCGTACTTTCTCTCGATTTTTCTCCACTGCGACCTGTCAGCGGGTACTCTCAACTTTCCGTCTTTCTTACGGTCTTCTCTGTGCCATCGCATCGCCTTGGCATGCTCTTTGTTTTGGAACAAACGTTTCAACCGTGGTATTATAGGAGCATACCACATCACCTTGGCAGGAATCTTCTTCCTGGGGCGCTCGCCCTCGACATCACCAGGGTCATCGCGCCTGATCTTATAGCGCAATGCACCGCATACAGGGCAAGCGTTCAAATCCTCGTACTCACCGCGGTAGAGGATGCAGTCATTAGGGCATAGGGATGGCACCTGCAGGGTATGGGTACGGGTGGAGCTACCCCATACCCTTACCCGTCCGCCCTGAGTTTACCTATCACCCATACCCATACCCATACCCATCAAGGGTACAATTTTTTCCATACCCGTCATCCGACAGGGTATATGGGTACCCGCGGGTAAAAATACCCGCGTTTAGAACACATCAATTGAGTAGAAAATAATTGTAAAAAGCAACATATAATCATAAATTATTAATAGCAACACATTTTAAACAACAATGTACAACAACATATTGTAACAACAACATATTCTCATAAACAAAAATACTTGCCTATAAAGTGACATATAAAAATGTTAAACAACAACACATAATCATAAATAACAAAACATATGTATACACTTTAGGTTCACGAAATCATGATAAATTATAGAGATAATTTGAATACACATTAGTGTTTTTACCTAGCGTGATTAGGAGGGGAAATGAATACATTGGGATATTAACGGAAACCCACCTGTCAACATTTTACATGGGTACATGGGTACGCGGGCATGGGTTATACGATCCCATACCCGTACCCTCTCTATCCGATGGGTATGATATTTTCCCATTTAAGTACCCATGGGTAATTTTTTGTCCCATATCCTTACCCTAATAGGGTTTTTACCCACAGGGTACGCGGGTAATGGGTACCCATTGCCATCCCTATTAGGGCATGCATGTATCTTCTGCACCTCTAACCCTAGAGGGCAGACAGCCTTCTTTGCTTCGTACGTACTCTCGGGCAATTCATTGCCCTTTGGAAGCATATTCTTTATCATTACCAGCAACTTTCCAAATCCCTTGTCAGATACACCATTCTCTGCCTTCCATTGCAGCAATTCCAGTGTGGTGCCCAACTTTTTCTTGTCAGCTTCGCAATTTGGGTACAACAATTTCTTGTGATCCTCTAACATGCGCTGCAACTTCTTCTTCTCCAAATCACTTGCGCAGTTTCTCTTTGCATCGGCAATGGCCGAACCTAGATTATCAGCGGGCTCATCTGATGCCTCTTCTTCAACTTCTTCCCGCATTGCCGGCTCAGCTTCTTCCCCCATTGTTGTATCATCGTATTCAGGGAACCCATGGCCAGGATAGCTGTCGTCGTCCTCTTCTTCTTCATTGTCTTCCATCATAACCCCTCTTTCTCCGTGCTTGGTCCAAACATTATAGTGGGGCATGAAACCGGACTTAAACAGGTGGACGTGAATGGTTCTTGACGTAGAGTAATTGTGATCATTCTTACAGACTAAACATGGACAAGGCATAAAACCATCCGCCCGCTTGTTTGCCTCAGCCGCAAGCAGAAAAGTTTGCACGCCATTAATGAACTCGGGAGAGCATCGGTCATCGTACATCCATTGTCTGCTCATCTTCATTACACAACACTGAAAAGACCAAATTAATACAAGTTCATACATAAAGTTCATACAAGACTTAAATGCAACAAGCAAATAACTCTCTAACTAAAGCATTTAAATGCAACAACAAATGCGATCAAGATCGCAACTAAGGTAACAATTGATCCAACAACATAATGATACCAAGCCTCACTATCAATGGCATATTTTCTAATCTTTCTAATCTTCAAGCGCATTTTCTCCATCTTGATCTTGTGATCATCGACGACATCGGCAACATGCAACTCCAATTCCATCTTCTCCCCCTCAATTATTTTCAATTTTCTTTCAAATACTCGTTTTCTCTTTCAACTAAATTTAACCTCTCGACAATAGGGTCGGTTGGAATTTCCGGTTCACAAACCTCCTAGACAAAAATATCTATGTCAACTTGATGGGCATAATTTATAAACACGAAATGCAACAACTAGTTTTAAAAGAGAATATACCACATCCGAATGATAACAAGGACGAGGGCCAACGGGGACGGATATCAAAACCATGGCACTATGTATAACAAACAACATACGGGTAAGATAATTATACGAGTAACTATATATCAATCACACAAACATCAATTTGGTAATGTAAAAAATCAATGAACAAGAGGCTCACCACAAGGTGGTGCCGGCGACGGAACGGTGCGGGCGATCGACTGTGGTTACGACGGAGATTTAGAAGGCACTAAGTAAACCACACCTACATATGCAAACTAAGTGTTATTTTTGACCTCAAATTGCATATAAATCAAATACTAGCACATATATTTCCTCAAATTACTAAACTCATAAATTAATCACTATACAAAGCATTGCAAGAGCTAATCTAGCAATGAGAGATGAAAGGACAAAGTTGCTAACCTTTGTGATCATTTGAATGGATGGGGGCCTTCAAATCTTGACAAATTTTGGGCAAAATGTGTGATGAGCTCGAGAGAAAGAGGGGAAGAACAGAGAGGAGAGGGGAAAGGGGAAGAACAGAGCGAGCTCGGGTGGACGAAGGGTTTATGTAGGACGACCTTTAGCACCGGTCCGTGCCATGAACCGGTACTAAAGGTGCTGGAGGGGCCCCGGACTGACAACATCCTGCCACCACTCACTTTAGTACCGGTTCGTGGCATGAACCGGTGCTAAAGGTTTGCCACGAACCGGTACTAATGAGACCGTCCGGCTAGTCGTTGGAACCGGCACTAATGCACACATTAGTGCCGGCTCAAAATCAAACCGGCACTAATATGCTTGACATTTGACCCTTTTTCTACTAGTGTGAATATGATAGATCATGTGCCTAAAACATGCAACATAGTTTTTGTTTCTGTTCTACACAACTACACCTCCATCTTACTTTGTTTTTGTTGCATGTTCCATCTGATTCACCAAACGGGTAGTCATCCTTCGTGTCACTCCCACCATTATTAATCACAAACTTATAAGCATAGTTCATGAGCCTACCGGCCACAACCAGCATTGTGGGATCTGTCACAGCCGATTAGTTTCTACTCAGGAAGGATGAGAAGAGAGCCCGTTGTGATCATGTTTATTCCTTCCATGGCACCTGTAGCTGGAAGCTCCAACAAGCACCTGAATGACAGTCCAGACCACATTAACCGGAAGTACGGTTGTGGGTTAGTAATAAGGAACGAGGTAAAACCGAAAAATACTTAAGTATCTTGTATCAAGGCACTTGAGTAAAACGAAACAATACAAGTACAAAGGAGTGACTTCGCGGAAACAGATACTTGCATCTTCACTTCTTTAGTGTCACTGTTGTGATCCTAATTTGTAAAACATGAGTGCTCACACAGTTCTTATGTAGCATCTCTAAACTGCACATTTCCAGTATAGCCATCGGCAACCTAAAATAATCCCAAACCTAGAATTCTAGATTGCGGCGAGCATAACAATTTTTTATAGGATTCTTATTTAAGGCGTAATACATAACTGGTCTACATAATAAAGCAGCACATGTCTATTTCCATGGCCAAATCGCAAAAGCTAACAAAATGGTTAGAAGAATTCTCTTGTGTGGAACGCCTTAAAAAGCAATATCACCTACAAATCACACAAGGAATTAGAGCATAACTCTCTAGCTCTAATTTATTTATCTAATTTTCCAAGCAGTCAGTACTGGAGCAGGCACTTGATATATTTCACATTTTAAGGATAACAAAGTTCATGGATCTACTATTGGGAAGAGCTTAAGGACTAAAAACCAGCATAGCTTGAAGGAATGTAGTCAGTAAAACTGCAAACTGGGCCTGCGAAAAACTAAACAGAGACATTTTTTCAACATCTTCTCTAACTGGGCTTGATTTTTTAGTACTGCAAGCAAACATGTTGCTAAATGCCTCTAATTCCTAACAAGTTATGTAATGGGGAGATTAGCTTGTTTGTATCAGCTTCTGCTCGCTTGCATGGATTCTATTTATTGGAATTATTTGCCGTAAAAAATGCCTTGGTCATACATATCTAAGTACGACTATGCTTTTATGTAGTTGTGTGACAACATCTCAATATCAAAGTTTTAGTATCAAGGATTAAAAACTTTGTGGATGTACTATTAGGAGGAGAAGTGATTACAGCTAGTATAGTTTGGAGAAATGTAGGCAGTAAAACTGGAAACTGGGCCTGCAAAAAACTAAATAGAGGCATTTTTCAACCACTTCTCTAAGTGGGCACGATGATCTTTGCCAAGTATGATAGGCAAACAAGTTGCTAATTGCCAAGTGCTAACCAATTTATCTACCACCATTGTTACCTAACGAGTTATGCAAGGGTAGTTAGCTTGTACCTGTCAGCTTCTGCTCCGTAACATGGATTCTCTTTAATGGATCACTATGCTTTTGAAGTGCTTATGCACCACATCTCAATATCTAAGCTTTAGCAATAAAACCAAATAACTACACAAACAATAAAATTCTAACGGGGAATATAGATGAGCGCTGCAATGTCAAGTGTAGAACAACAGATTCACAAGCATGGTGCTTACCACGCTTGCCCTGGTGCTTGACCATGGTGACGGCGCCGCTCGGCCTCCAGTCCAGCGCGTCGGGCACAGGAATGTACATACCACATATGATGTACTTTGGAAGGTCATCTTCGTTGCGCTGTGCATTTGAGAAAAAAAAAAAAATCGGTAAGAAGCAATTGCTGCGACGATTGATCGAAAGTGAAGCAAGATGAAAAAATAGAGAGCAGAGAAAAAGGGAAATAATAAGACAACAAAACTAAAAGTATCATGTGAGTATGTCGGCAGATCGTTTCACGAACAATTAATCAGTACAAATGTGTGCACATGTGTATGTTGAAACATAAATGGAAAATTAACATATGCTGTTTCCACATGCAAATATATAAAAGAAGTTGAACGATTTATTGAACCAAAAATGAGGTTCATGGCATTCTCATTGACAGTTGGATTTCTAATGAACCTATCTAATTGGCAAATGGAAAGGAAATAAAAAGGAAAGAGAATGATTAGCATATGATAATTAGTTGGAAGTCTCTGAATAATAAAATGAGCTAAGATCAGTTGTATACAATCTATCATGATACACACAAGAAGTCATATATAAGAAATGAGCTCTGAAATGTAAATAATCGGCATCACAATTAAAAGCAAGATAGTTACTCTGACACTTGGGTAGACTCATAAAACAACTACTGCTGGCATATGACACCTCATCTGAGAACTAATTTCTTAGCCTGGGTTAGCAACGTTTCCTAAATTAGCTTGGTCATTAAAAAAACAAGCTTTATCATTTGGGTGTGGAGGGATTCAGCTTGAACAACCAACTCCTTGATGAACCTGTGAAAGCTACTGAAGCGACTTTTTGTATTCTTACATTAGTAGCCACATGTACTGATGTATAGGGATACTTTATTCTCTCTTTCTCCAAACCGAACCACTACACTTGTCAATGTCATATTGCCATCATCTGGGAAGAACAGCATCAAGACAACATCATCTAGTAATTAGAACAGAACTCGGGTAAGAACCCCAAAACGGCGCCAAAGGAAGCCTCTTCTTTGATATGAGCAACCATTTCAAGAATA
This sequence comes from Triticum aestivum, assembly GCF_018294505.1. NCBI lineage: Eukaryota > Viridiplantae > Streptophyta > Magnoliopsida > Poales > Poaceae > Triticum > Triticum aestivum. Next base: position 561,732,055 of record NC_057808.1, read on the forward strand.
AGCATCTGGTTTCCATGATAGTTCCATAGGAAAAATTATGCAGACACTCCAGTTTTCTTACATGGTGGTACATCAAGATTGCACATACCTCACCTTAGCCTTTGCACTCATGCAGGTCATCTCCTTTTTGCAGGTGTACATGCGAAATTTCAATTTCAATTCGCCTTGCACATGTACTGTTCTTAGTATAACTCTAAAATTGCATTCTTGAATTAGGGGTGCAGTGCTATTCTATTGAACTGAATACAGTGCAGAAAGACATCACTTGCAAATATTCTGAAGATCAAATCTAACAGCACATAGGCAATCTCGCGCGTTCATAGGAAAATATATTCTAGATGTTGCTCCCAAGTGGGGAAAACACATCCTTGACGATGATGCACCTAGCAACAAGAATCGCTTTTGTAGAAATCTAACTGATTCATATAACAAAGAACCAAGCTTCAGTGAATGAGAATGACTGGGTGCAGATATTTTTTGTGTGCATCTTACTATTAGTGATGGAGTCAAATATCTGATCTTTGGCTGCTTAATAGGCACGACATAATAAAATCCACCATTGAAGATGAGCTTGTGGCATCTACTTAAGACCAGTGCTTGTAAGAAACGGAGCAAAATAAATTCATTTTGGTTCTCACATTACCCGATCAGATTCAACAGGGTGAGGCTAACCATCACCAGTTAGGCTACCTATCCACATATCAGCAGAATCCAATTATAAATTTACTTAGCACTGCCATGGTCAAGGAAGCTGAACTTAACACCTGATAAAAGTGTGTAATCCTTTCGCTGTAGGTTTTATGTGTCCTGTTTGCTCTAGTTTCAGCAATGGCATCTAAGACAGAAGTTTAACCAAAACGAGATTTGTATAAACTGAAATAGAGTATAACCAAAACGTACAAACTGCAGTTGATGTTCAGATCTAGGGGTACATGGTGGAGAGGGGAAGCTCACCACGTTGGTGTTGGGTGGGAGGTAAAGAGGGATGTTGGCCTGCTCCTCTGGCCGCTCTACCAGCAGAAATGAGACCAGAAGGGTCAGTGAGAGAAGAGAGGGGAGATGAGAGGAAATAAGATCATGTCAACTAACAGATCAAACACACGAGGGGCCGCTTGGATCCAGATCCGCCCCCTCAGCCAGCCGGCCTCGAGTGACTCTTTTGGATCCAAATCCAAATCCAACTAACAGATCATCTCGCACCCCGGCCTCGAGTGACTCTGGTTCCGTCGCGAAGTCGGGGAAGGAGGGCGCCGCGGGGAAGTGCCAGCCCACGCGGTCCTTGGCCAGCGGGTGGTTTCCGGCGTCACCCTCTTCCGGCAAGGCCACCCACCCTGCATCTCCTCGTGTTCACCTTCTCCCGCAGCGGTGGCACGGCGCGTCGAGCAGCCGGCACAGAGAAGAGGAGGGGCTCGGAACAGGCGAAGGAGAATCGGGGGAGAGAAGAGGAGGCGGCGGCGTCACGAGAGAAGGTTGCGTGCGATGTGAAATTTTGGAGGAAAGGATAAGGAAGGGGTGGGCTCGAGGCAACTTCCTCCCTCTTGCTCGAGGCCAACCTCTTTCTCTCTTTCTTCTCGATGAAGCAAACCTTTTTGGCTGGTAGCTAGTCCGACGTGGACATCGCGAGGAGGCGCACATTGCGCGACGCTAAGACTAGCCATAGTGGGAGTAACTTCAGCAGTAACATCGAGTCCAACTCAGCAAATTTGCTTATGTGACAATGAGTTAATGAGGAGAGAGGGAGTTGTAGTAACTTAGCTAGTTACTGTAACATCACATGTTCCAATGCAATATGAGTCTATAAAATAATAAATGAAGCTTTGCATGTTACCATACTTATGTTACTCCCCACTATGAAGGTAGTAACATAGTCTAAGAATATGTGTATGTTACTCTCCATTGTGGCTAGTCTAAATGTGTTCGATAGATATACTATTAATATGGCTAGTTACCTTGAATGCTAACCGTCCAGTGCTTCGAGCTCCAACAAATGAGGGAGGAGAGCAATGACCTTGTAGCGGACTGTATGTTGTTACAATCAAGTCTCCAGGATTAACATAACAGGATCATCTTAGATCTCTTAATTAGAACACCTCTGGAGGGGAATAGTAGTCAGTCACTAACCGTGATTGGCAGGGCACAGTGGTGGTGGAGACGGTCTTCTGGACCCTTAGCGCTTCTTTTCGATCGGTATTGAGGGCCTTTTGATAACTCATTACTTGTATGTGATTTCTTATCTGTATAGGGAACACACCTCTCTTTTATATAGGCGAGTGATAGGTGTCGGTTAGCTGGCTGAAATTTCAGCTGGTCACTGTGTGGCCGTTTGATCTGTTAAAACCTGGGCCGATGCGAGAGCATAAGGCAGCTAGAGAGAAAAAAATAAAAATCATCAGACAAGAGCGCGGTTGAAGTTTCGCGTGTATCAGCTGTTGGATTTTAAGCGTTTCTCTAGATTAACAGCCTGTGCAAAAAACACGGATTAGCTAGCGACAGTGGATATACTACAATGAACAAAGAAGATCGACTAGCAGTAAAACAAGCAATCGGCCTGAGAGGCTAAAGTGCTCTTTTGATCTGAGCACACATGCTCCCTCGTAAAATAAAATTCAAAGAAAATGTATATAGTACTCCATCCGTTACATAACTGCTGTCATGGTTTCAGTTCAAATTTGATCTAAAACCATGATAAGCATTAGTGGAATGGAGGGAGTGATAGTTAAGAATTCAGGCCGCACAAAGTAGTACTTCAATGGGGCAAAACAAGCAATGGGGTCGAGTACATCCATCGATCATAAAAAAACATTAGTAAGTAGGCGCGCAATAGGCGTTGCTCTCGTCGGACAGCGACGACAGCGGGGAGTTGCCCATGAGTTTGAGCGGGATGCAGATGTAGGTGGCGCGGTGGGCCACACCCGGCCCGTAGTCGGTGAGGAAGCCATCCACCTCCATGGCCACGTCGATGGTGTTGTGGCCTGTTTGGTTGGGGAAGAGCTTCCGGAGGTACGACAGGTTCAACTTCATGCCTACGGGCTCCGTCAAGAAGTATTCGGCCTCCTTCCCTTGAGACAAGAATATCTTAGCCCTCAGGTTGAACGTAGCGATGAAGGTCCGATTCTCCCGTGGCAAGGATAGGTACTCCTGGCTGTCGGCGAGCCGGATGGTGACGTTGTGGTAGTAGATGGAGGTGCGATTTCTGAGGTTGGTAGCCTGGAGAAAGAAGGTGAAACGGTACCGGTCACCGGATTCGGGGACTCTTCTTACCACCACGGAGCTGCTAGGGATCCGGAGTTGGAGCTTGAGGGGATTGAACAGCAGGAACACCGCCCAGACAACGAGGACGCCGGCGAACACGGCGACCGCTGTGGCGACCACGCTGCGCACCAAGCATAGCCAACGGAACCTTGAGGCCTTGCAGAAGACGCCGGCACGGGCTGCCATATATGAAAATGACGCTGATAGCTGGTGTGTGAATCAAGTTACGTTCGTTTGTAGCTATAGTGTGTTTCAAAATTCTGAACCCATGAGGTACGTACCTATGCAGCGCATAAATATATGTTCTTTTGAAAAAGACAAAAAGGACCGGTTGTGTGCCTCAGAGAAAAGAAAAAATCAACTACCCCAAAGGCAAAGAAAGGGCCCTACGTAGATTTTGGCTGATTTCAATGAGGTGGGTACCCATGCGTGCAGCACAGGATTATCTTTTCTTTTCGAAAAGAAAAGAAAAGAAAAGAAAAGGCTGTGTGTTTCGGAGGAAAAAAGTTATAACCATCCCAAAAGCAAAGAGAGAGGCCCATACGCAGATCTTGGCTAATTTCAGTGTTGTACGTACCCATGCAGCGCATGATTACCTTTTTCTTTTCAAAAAGAAAAAGGGCCGGCTGTCATTTTCCTTTGTTGCTACTTACGTATCCATGCAGGCAAACATTTATTTTCCAAAGTAATTATATTATTTTCCTTAATGCATTTGTTTCAAGTGTATGCTCCACACCGCTTTATCTTCATGGACTATGCACGATTCATGCATAGTCGATACACACAATGATCAGATGAAGTAAATTCTTCAATTTTTTCCTCGCCTATTGGTACTGTTGGGAGTAGGCATCCCTGTTGTCATGGCCGCACAATGACTTTGAGATCGGCACTAGTGCTCATTCCATTTTCAAATATAAAGGATCCTAGCCGAAACACATGTTAGATATCACTAATTTTTTCATAGCTTTCTGAAAATATTTTTTAGTTTACAAAACCTTGATCAAAATTTTAAATAGTTTCAGACATAATAAAATCTTTCTGTAGTTAAAACATGGCAAAGACTTCCTCTTGTTTCCTCTCCTAACCCTAGCTAGATGGCTAGGGTAAACTCTCCCCTCCAGTCCTCACCGACAAACCCGTGAATTCACCTCCCTTCTGCGTACTGCTCCAGCGGCCATCGATGGGGAGGGGAATCCCGGTGCCTTTGATCCAGTTAGTGTTGAAATATATTGCCCACCTCCCTCCATCAGTTCGGACTTTTGGATGAGTTGGTCGGTGCATGAATTCAATAGTTAGTAGTTTAGCTTCGGCTTTTTATGTCCTCGCAGGCACGGCGATCGGGCGGATGGCGGCGCTTCTTCTTTGAATTTGTCTTCCGAGCTCCAATCCTCCTTGAGTTTGTCTGTTGTATGTAGTCGACGGAGCTCCGACATACATTCCCGCTGTCTCCTTGGGGCAGTGAGCTTAGAGTTTCTCGTCATGTGGCAAGATTTGATGTCAGGTGCTTCAGATCTAGGCAAGAGTTCAAAGGCAATAACTCAGGCTCCGTCCTTAGGGGCACGTGCATGAAGACTTCCTGACTGTCATCGACAAGGTCAAGCCAGCTCCGGTAGGGGAGCGGCAACAATGGCGCGTCGGTGGCTCGTTCTGGCAGCAGTAGTGGTCGTTCGGTGGTCTCGAAAATCTCGATGTAATTTTATTATGTTTGAGATGCTTTGTACTTTCGGTGAACTTTTATAATATATCTGATTATTTTCACCCAAAATAAATCCTTTCTGTAGTTTTCCAATGTTCATAAAAACTTGTTGACTATCTGACAAGGTGTCCAGCAAGAATGCATCGCATCAAGCACATCCAATGGTGGATGTAGTTTGAGTATACAATCAAATACATACCTGTCTGTTTCAAAAGTTTGAGGGATTGTGTGTTTCAAAAGAAAAGGTGTGTAGCAGACTCACACGCATCTACGATTTCTATCCCAAAGGGAAAGAAAAGGGCCCTACGTAGATTTTGGCCAACTTCAAAGATGTACCCGAACGCATGATTACCTTTTCTTTTTCTAAAGAAAAAGACCGGCTGTTATTTTTCCTTTCATTTAACATCATGGTCATGGTCATGACCGGCTGTTACACATGACGTAATGATAGATGCACGTGGATACACACAATGACCGGATGAGATAAACCTACAAGTTTACCACTCGCTCTCTTCCGGGCCTACCGGGACTCCTTGGGCATATCTGTTTAGTGGACTGTGCAATGACTTTGAGAACTACACTATTAGTTTTATTTACTAGAGTATATTGCACACACTTGCTGATATGGACATATATTTTGGAGGGGACACATATGACAGATCTCAGTAAACTTGCCATAGCTTTCTGAAATCTTTCATCGTTTACAAAAAAATAATTAAAATTTTAGATTTTTCAAACTTCATAAAAACTTAATGAGTAACTGAATTCTCCTTTATTTCACGAAAACTTGGTGAATTTTTAGTAGTGCACAAAACTTAATGGAAATTTAAAAAATCTTTCAGTTCATAAATACTTGATGAAATTATTCATTGCTTACACAAAACTAATGGACTTTGTCCAAAATTCTCATAGGTTTTTTGATTACTTATAAACTTGGTCTAGGGTGTACGTAACACCAGGTGTCCTACATCAGCACCTCCCACTAATAGCCTAATTACTTTCCCGATCCAGTCCCGGTTTGCACAAATTTGTTTTTTCTAACACGTGGTTAAAAATGGACTTGGTTTTTCCCTTAGAAGAAGTGCTAAAAACAGTAAGTAAGAGTACTAAAATTCAATCTAAGAAAGAAAGAATTCTAGAAATAGTAGTACCTCAAAGAAGAAATGAACTTAAATAGAAGGAGAGAATAGAAAGTTTCTTTCTAAGTAAGAAAAAAAAAATTCTAGGCTGACAGAAGTAATGTACTAAGAAAAAAAAACAAGAAATTTCTTTATAGGGAAGAATGAATTTTATGAGTGGATTAACCTTAAAAATGAAATTAATGGTATACAACTAACAAATCATAACGACCTATTGTCAACCTCTTTTCTTATATGCAAAAATCAGAATGATTAAAACTTGCAAATCAATTACAGAAAACTTGCACTCTTTTGTGCTATGCAAGAACAAGTGTAAAGTAGTGCAACTTCAATAATAATTATGATTTAAGTAGTTCAATTACAGAAATGAATTCCAATCCATGTTCCTAAAAAAAGTTTAAGTAGTGTCACACGATTGCACCATCAAATCTCTGCCGCAGGCGCACATATAGGAGAAAAGCCAATCAACATAAAATCAACTAAACAACACCAAAAAATAGGAGCCGGAAACATTAGCACAAGTGAAAATAAATGACCTTTTTATGTCTTACTTATTTTCTTAACAGTAAACAAAGATATCTATAGACCAAACAAAAATGTATTCTAAAGAAATCATGACAGAACTTGCACACAGATTTCATACACTTTGCGTTGTTCCACAATATGCTAGAACGCGCATTTACAGTAGTGTAAATTTGCAGATAATGGTATTATTTTGAACAGAGATTGCATATATCTTGCATGTACACCTTCATGTTATACTCAGTGTTCAAACAACAGAACAACAACATTGAAGATTTGTCAACCATTGACATGACCATGGTGAATTGCATCTCATCTCGGTGGTGCTGCCTTCCCCATCCTTCGATCTAAAGAACGACGAGTATGTCGTGTGCAGTGATTAAAGAGCTGTTAAAGGAAAAGCGTGTCCTTTACAATGAAGCGCAATGATGAGCGGCTGGGCCTAGCCCGTGGCAGGTTGGCCTAGCCGGTAAAATATATAAATCCCTCGCTCATCAGTTCGGCTGGGCCGGAACGGACTGAACAAAATGGACAAAAATGTCATCTTTAAGGCATCTGACAAATAGCCATGTGAGCACTATTTAAAGTGGTAAGTCTAGCATTTACCGGTATGTAATGACAGAAGGTACACCACTCAACTTTGTGTTCGTGATTCCTGCTAACTTTTGCCTTATTTTATTGATTGATATCTTATAAATATACGTTCAATTTTGACACTTTTTATATATTTGAAATCCTGATGATAAGACCTTTAAAATAATGGACATAGTATTAACTCATTAAAATTTCACTGTTGGACTGAGTGAGATATATATTGAGAAAAAAAGATTGTTTCACATATCGAAACAAATTTAACTCATTTGACAACACTGATTTCACTCAAATAAAAAAATTCCCCCAGTTTAGAAAGTATTTCATTTGTTTCAAACACCGATTCATTCATTTCAAAAAACACTGATTTCGTTAAACTCAAGTAATTTCACTCGATTTAAGATTTCAGACATTCCAAAAAACATATTTCACTCACGCCAATAAAACTGATTTATATCATATCAGGAAACTACGTTCACTCATTTTTTAAACTGATTCCACTCATTTCAGAAAAAAAGATTTCACATTATAAAAAAACTGATTTCACTCTATTTTATTTTATTTCCCTCTCAAAAGCTGATTTCATTTGTTTTGAAAAGTAGATTACACTCACTTTAGAAAACAGACTGAAACAAAAAAAAATCAAACTAGTTAAAATATATCAAATTCTATTGGGATTGTTTTTTCTTTTTTGAATAGTTTCGTTTGCTCATATTGCCAGGAGTCTAAATATATAAAAAAAATGTTAAAATTGAAATATTGATTCTGTAGATATAAATAATTTAACTTAGGAAAGGTGAAATAAAATAGCAGATTTGTTTGGGTGAGAGAACATGCAACTCTACCCCGCAAAAAAAAAAAGAGAGAACATGCAACTCTGTTGCACTGCCTTACAGAAAGTGGTGAACCACGTGACTTAGGTAAAGAGATATATGGAGTGTTTGCACAATACAGTAAAATAGTAGAGTACTGGCATCATGGGACCCACCCCTATTACACGAATCTTGAAGCACTTGAGTGGTGGATTCCTTGTCATTACATACCGTCACAGGTAGAAATGTGGCACTATTAAAAGTCGATCTGCATCCGGCCGGCCAAGAGAAGCAGCTTCAGCATTGGTTAGCTATAGTGCCAACTGCTCCGCGCGCAGATGCATGCTTTCCATGGCGAACCAGCTAGAGCCTAGAGCACCATGGTGGCTGAAACACAAGATCCTCATCCTGACAGGCATGGCCCTAATCCTCGCCGCCAGCACTGTTATCATAGTCACCTGCATCATCCTCAGCCCCGCGCACATCCACTTCTCCATCACGGCGGCTAACAGTACAAACAGCACCATGGACGGCGAGAACGGGCTGTCCTTCAACTTCACCCTCGCCGTCGACAACCCCAGCCGCCGCGCAGGGGTGGACTATAGGGAAGTCATCGTGAGCCTGCAGCTCCCCAGTAAGCGCTTGAAGAACAACTCGGTGCCGGCGACGGTGAATGGATCCATGCCGCTGTACCAGCCGCGCCACAGCCACATATCCATGGCCGTGGCAGCGTTCGTGGAGAAGGACTTGTTGGACCTTTACCTGAAGAAGTTCTACAGAGGCCATCCGACGTTGACAATCATGGTCACAGCACTGGTCCGTTTCAAGGTTGGGGTGGCCTACTCCAGGCTCTATGACATTACGGTCTACTGCCCGCCCGTCGTCTTCTTCGACGTCTTCCAGGACGGCAACTTCAGTTATCATTTTGCCAAGGGCAACGCCAATTGCTCTGCCTGACATGCATCAGTATATATTTCATGTTTGGATCTGCAGATTTGTTGTGCAAATGTAGGTTTACAGTTAACAGTTGGTATGATGTATGTGCTCGCTTGAGCTTCGATCTGCCCTAAATGTAGTGTGCTGTTCTAGTAATTTTTTCACTGTGGTACGGGTCTCATTTCTAAATTCATCGATTCCCTTCTTCAATCTTCAATTCTAGTATTAATAAAACTGTATCACGTCCGATTAGTCTGAGGGGTCAAGACCGTTTTTTGTTTGCTTCGGTATGTCCCATTTGGCCCAAACGTTATGCCAAAATTTTCTATAACGTCGTTTGTTATAATTCTTTTTCTTATACCTTGTAGGGCATTTGTTCGATCAAACGATTCTCTGGACAAACTACTCCCTCCGTTCCAAATTACTCGTCGTGGTTTTAGTTCGAACTAAAACCACGACGAGTAATTTAGAACGGAGGGAGTATAAATTGGTTCTTCAAGTTCAAGGTGGCAGAGGAAGGTATGATTCGAAAGGGTAACATAGAGATATTATGTCTTTGTAAGAAGTGCGAAAACAAAGTTTTGATCAAACCCAGTTTACTGGCGCTGTGAAGATGCACTTGCTCAAATATGGTTTCCTGCCGGGTCAGGACAAGGCACGAGGAAGAGGAGGAGGATATTGTTTCTGACATCGATGAAGGGACGACAGATGAAGGAGCGGGAAACCATGTCGATGAAGAGCGAGAAGAAGGTAATGACCAAGAGGTGCCCAAACATGAAGAAAATTAGGACTGGCATGAAGAAGAGTCTCTGACGCAGGAGTGGTCATTGGCTACCATGTTGGAGGACGCCTCATTTTAAAACTGAAAAGGATGAGTAATTGAAGAGTTGTTTTTAGAGAGGCTAGCACAAGTTGGTGCAACTGGAAGTAGACTTGACAACTCTACTGTATGAGGCTACAATCCGAACACACCCACCAGGATGTCAGGCTCAAACTTCTAGGCATCAAGACAAAATACAAAAGCATGGGGACAAGCCTGGACGCGACATCTGAGTATCTATACCGAGTTTTTTTAGCGGAGAACATGTTGGCTCGTAGTGTCGAAGAGACCAAGAAAATCGCGTGCCCTCTTAATTTTCTGCACATAAGATACCACATGTGCGTCAATAGTTGCATCATTTATTGAAACGAGCACGATAAGAATAGAGTCCAAGGTGCAACAAACCCCAATTCAAGCGTGGAAAGAAAAATGCTCGAAAGATTGGAAGGTACTCTGTGCTCATTTCTCACCTGCAACATTATTACACAAACAAGAAGGAAGCTAAGCACTTACATTGGCACACCGAAAGAAGCTCGCATAAAAAATGATGAGATGTTGAGACACCCCGTAGATGGTTGCCGGTGGAAATCAGTCGACTGCGTATTGATATGTCTCCAACGTATCTACAATTATTGATTATTTTATGTTATTATATTATCAATCTTAGATACTTTATATGCAATTTTATATAATTTTTTAGAACTAACTTATTAACTCAGTGCCCAGTGCCAGTTGTTGTTTTCTGCATGTTTTTGTTTTTCAAAAAATCAATATTAAACAAAGTCCAAACACGATAAAACCTTACAATGATTTTTTTTGGACCAGAAGGGACCCTAGGAACCTCGGGATGAGACCAGGAGAGGTATGAGAGCGCCACAAGCTCACACGGCGCGCCTCCTAAGCTTGTGGGACCCTCACAGCTCCGTTTGATCTAATTCCAACTCCATAAATCCTGAAACTTACAGGGAGCCACCCTAAACACTTTTTTCGTCGCCGCAAACTTCTGTTCTTTTGCAATTCCATCTAGAGTCATTTTCCGATCCTCTACGATAGGGAGAATCTATGACGGTGGGCTACTACATCAATCTTACCGCCCTCCAATGATGTGTGAGTAGTTTACCATAGACCTACGGGTCCATAGCTAGTAGCTAGATGACTCCTTCTCTCTCTTTGATCTTCAATACAAAGTTCTCCACGATCCTCATGGAGTTCTATTAAAATGTAATCTTCTTTTGTGGGGTGTTTGTTTGGATCCGATAAATTTTTGGTTTATGGTCCGATTATTCATTAGAAGTAATTGAGTCTTTGCTGTACTTTATTATGCATGATGGTTATAGATTTGTATTTCTCTCCTATCTATCCGTTTGGTTTGGCCAACTAGATTGATTTATCTTCAGTGAGAGAGGTGCTTTGTGACGGGTTCAATCTTGCGATGTCCTCACCTCGTGACAGAAGGGCTAGTGAGGTACGTATTTGTATTATTGTCATTAAGGGTAAAACGATGGGGTTTATTCATATTGATTAAGTTTATTCCATCTACATTATGTCATCTTGCTTCATGCATTACTCTGTTTGTTATGAACTTAATACCATAGATGCATGCTGGATATCAGTCGATTGGTGCAGTAATAGTAGTAGATGCATAATCGTTTCGATCTATTTTTCACAAATGTAATGCTTATATACATGATCATTGCCATGAATAACATAATAACTATGCGCTTTTCTATCAATTGCTCAACAGTAATTTTTTTACCCACCGTATGCAATGTCTCAAGAGAGAAGCCTCTATAGTGAAAACTATGACCCGTGGGTCTACTTTTATCATATTATAACAACAAAAAATACCTTGCTACAAATTATTTACTTTATTTTGTTTTACAATTTATCTATCTACCGCTACCAGATTTGATCCTTGCAAGTAACGACTCCAAGGAGATTGACAACCCTCTTGCCAGCGTTGGATGCAAACATTTGCTCTTGTGTGTGCAGGTGTTGTTCACTAGGCTTTTTGTGATTCTCCTATTGGTTTGATAACCTTGGTTCTCACTTAGGGAAATACTTATCAGCTACTATATTGTTTCACCCTTCCTCTTCGGGGAAAATCCCAACGCAGCTCATAAGTAGCAGAAATAATTTCTGGCGCCGTTGCGAGAGAGACATTATCAAAAACCTACAAGTACCTGCACTCAAATTATCATGTACTTGCTCTACTTTTTTATTTTCTTTATTTTCTTTTACTAATCTCATAAAAAATATAAAAAACATAAAAATATATTTTACTTTGCTAGTTTGCTTGTTTGCTTGCTTGAAGTTGCTACCGTGTCTGAATTTGTTACCGCTAAACAAGAAAGTGAGGATAGCAAAACTAATGAGAATAAAACTTCCGTAATTTTGAATACTAAAACTTTTATGACGGAAGTGGGAACATTATAGGGAAAAGTATTATTCAAGAGTTCTTTACATGTAAAATCTTCTTGATGTGCGGGGTTAGTGATTATAGTCGCCATATTCATTGTTCCTGGCTTCCTAGTAGGATCATCGGCGACCACGTTGGATTTTCCTGGATGGTAAATGACCCCAAGGTCATAATCCTTGATTAACTATAGACATCTTCTCTGCCTGAGATTGAGGTATGGTTGGGTGAAAATATATTTGAGACTCTTGTGGTCCATATATATTTCACACCTTTGCCAATAAGGTAGTGCCTCCAAATCTTCAAATCAAGAATCACGGCTTCCAATTCCAAGTCATGGGTGCGGTAGTTTTGTTCATGTGGCCATAGCTATTTACATGTATATGTCACAACTTCTCCCTCTTGCATTAACACACAACCAATCCCACATCTGGAAGCATCACAATATATGTCGAAACTTCTGTGAATATCTGGCAGAGTCAAGACAAGGCTTGTAGTCAATATGGTCTCCAGCACCATGAAACTAGAATCACAAGCCTCAGTCCAAACAAATTTGTGATCTTTCTTCGCCTCGAACTTGCTTTACAAGCGTCAGCCCAGACAACTTTGCCATCAAAGGGGTATGTCGGAAAATAGAAACTGGTGGAGAAAACAGGTTGAACACATGCTTCTAACATGTCTAGACAAATAGAATACTCCTTTTATACACAATTGCGCTGGAGCAATAGTGTAATCGTTCAATTTTCTTAGTTTATTTTTAGTAGTCTTATAGTGTCAAATATGTCGGCTACGGCAAAACATCAGAAACTGCCTGGCCTCTTCTATCCTTGACGCAATTAAATTTGTAATGTAATAAAAATATGTACACGTGTGTTTCGGTGAGCGAAAGAAAAAAAAAACTATAGCAAAGGCAAAGAAAGAGTTCCTGCGTAGATTTGGCTAATTTCAGTGATTTACGTACCCATGAAGCGCATGATGATCTTTCCTTTCTAAAAGAAAAAGGACCGGCTTTTTTTAACACAATACAGACGCAGACGCTAATACATACACACATACACTCACCCCTATGAACGCACACACCCTATCCTATGAGCACCTTTGAGAGACCGAGCCGACACATCATCTTCAGATTGACAAAGTCGCCACAGACATCTCCTCCCATTGAACGCACATCGTCGGAAGGCCTAGAATAAATTCTAGAAAATGCGAGCACCAATTTCATGTCTAGGAATTGAACCTTTGTGGGCTGTAGATAACAATGTCCTCTTGACCATCCGACCACGGGTTGGTGCGCAAAAGGACCGGCTGTTATCTTCCTTTACTGATACATCACATGCAGCATGATAATCTTTTCTTAAAAGAACAATATTATTTTTGTTTATTGATTCTTTATTGTTTCTAGTGCATGTACCACCGCTTTATCTGCTACATATACCAGTCTGATTCAATACTTTGAGCAATTGTGTGTTTCAAACGAAAAAGTGAGTAGCAAACTCACAAGCATCTATGATTTCTGTCCCAAAGGAAAAGAAAAAAGCACTACATATATTTTGACCAACCTCAAAGATATACCCATGGAACGCATGATTACCTTTTCTTTTTCTAAAGAAAAGGGCCGGATGACATAATTATATAGTTTAACATCATGGTCGAGGACATGATGATGGACTACTCGTCTACTCATGACGTAATGATGCATGCAGGTCGATACACGCAATGACTGGATGAAATAAACCCAAGAATTTTACCACCGGCTCTCTGTTCTACACCAACAACTTCGCCGCTGTTATCATCAACTCTCCCCCCTCTATGCAGCGGTGTAATCTCTCTATTCCCACTGTAATCTCTACTTAAACATGATTAAAGCTGTATATTATTACCCAATGATGTGTGACCATCCTATGATGTTTGAGTAGATTCTTTTTGTCTTATGGGTTAATTGTGGTATTGGTGTGATTGATCTAAGTTGTATGTTCATATGGTGCTTTTCTATGGTGCTGTCTGTGTAGCTCAAGCTTGTGGGATTACCGCTATAGGGTTTGCCATACGTTCATAATTTGCTTATAGTGGGTGGCGAGAATGACAGAAGTTTATACCCGCATAAGGGGGTTGTTGCGTATGAGAATAAAGAGGACTTGTTACTTAATGTTAAAGTTGAGTTTTACCTTAATAATTTTTAGTAGTTGCGGATGCTTGCTAGAGTTCCAATCATAAATACATGTGATTCAAGTATGGAAAGTATGTTAGTGTATGCCTCCCCCTCATTGCATATAATAAGTATCACACATGTCATATTCAATTGCCTATGAACAATCTTTCTCTTTTTGTTATAAAAAGCTCTCTACTAAAACAAAATAACTTTTATTATCTAGCTAAGTACTTCAAGTTTTATTCTTGCAAACTTATCCTATTACACCTACAAAGTAGTTTTATTCTTGTTCTAGGTAAAGTGAACATTATGTATGCGTAAAGTTGTATCATTGGTCGACAGAACTTGAAGAGAATATAAATTCTACCTTTAGCTCCTCGTTGGGTTCAACACTCTTACTTATTGAAAACGGCTACAAACGATCTCCTATACTTGTGGGTTGTCACCTTCCGGTCCTGTTCATCATCATCCTCAAGTGATAAGCTGACCTTAGAGAAAATTGTCATGTTTTTGTGTGGTTTCAAGCAAGGTAATCAACCATTCCAGGTCCGCCGATCTTTATCTGCTTGATGTCCTCTACATCACTTTGGGTAATCTCTCTATTCCCACTATCCCACTCCCTACCACATGGCGTTAGCAGGTCACACACCTGTGTTATTCCATGCACATACTCCTGTCCCAACGGCCTCATACTCCCTTGCTTGGGTATCAATTTAGCATGATGGATGTGGACCTTCTGGCCATCACATATGCACCATATTGTGCCCTCTCGCAGCAGGTCACGCCCATACAATATGCTCCTGAAAGTATATGATGCTCCCGCCGGACATGTAGCGGTCATGATGCTTTCGTTTTTGAAATATCTTGCCTTGAGCACCCTTGCCCACAACGATGAGGGTACCTGTAAAATCGTCCACGCCTGTTTAGCCAACAGAGCTTGGTTAAAGGCTAGATAATCTCTGAATCCGAGGCCCCCATCTCACGTAGTTGTACACATTTTATCCCATGCTATCCAGTGTATTTTTCTTTCACCATTAGCTACCCCCAACATAATTTCGACGCAATCGAAGTCAGGTTCTGGCGCATCTTCTTTGTGAGTTGAAAACAGTGCATAGTCGGGAAGGTGGTGTTACTTGTAGCACAGATTTCACTAACCCCTCGCGTGCAACTTTTGATAGTCCTTGTCTTTTCCTTTACTGATACATACACATGCAACATGATAATCTTTTCTTAAAAGAACAATATTATTTTTGTTTATTGATTCTTTATTGTTTCTAGTGCATGTACCACCGCTTTATCTGCTACATAACAGTCTGGTTCAATACTTTGAGCACTTGTCTGTTTCAAAAGAAAAAGTGAGTAGCAAACTCACAAGCATCTATGATTTCTGTCCCAAAGGAAAAGAAAAAGACACTACATATATTTTGACCAACTTCAAAGATATACCCATGGAACGCATGATTAACTTTTCTTTTTCTAAAGAAAAGGACCGGATGACATAATTCTTTAGTTTAACTTCATGGTCATGGACATGACGATGGACTACTCATGACGTAATGATGCATGCAGGTCGATACACGCAATGACCGGATGAAATATACCCTACAATTTTACCACCGGCTCTCTTCCAAGCGTATTGGGACTCCTTGGACCAGGCATCTCTGTTCCGAGGAGAGCACAATGACTTTGAGATCCGCACTGGTAGTTGTATTTAGTAGAGTATATTGCATGTATTTGCTGATATTCACATATATTTTGGAGCGGACACACATGGCTAATCTCACTAAGTTTCCGTAGCTTTCTGAAATCTTTCATAGTTTATATAAAAATGATGAAAAATTCAGATTTTTTCTAACTTTATAAAACTTCCTTTTGTCATATTTCAAAGTTCAGAAAAACTTAAAGAGTATCTGAATTCTCCTTTATTTCATGAAAACTTATTGAATTTTCTATAGTGCATTGAAGTTGATGGACACTTTAAACTTCTTACAGTTCATAAATATTTGATGAAATTATACATAGCTTAGAGAAAACTAATGGATTTTGTTCTAGCCGGGTTTTTTTTCAAATTTATAAATTTTGGTCTAGGGTGCTACACCAGGCCTCCCACATCAGCACCTGCATCGTCCCACTAACAACACAATTCTTTTCCCCAATCCTCCTGATTTCCACATATTTGTTTCTTTTTCCAACACGTGGTAAAGATATATTTGTTTTTTTAACACATGGTAAAGAATTGATCGGGTCTTCATTGAGCAAAGTAAGAAAAATGTTATCTCCACTGTATGCCAATGCTAATAGACATACTAATGATTAATGGCGCTAAAAAAGATGAGTAGGTCTCCCAGTGATTAAAGAGCTTTACTTTAGGCTATGTGATTAAAGAGGTGTTAAAGGGAAAGCATGTAAGAGCTGGTCTGGTTCTCTTTCGTGGGGTGATACTTTTTTTTTTGAAAGGTGGGGTGATACATGGAAGAAGGAGCACACACTTACATATCTGATGATCTCTGGCCTGCGTGCCATGATGGATGCTTCCTGTGATGCTAATGCTAATAGACGTACTAACGATTAATCGCGCTAAAAAAGATGAGTAGGTCTTGCAGTGATTAAGGAGGTGTTAAAGGGAAAGCGCGTAAGAGCTGGCATGTGGTTCACTTTCCTGGGGTGATACATGGAAGAAGGATGACACTTACATATCTGATGCAGAACCCACAAGAAGGTGATGGTCTTTTCTGGTTGATGATCTCTGGCCTGTGTGCCATGATGGATGCTCCCTGTAGTGGAACTGTAGTCCTAGGAATCTGCAGCAAAGGGAACAACGCAAACGAAACGGACTTGACAAAATGAAATTTAAAATCGAGTGAGAAATAGTAGCTGGCCTGCGTGAGGAATATTATATAACTCGATCTGCATGAGGCCTAAAGAAGCAGCTTCTGCAGCTGTTAGCTATAGTGCCAACTGCACCGCGCTCGGCAGCATGCTTTCCATGGCGAACATGCTCATCCTTACAGGCATGGCCACAATCCTCGCCGCCAGCACTGTCATCATAGTCACCTCCGTCAGCCTCAGCCCCGCGCACATTCACTTCTCCATCACCGACGCCAACGGTGCAAACAGCACCGTGGACGGAATGGCCGGGGTGTCCTTCAACTTCAACCTCACCGTCGGCAACCCCAGCCGCCGTGCAGGGGTGGAGTATAAGGACGTCATCGTGAACCTGCAGCTCGCCCGTAAGCGCGTGAAGAGGAAATCGGTGCCGGCGACGGTGAATGAGTCCATGCCGCTGAGCCAGCGGCCCAACAGCCCCATATCCATGGCCGTCGCAGCGTTCGTGGAGCAGGACTTATTAGATCTCTACTTGAAGAAGCTGCACTACAGAGACCATCCTACGTTGACAATCATTGTCACAGCACTGGTCCATTTCAAGGTTGGGGTGGCCTACACCAGGCTCTACGACATTACAATCTCCTGCCCGCCCGTCGACTTCTCCGACGTCAAAAACATTTTTCCGGAGGGCAACGTCAATTGCTCTGCCTGACATGCATCAGGACACATTTCAGGGTTAGATCTGCAGATCTGTTGTGCAAATGCAAGTTTACAATTAGCAGTTGGTATGATCTATGTGTTCGCTTGAGCTTCAATCTGTGCTGAATGTAGTGTGCTGCTCTAGTAAAAAAAATCACTGTCGTAAGTGTCTCATTTCTCAATTCATCGACCCCTTCCTTCAATCTTTTCCGATTTTAGTAATAAAAGTGTATCACGGTCTGATTGGTCTCAAGAGTCAGGATTTGTTTTTGGTTTCTTATGTGGGTCGAATTTCATTTTTGTTTTGACTATAGAGTTGAACTTACCATGTGGCAACTTTCATATCAACACAGAACTTCATTACCTACCTACAGTAGATGGTAACTTTTCAAGATGAATTTGCTCCGCCCCACAATAAAGAAAGTTGCCACTGTGTCTGTGTCAAAGTTGTCACGGTGTTTGTTCCAGTCAAAAAAAAGTTGTCATCATGTTTGTATCATAGTTGCCAGGTGGCAAATTAAATACCAATACCATGACAATTCTATTAACTAGGTGGAAACTTTTAAGATGATTCTTCTCTGTCAATATCGTGTTTGTATCACAGTTGCCAGGTGGCAAATTAAATACCAATACCATGACAATTCTATTAACTAGGTGGAAACTTTTAAGATGATTCTTCTCTGTCAAAATCTACACATACATGATCTAGTATCGAATCTCTCACCGAGGCACAAACCGATGGTGAAGACGGATCATTAATCGGATAGACTGTTTCAGAGTTAAAACATTTTAAATTTTTGAAAGAGCATTTATGATGCCGCTGTCATTGCCGTTTTATCCTCCCACACATGCCATGCTGCATGTAAGACATCGAGCGGGGTTCACTAGCTAGGGAACACTCACTCCCTATTAACGTCCTACTCTTTCCCACTGTAAATGAAAAAGGGAAAACAACTACTACCTCCGTCTCGGTGTATAAGTCACTCGCATAGTTCTAGGTCATCGATTTGAGAAATTAAATATGTGTTATATGTCATGAAAAGTATATCATTAGATTTCTACACGGATGTAGTTTCTAAGTATATACACCATTTTCAGTTCTCGTCAAGAAAAAAAGATTCATAGGTGGGCATTACGGGCACGCCGCCTCCCTTCTCCATCTCCTTCTCTACCCCTTCCATGCCACTTCGAACTCTCGCCTGCCTTCCCCTTCAAGGACTCCGTGATGGAGTAAGGGTACGCCGTTTCGGAGTTGAAGCATTTTAAAATTTTGAAAGAGCATTTATGACGCTCCTGTCATTGAATTTTTATCCTCCAACGAATGCCATGCTGCATGTAAGATGTGGAGCGGGGACGTTCGCTCCCTGTTAACGTCCTTCTCTTTCCCACTGTAAATGAAAAAGGCAGAATAACTGTCAGTTCTCGTCAAGAGAAAGACCTAAGATTCATAGGTGTGGATCGCGAGCATGCCGCCTCCCTTCTCCGTCTCCTTATCCACCCCTTCCATGCCACTTCGAACTCTCGCCTCCCTTCTCGTTCAAGGACATCGTGATGGAGCCGGAGCGCAATAGGTATAAGAAGAGAACCAGGGAGCATAGCAGGATTGATGAGGAGGACTAGCGGCACAAGCAAGACATGTGCCAGTTGTTGACGCAGGAGAGTGATAATGCTGGTTAGTGGGATAGTAACCAGAGGAGGTCTTTGAACCTGTCATTCCCGTCGTCTCCTCCTAGATCCCTTCCTCCACCAGCCTCAGGTTCCTCCTGGGAAGCAAAAACTGGGGGTTGTGGGGGCTTCAACGGTAGTGCTTTGGTGGATGGGCCAACAAGGAATCCCAGTAGGGGAGGACCTAACTAGGTCCGGTCTAATCAACCGCAAGCTCCACGTAAAGAACAACAAGAACAAGCACCAGGCAGGATCCAACATGGAGTACTTTGGGAGGTTATCTGCTTTACATATTTTCTAGCTTACTAAAGAGGAAAATGTTTCCTTCAATCATAGTCCTCTCTTATGTTTGCTAACTGGAAAATCTACAACTATGGGCGGCTTCTTCCACCGACTAATCCCCAGAGTCAAACATTATCCTCAAACAGATATCTTTCCCAATCTTAACTTATATGGCTTAAAGTGGCATTATCCTCAAACAGATACTCTTGCCCCACATGTAGGACTTTTCTTATGTTGTCCTTCTATCTGTACAATGATGGATTTGGATGTGTTATTATAATTCGTAAGAAATCAGAAGATTCTTCATAAATAAATACTGTCGTATGATCAAGTAAAATGGATGTGTATCAGTCCGAGTTAGCTTATTTGAATTAATTCACATGATGGTGGTTTCCTAAATTAGAGATGCCTTTTGTCGTGGATAACAAAGCAAAAAAAAAATTACTTATAAGATTTTACTCTTACATTTTCTTTTCTTTACACAAGGAGTCTAGGACTAACAACCTTCTATATCTACTTTCTATGATTGTGCTACTTTATGACTTCTGTTTTTTTCTTTTGTTTTTTATACCAAAGCACTTGATTTATAATGTCTTATTTTCTCCCACTTTAAAAGATCACATGTGTGTAAAATATAAGCACTTTGGTATAATATTCCAATAATATAAAATATAGTGTGTGTACTTATTTCCATGGAGGCATCCTTGAAAACTCAATGTACGTCACAAGTTTATATTTACGCAATGAATGTTCCAGAGATATAAACTGGAAGGGGCCCTGCTTATTCCATGCTATTGTTATGGATATTGCCTCGATATTTCTGGACTAAAATATATGGTAGAGCGTGATTCTACTCAATGCATTCCTAAATTATTTTTCCTGTATATACATGTCTGGAA
Organism: Triticum aestivum; assembly: GCF_018294505.1. Classification (NCBI taxonomy): domain Eukaryota; kingdom Viridiplantae; phylum Streptophyta; class Magnoliopsida; order Poales; family Poaceae; genus Triticum; species Triticum aestivum. Next base: position 561,752,759 of record NC_057808.1, read on the forward strand.
TACCATAAGGATCCCGTATTTAGTGTTTTAGCTTTTATGATGTATTCCCAATAATTGTGAGTGATGGTGCTAATAACCAAATTACATTTACTCCCTACATCCCAGAATATAAGATCGTTCCTCAAGCTAACATAGCTTGAAAAACATTTTTATATTATGAGACGGAGGGAGTAGTTTGTTGCGAACTTTTTTTTAGCATGACATCCAACTATTTCAGACTTCACTTTTATTATGTCCACAATAATAAATTCAACTACAGATGAAATGCGCGGGCCACTTTTTTAGTTAGATGAAAAACAGAAGGTTCTTGCCTAAAAAATATGAAGAATTCTTTTGTGTCTAGAACTATATATATTGGTTTGAAGGCTGTACACAGAAAGAGAGAGTGTCTTTTTAGTTTTCTGTACTGCTCCCTTGAGTTAAATTCCTTTTCTCCGGTAAAAGAAAAAGTGGTAAAGAACTAGTACTACATATGCATGTGAGGTCATCATGGCAAGCACTCAAGAGAACCTTCGCATGCATTCTCATGTGCACTGTGTTGGGAGTGCTTGATCTGCTTACATATATATATATATATATATGTACGCGCGCGCTGAGCTGAGATGAGGTGAGCTAGCTAGAGCACAAGTCGACATGGGCTTCTTGCACTTTAATACCAATAGTGACATCTTGCACAGTTGCGTCGCACACGACTACACAGATTTTAACACGACCATTTTTTACAACCTAACCAACTCCTATGTCGCCCAGTTCAACCACACCAGCACCTTGCTCACCTCCATCATCATGTTCGTCCTCGCAGCGCTCTTCTTCAACCTCAACCTCTTCAGCAGGCTCTCCGACGTCAGCGCCATCCTCGACCCCAGCGTCCGCCTCTTCATCACCTCCGCGCTCTCCCTCTTCCTCCCCGTCATGTCCTACCTCTTCTCCGAGGCCAGGAACGCCACCGGTGGCGCCCGCTCCAAGTTCACGGACGAGCTGCCCCTGCGAGCCCGGCTCATCCTCATCTGGATGCTCCTTGTGGAGCTCCTCCGCAAGAAGGCCGAGGAGATCCACATGCAGGGTTACTCCGGCACCATGGACCGTGTGGGGCGTGTCCTCTTGCTGGGGAGCTTCGTCTTCTTCCACCTGCATGATGCTGGCAAGCGGTCCATGCTGGGCATCCTCTGGCTTCTCTGTGCCACTAGGCTGGTACAGAGGATCGTCTTCACCGAGGTCGGGAAACGCTCCCTTGCCTACGGTGTAGGCAAGAACGCTAGGCTCATCACCTCCTACATGGCTCAAGTGCTCGAAGAAGATCAAATGGAGCACCGTCACCATAGCCTGGATGGAGACGAGCTACTCAGGAGGTGCAAGTACGCGGTGATGGAAGAAGAGAATCTGGTGGTTCAGGCCAGCCCGGATGGCTACCGCCTAACCAGCGACGCCGCCGCCGTCACCGTCGGCAAGATCTGGGGGCTTGCCGAGATCTCTTCCCTGGACGGAGATAAACGTCTGAGGCAGCTCTGCCTCTCCTTTGCACTCTTCAAGCTGCTGCGCCGGAGGTTCGAGCGCCTGCCGGCAATGACCGCGGCGGAGACCCGCAGCTACCGGGAACTCATCTTCAAAGGTATGCGCACCGACATAGAGAAAGAGACAGCAGGGGCAAGCACGGACACGGCGGAGGCCCTGTTCCGGCTGACCAACGACGAGCTCAGCTTCCTATGCGAGTATTACCACCCGGTCGTCCCCGTCGTCCTGGCAAGTCCCTTCTTCCTGCTCGCCAACTACTTGCTGCTCCCGATGCTCGTCCTCGTCCTCTGCCTCGTCCTCATCGTCCTCTGCACCAACGGCGACATCGGCTACGCCCGGGACAGCATCAAGGACGACAACTACTTTACTTTCTTCAGCGTAACCACTATGATGACCGGGTGCCTGCCTAAAATCTTTACTTCCCGCTTAGTTTTCTTCTCCTTCTTGGACTTCTCCATCACCTCGCTCCTATTCCTCATGGTTGTCTACGAGGAAGTGTGGGAGTTCCTCGTCCTTGTGCTCTCCGACTGGTTCATGGTGTCACTGCTATGCAAGTACGCTGTGAAACCCGACGGGCGCCTTGGCCGCGTCTTCCACTGGGCCATCCACGGCATCACGGGGATGCGAAGCATCATGCATCGCCCACACATTAGCTTCAACCAGCTCTGTGTGGTGAGGTTTTGCTGGCTAGCAATGCCGTTTTCGTTCTCGCTCCCCGTGACGCTGCCCATCATACCATTACCAGCCATGCCTGTGCCGGACCAGGTGAAGCTTTCCATCATGGAATATCTCGCCAACGAGTTGCACGACCTTCATGGCAACCCTACCTCACTTACACTGAGCAGAGGCGGGTTCGCGCTTGCAGACCACACGGATCTCTTGCCTTTCTGCGAGAGTGACAGTGTCGCCGAGGTTATCCTTACTTGGCACATCGCCACCAGCCTCTTCGAGGTGATGCATTCCACAACCTCTGATGATCATGCTCAGGCTCAGAGCCTGTCCAAGTACTGCGCTTACCTTGTGGCCATCCACCCGGAGCTGCTCCCCGAATACCAGGAGAGCACGGAGCTCGTGTTCAAGGACATGATGCTCGAGCTGAGTGGTGTACTCGGGTTCTGGCGCTGCTACTTCTCGCCGTGCGTCAACACCCGGTACAACAAGATCATGGGCGCCCCAGAGCAGCCGAGCAGCATGCCAAGAAATGTCGTGAAAAGAGGCGCGGAGTTAGCAAAGAAGCTGGAGAAGAAAGCTCGTGATGCCAAGGATTCTGGGGAAGCGGTGTGGAAGCTGCTGGCAAATCTTTGGGTGGAGCTCGTCGTCTACGTCGCGCCATCCAATGACGATGGTTGTATAATGGGGCACGAGAAACTGCTAGTTAAGGGTGGCGAGTTCATCACCATGCTCTGGGCGCTGGCCTCGCACGCCGGCATAAGCCGTCCAGCCGATATACCACGGGCGCACGTCGCAATTGAACGTGTGACTGACGTTATTGTATAGATTATAGATGGATCTAGGTCGGTCTGTATCTATTTTAATCTCGTGGTACGTGTGCATGAAGTGTGCTGTGCTGGCTTGCGGCTTGCCATGTGTGTGTGTGTGTGTGTGATGTTTTCTTTTTTTAGTTTATGTGTGACATCATCACAAACGGTTTGGGGTTTCATTTCTTGAGTCGGCAGTGATGTCTGTACTGTCGTTGCCATGGCCAGGGGCAGAAGAAGAAAACACAATGATGAAGCAACACACACAAGGGACGCGAATTTTGTGCTCTCGGGGGTAGGCACACATCCTATATGCGCCAAATAATTTAGTAATATAGAGAAAAGGTCAAAAAGAACCGAATCTTAATTGGAATCAAATATGATCAACCATTGTACTCAGGTAAAAAGTTGGGCCAAAGAATTATTCTCATAGACTTCAGGGCAAAAACAAAAATCTATGGCGATAATATAGCGTGCATACTACTTCTATAAGTGCTTAAAGTAACTACTAACGCTTCCTGCTTGCATCTTAGTCTCCTACTAGGTCTGGCCATATGATGTGTCCTGGCGTCATATGATGTTTTGGAAACTGGCGCTCATGCCACACTTATGCTGGCCCATGAGGATAATCACTCAAAAAAATCGCTCGGCTACGCTCGCCCGCTCGCGAGCCACCTCATTCGCTGGTTACCCCCATGAAAAAATAACCTCAGCCACTCCTCACTATCTAGGAAAACACCAATAGCTGCTGGTTCTGAAAAAAAACACATACCTATTTGTAAGGAAAAACAAATAATTTTACAAATTCGTGAAAAAAAAACAGGTTTCTAAAAAACATAAATTTGCATCAAAAATCACGAATTGGAAAAAAAATCCTGAATTTAAGAAAAAATCCTGATTTTTCATGGATTTGAGGAAACAATTAGCAATTACAAAAAGTTCATAATTGTTTGGAAAAAAGTTTCAAATTTTAAACAAAGTTCATCATTTTTTTAAATATCATCCTTCTTTTAAAGGTCCCAAATTTGGAAAAAATCACGGACTTGAAACAAGTTCATCGATTTTGAAAAACAAAATCAAGGATTCAAAAAATTTATCGGTCATGAAAAAAGGTTTACAGATTTTATTATTATAATTTTGCAAAAATATTGACAAATTTATTAATTTGAATAAGTTTATGAAATTCGTAAAAAGTTCACTAAAAGTTAGCAAAAAATGAAAACAAAGTTGGTAAAATTTGAAAATAAGTTTGTGAAGTTAAACGGTTCATGAATTTGAAAGAGAATCAGATTATTAAAAATTTCGTGCATTTGAAAGAAAAAGGGTAGCGGAAGCAGGAAAAATAAATTTTCATAAAGAAACCAAAGGAAAACCAAGGAAAAAATAGACCAAAAAATCAAAAGAGAAGGAAAACTAGAGTTTTTGTTTAGCATTACATTTGAGGCACAACAAAAGAAGAAGAAATGACTTAGACATAGCAGGTGAGGTCTCCTAGGTGGTTACTGTATTCGGTGTTGAACAATGAGGATCACATTTCCAATCTGACATATGTCGATTTTGAAGGTTGCAGAAAAAGATTAGAAAAAGTGGGATAAGCAAAGTCGGAGGGGGGTTGTGCACCAGTTTGCACAGAGACGTGCAAATTCGGAGGGGGCTTGTGCGTCGGTTTGCACAATAGTCTATAACCAACACTAAAGGTGCAAAATAGAAATTGGGGGCCACGCACCTCCGCAGGAGCTATATCTCGCCTTAAGCGAGATGGAATCTGCTCTCGCTGAAGGAAATAGCGACTCGCGCAGGCAACTAGGTCGGCCCACTCAAGAACACTAAAATGGTAATAAGCAAATAAAAAGGGAGATCGTAGGGGATTCGATCCTTGTTGTCCTCAATAATCGTTGTAGTGCTAGGCAGCGAGCTAGCATTGTGTTCCTGACATAGTACAAGGATGTGACCTACTTGAGACAAAACGAGCCAGATTTCCACTAGTTTTTCCTGGTTTCCCAGTTTTACTGGGTTTTCTCTTTTCTTTTTTGCTTCATTTTTATTCGGTTTTATCCAGAACTATTCCTTTTTTCTTTTCTTTTTAGTTTGGTTCTTCTCTAGTTTTTTTGTGTTTTCTTTTGCTTTTTCTCTGTGTTTATTCATTGTTTTTATCGGTTTTTCATTTCCTACTCACTTCCTTCTTTTTTCTTTGGTTTTTTGTTTCTTTCTTGCTTTTCAATGTCTTTTTTTGTTATTATTAGTCTCTTTATTGATTCTTACTGTTTTTCATTCTTTTTGCATTTGTTTAGTCATTTTTGTTTGTTTTCTTTTCTCTCCTTTTTTTGGTTTGCATTTTTGTTTTTCTTTTCTTTGTTTTCGTTTTCACTCTAAATTTATCATATGTGTGGAGACCACTATTCAAATACACGATTAACTTTGCTGAAATACGAGTTTAACATTTTTAGAATACACGGTCAACATTTTTCAAATCCTTTCTTAACATTTTTCAAATACAAGATTAGTATCTATTATATATAAAAAGTATTTGATGGGATCACTAGATAAAAGAGAATATTTTAGAAAATTCCACAATAATTAGAAAGATCTGTCCGCTTATTTCGAGAAAACGGAATCATAACCGTTGGATGGAGACAATTTTTTTTCCAACATAAATCAGTGAAAATTACCCACCATTGCCATTACGCAAAAAAAGTTCAACATAATAAGAAACGACAACATTTTTTTGCAATAAATTTTTTTCAGCATAAATCTGTGAAAATTACCCACCATTGCCATCAGCAATTGGGGCAAGAACAACAATTAGCGACTGAGAAGAGGATGGATTACTTAGTACAGCCACCTGATGAGGGCGTCGAGGTGCACAGTCGGAGAGGGCGGAGAACTTTGCTAGGTGAGATCGGCAAGCTTGATGTCAAATTTTTTTAGTCTGCTTCAGCAGCTCAGCTTGATAAATGCACGTACAGAAAACTACAACCATCATGTCCCACACACACGTACGGAAAATGCATGCATGCATGTATGCTAGCAAGCATGCATTAACATGCCTCTGGATCCTCGGGTCCAATTCTGACCATGAGAGCTCAACCACCTCTTCCACCGGTGCAGAGGTGAACGGCCGTGGAGTAGGCACCAATGGACAGGAGGAGAGGTAGGGCTGGGGCTGGCGAAAAGGCTGCCAAAAATTGGCTCAACTTCCTCCGCCTCAGTGTAGGCCAAACTACCTCGAATCAAAACTTAGGTGTGCAGTTTTGCCGGCTTTCATCGAGCAGTTTCTGCTAGAAGCTCGGTGCTCTCCGGTTCCGTCGTTCCATACATCGCGACAACCAGCTGCTGCCATTCGCTTCTACATCAAGGGGTCCATCATTGATTTCTGAACTTAGAACATGAATCGAGGTATATGTTTGAGGGGAGATCCATCCACACTAAGATCTATTCTTCCTTCCGGAACTTAGTTCCTTTAATTAGATACTCTGATATGCAGTGCCGGAGCGTGACCAAAACACAAGGGGGGCCAACTATATATACGAAGTGTAGAAGGTTATGCAACTCACGATATATTGATCGGGTGCAATATGCACGTATATATAAGTACAAAGGGTAGCCACGTCCTCAACTATACATGGAAGGAGGAGGGCTTGTTGTACAAGAAATACACATATGTATCTACATCTCAACACCCCCCCGCAGTCGAAGCGGCACCATGGTCGACGCAAAGACTGGATCGGAACTCCTCGAAAGACGCGGTAGACAAGCCCTTTGTCATGATGTCAGCAAATTGTTGAGACGTAGGGACATGCAGCACGCGTACATGACCAAGAGCTACCTGTTCGCGAACAAAATGGATATCAATCTCAATGTGCTTGGCGCGTCGATGATGAACCGGGTTGGCAGAGAGGTAGACCGCAGAAACATTGTCACAGTAGACAATCGTGGCCTTGTCAACCGGAGACAAGAGCTCATGCAGAAGCTGACGAAGCCAGGAACACTCGGCGACGACGTTGGCAACGGCGCGGTACTCCGCTTCAGCACTGGAGCGGGAGACAACGGGCTGCCGCCTGGACGACCAGGAGATAAGTGATGGTCCAAGATAGACGCAATAACCAGAGGTCGAGCGGCGCGTGTCAGGGCAGCCGGCCCAATCGGCGTCAGAATAAGCCGTCAGATCCATAGATGATGAAGCCTGAAGTGACAGCCCAAGATCCATGGTGCCACGGATATAGCGCAGAATGCGCTTGACTGCGGTCCAGTGGGCATCACGGGGAGCACGCATATGAAGGCACACCTGCTAAACAGCGTACTGGAGCTTCGGACGAGTAAGAGTGAGGTACTGAAGAGCACCAACAATCGACCTGTAGAATGGAGCATCTGAAGCAGGAGAACCATCTGTAGCAGAGAGCTTGGCCTTCGTATCGACAGGTGTGGCAGCCGGTTTGCAATTAAGCATCCCGGCACGGTCCAGAAGCTCATGAGCATACTTCCGCTGATGAGGAAAGAAGCCATCTGCTCGACGAATAACCTCGATCCCGAGGAAATAGTGCAGAGGACCTAAGTCCTTAATGGCAAACTCAGCACGAAGACGATCTGTGAGCTGTCGAAGAAGGGCAGTCGAGCATGCTGTCAAGATGATGTCGTCGACATAAAGCAGCAGAAAAGCAGTAGCATCACCCTGGTGGTAGACAAATAGTGAAGCATCGGAGCGAGTGGAGCGGAAGCCAAGCTGAGTAAGAAATGCTGTGATGCGCTGGTACCACGCGCGAGGATCTTGCTTGAGCCCGTACAGAGATCGAGAAAGCAAGCACACATGATCCGGAGAAGACTCATCCACGAACCCAGTCGGCTGCTGACAGAACACCTGTTCCTCAAGATGCCCATGAAGAAAAGCATTCGAAACATCCATCTGGTGCACGGGCCAGGAGCGAGAGACCGCTAGCTGAAGGACAGTCCGAATCGTCCCGGGTTTGACAACCGGGGCGAAAGTATCTGTGAAGTCAACGCCTGCTCGTTGACGAAAACCCCGAACGACCCAACGGGCCTTGTGTCGGTCAAGAGTACCATCCGGATGAAACTTGTGCTTGAACACCCACTTCCCGGTGATGATGTTGGCCCGAGGGGGACGGGGAACGAGCTGCCAAGTGTGATTGCGTTGCAATGCGTCAAATTCCTCCTTCATCGCGGCGAACCACATGGGATCACGAAGCGCGGAACGGGCGGAGGTCGGCAGGGGTGACGGTGACGAGGAAGACGTCGAAGCCACGCAGGTGTACTCATCCGGAGGGTAGCGAGTGCTCGGCCGATGGACACCCAGGCGCGACCGAGTGACAGGGCCAGCGGGTGGTGGCACAACAGCAGACACCGGGGCCTGTGCCAAACCCGGCGGTGAAGAAGCCGGCGACACACCCGGCTGCGAAGAAGTCGGGGGAGAAGCGGGCGATCCCGGCGGGCGAGCTGGCACACCAGCCGGCAAGACCGGCGAGGCTGGCGCTGAAGCCCGCGAAGAAGAGGCCGGAGAGGCCGGCTCAGAAGCCGGCGCGGCGCCCGGCGATGAAGCAGCTGGAGAGGCCGGCGCAGAGGCCGGCGCGGGGCCCGGCGATGAAGCAGCCGGGGAGGCCGGCGTGGAGGCCGACGTGGAGGCCGGGCCGGAGTGCCGTGCGCCCAGGGGGCGCCCTACGCCGTGGGGCAAAGCCAGGGCGGACAGGGTCGGCCAAAGAGGGGCCGGGCGCCGATGAAGAAGCCGCCTGCTGTTCCTGTTTAAAAGGAAAACACAACTCGTCGAAATAAACATGTCGGGATGTGATGACACGGTGGGAAACCAGATCATAGCATCTATAGCCCTTGGTGTTAGCCGGGTAACCGAGGAAGACACACGGAAGGGAACGAGGGGCAAGTTTATGAAGAGAGGTGGCGGCAATACTAGGATAACAAAGACAACCGAAAATACGAAGACCGTCGTATGAAGGAGGAGACCCGAAGAGGAGGTGGTGAGGTGTAAAGTTCCACCGGGTGCGACAGGGACGAAGGTTAATGAGTAGGGTGGCAGTAGCGAGAGCGTCGGGCCAGAAGCGAGATGGCATGTATGCGTGGAAGAGGAGGGTACAGACGCAATCGTTAAGAGTGCGAAGAATGCATTCCGCCCGACCATTCTGGTGTGAAGTATATGGACAGGTAAGACGAAAAACAGTGCCATGTGTGGAGAGAAGATTGCGGATGGTGGTGTTGTCGAATTCTTTTCCGTTGTCAGTTTGCAAAGCTAGAATGGGACGACCAAATTGCGTAGACACGTAAGAGTAGAAGGCCGTAAGAGTGGCAGCAACTTCGGACTTCTTACGTAATGGAAAGGTCCACACAAAGTGAGAGTAGTCATCCAAAATAACAAGATAATATGAGAATCCAGTATTACTAGCAACAGGAGAGGTCCAGACATCACTATGGATTAACTCAAAGGGTAACGACGCAACCGTGGATGAAGCACTAAAGGGAAGGCGAACATGTTTGCCCAGACGGCATGCGTGACAAGAGTGCGCATCCGTTTTATTACATGTAAAAGAAAAATCCCTAATAATGTGACGAAGAGCGGTGGAGCTAGGATGACCGAGACGGGCGTGCCAAAGATCAACGCCGGCGAAGAGTGCAACTGGTCCAGCATGTGAAGATGATGGAGGCTGGACGGAGTATGTATCGCCGGGACTGTCACAGCGGTGAAGAACCATCCGGGTGAGGGCGTCCTTAACAGAAAAACCAACTTCGTCAAATTCCACAATTACAGAGTTATCTCGAGAAAGTTTACGAACACAGACTAAATTCTGAATGAGTTCAGGAGACACAAGAATATTATTGAGATAAAGTGGTCTAGAGTTCGAAGGAAAACTGGTAGAACCAATATGAGTGATAGGGAGACCAGCACCATTACCAACAATGATACGAGAAGAAGTGTGAATAGGAGACGCAGAAGAGAGGTTACCCGGGTAAGCGGCCATGTGCGAAGATGCACCAGTGTCCATAAACCAATTGCCACCGCCGGAATAAGCCCCGACCGGAGGCTGCTGATGAAGAGCAGCAAGTAGGGCCGGATCATAAGAGACCGGCGCGGGATAGCCGGAGGAGCCGGTCACGCCTGTGTTGGTGGTTGGCCTGCCATAGCCAACCGGAGCAGGAGAGTAGTAGGCCGGTGGAGCGACCGGACCGGGTTGCGGACCGGCGAAGAATGCCTGATGGCTGGAGGGACCGGGCCCAAGGAGGCTCGGAGCTGGTGGGCGGGGCATGGGCATGGTGTAGGCGTGCACAAACCCTGTCCAGGGGTTGTGGCCACCCCCCAAGGCGGCGTCGGCTGCTGCTGGACAGGCCCAGGGCGCGGCTGTTGCTGCTGCGTCTGGCCTTTGCCGCGGCCGCGGCGCCTCTGGCGCTACTGCTGCTGGGGCTGCTGCTGCGGCGGTTGTTGAGGAAGAGCCGCAGGAGGAGCCGGTGGCCGCTGCTGGTAGGGGGCGCCGTAGGCGCCTTGCGGCGCGGAAGGCGCCGGTGGCCGGGGCGCCTGGTACGGCGCTGGGGAGCCGGGAGGCGCGCCTGAGGGCGCGGGGCCACCGCGCGAGTAGCCAGCGGCGAAGGCGGTATGAACGGCACGGGAGCGAAGATGCTTCAACCGGCGTTCCTCGAGACGAAGATAAGCCACCGCTCGCTCGTAGGTAGGGTTCGCCATGAGGGTGAGGTTGGAGGCGGCGTTGCCGAGATCCTCATTGAGGCCGGCGGTGAGGGTGGAGAGGAGCAACTCGTCGCCCACCTTGAAGCCGATGTCATTGAACTCGTCGGAGAGGGTCTTGAGACGCATGCAGAAGGCGTCGACGGAGGAGTCGTTTTGATGGCACTCGAAGAACTCTTGCTGCAGGAAGACGATCCGTTGGAGCTTGTTGTCGGTGAGGAGGCCGACGATCTTGTTCCACACCGTGCATGCATCATCCTTGTCGCGAACGACGGTGTGGAAGATGTCCTTGGACACGGTGAGGAAGAGCCACCTGATGATGGTGGCGTCGATCGCTAGCCAGTCGGCGTCACGGTTCAGGACGAAGAGGTTGGCTGTGCCGTCGATGTGGTCCTGCAGGTTATACTCACGAAAGAGGAGATTGAAGTATGTCTTCCAAGCATAAAAATTCGCCTCGTTGTGGGAGAGGATGACCGGAACGCGACGTTCGATGGGAACATCACGGATGTAGGCAGGATCGGGAAGAGTGGCGGCGGTGGAGCCGGCGGAAGAGTCGGAGGGATTCGGCGGCTTCACGGCCGGAGGAGTAGAGGCGGCGGACCGGTCGGAGAGGTTGGATCCCGACATGGCAGGAGCTAGGGTTAGGGGCGGCCGGGGCGGGTTAGGGTTTGTAGTGGCTAGGGGTGGGAGAGGCGCGAGGTGATCGCGGGGGCGGGAGCGGAAGCAGTGGGGAAGGTGGCACGGCGGCGGCGAGTAGTCGGCGGCGCGGGCGTGCGAGGGAACTAGTGGCGGCGGTTGGGAAGCGACGGCGACGCGGCTAGGGTAGAGGATCGGAGGAAAGCTGATACCATGTAGAAGGTTATGCAACTCACGATATATTGATCGGGTGCAATATGCACGTATATATAAGTACAAAGGATAGCCACGTCCTCAACTATACATGGAAGGAGGAGGGCTTGTTATACAAGAAATACACATATGTATCTACATCTCAACACGAAGAAACAATATGCATAAAAAAGCCAAGTCATAGAACAGATATAAAGATAGTTTTGGACCGATGAATTTGTTCATACAAATACGACAGATATGACAAAGTAATTTTTGGGGTTCCAAAAGAAAAGAGCACGTCTGATGACCAAATGACAACTAACCTGGACAACCTTTTTGTTCTCAGTGATTTCCTCTTCTCATATCCTCTTCTCATACTAGTAGAGTGCCCGTGCGTTGCCACAGGCTTTTGAAATAGTTTGCAAGATTTACATATTAAATTTCACACGTACAAACAATATAACACAAACACAATTATTGAATAACTGAAGTCCAATTTTGCAATGTAAATTGATAACAAGAAGAAAGATTAACGACATGTGCATGTAACAAACTGAGCGATGTTCGACCTTAACATCTATTACAAAATATCAATATCCAGATGATGCGCTTAAAAAACTCTTGCACCATATCAGGAAAGTTGCCTTTAGCTTCATTCTCACGATGTTTTAGTAAGTATAATAAAAACTGTTTCCTCAACTCATATCTTGCACAAACATTATATGTAGTTAGTATAAAAATTTCACGCCGAAGGTCTAAAACATGTAACGGGCAATACTCACCCCCGCAAACCGGCTTGACCAATTCTTTACCGTTCCACCAGAGCATAAAATGAAAAACAAAATAGCCAGACACATTCCTGTAATTTTTTAAATTAATAATATAAAGAATATAGTGATAACAAAAATAAATATTTTTATTATGAATTCATTACCCGTCTATACTCGTTGAAATACCAAACGGAAATAAATGTTACCATTTAGATATATCGGAATTTCAACCAGGCAGCTTTATTTCGAGTGCTTCTTTGAAATCCCTTGCAAAACATTTTAATTTCAGTGCATGCCTCAAATTTTTATCCTCTAACGATTGTGATGTTTGAATAGGGTCCATAATACATAGACGACGTGCCTCTTTGTTGATGATGTATAAAATGTATCGACCGATGGATGCATAGGGAAGATAAATCTACAAGTGGAGCTTTTAGAAACAACAATAAACCATGATAACAATAGACAAAATACTTTACTTATCATGTTGCACGATCAGATGTCGTTGTCTATCCTAGGCCAGCTATCAAATAATCTTGCCAACGTTTGGATAGTTTCCTTGTCGCAAAACTTCTGACCTCGTGTTGACTCTAGCATAATGGACCTCGTGTCCCCCTCGCAACCGATTCTCTCACCGCAACCACCCCTCTCACTCGTACTCTCTGCCACGGCGTTGCTGCAACCATATCTCCCCATCGTGGCATGTCGCTGCCACCTTCCATCCACGCTCACCATCCCCTCCCCTCCCATCAATTGCTATGTCGCCCATCCCCTCCTCGGTTATCTGTTATGAGCTGCGGTGAGCACATATATATCACGGTGAGTAGCCGGATCGATTCAGCGACGATATCAATATGGCCATCCCATGGCGATTTTTGGTGCCATGGGCTTCATACAATACGATTTCTACCTCGGGCGATCCGTGTCATCGATCTGGCCCTCCCAGGTCGATTTTCGGTGCCGAGGGTGACCTCCGGGTAAATTGGTGTCTTGTGCAACCACGTTCATGGCTCCTTGCCCCCGCTAGACGTTAACTGGATGATGTCTTTCCCTGAATCCATCGTAAGTTAATTGCCCATCCGTTGCTACAGAGCATACATATTTTTGTAGTTTAATATAAATCTTTAGGATACTATACAAGCATGAATTCAAACAAAAGATTAGTAGGTCATCAAAGATATTGTAATACACTAGTGAAACAGTAGCATCAATAACCTAACCTCAACCTCGCACATACCTCATGCATGACGGAGAGAGCCAAAATTTCCTAGGCTGTTAATTCTCAAGTACCTAAAAAGTGATAGTTCAGAATTCTATGACAGAGAAATTATGCATGTAAACAATGGTCGGAGAAGCACTGCATTTTCTATTAACCAGTAGAATGTGATAACAATATCCTATATCTAAGAACTAATTGTGTTTGAAGAGGTAATATTTGGCTCCACTTTAGATAAATGAAATGGATGTCATGAGTTCAGTACAGCCAGCAATAAGGTATGTATATTTTGAATTTGTGACATGTTTCCGCTAGGTACTATACAAAGACTAAACCTGACATTAATACTAAGTCAAAATTTGACGTGAGCATAAGACAAGAAACAACAACTCAATATTGCAGCATGTTGCAAACTCCTTGTCTACCTTGCAGAGACCATATCCGCTGCCTTGTCTTCTATCTCCTCTTTGTCAGCAAGATCACGACTGATCTATAAGATTCGAAGCCATGGCACCCCAAAATCCAATCATGTTTCCCAAAGTACATACGCAGCCAGTATACATGATCGAAGATGGCTTAGAATAAGACCACAATAAATAAATAAATTTCCATAGACTAAAGTACAACCAACGTTTTGGATTGCAAATAAAATAAATAAAATTGTCTGCATTATTTTAGCTAAAATAACTGGAAAAGGTATTTATTATTATTATTATTGTTGTTATTATTATTATTGTTATTGTTATTATTATTATTATTATTATTCGCATTGCCAGTAATGTATACGCTTGTAACCTAACCACAATCTCTTCAAAAAATTAAAACATCTCTTCAATTGCCACTAATGTGAACTATTGGTTTGTTTTTTTCCGGACCGGTAGTGAATAAGCTTGACTGAACTACTGGATAGTGTGACACATTTCCCAATCATTTGACACTGAAATTTCAGAAATGGGAAGGTTACAACTAACGAGTCAAATAAGCTTCAGTCATAGATGCCAGTATAACTCCACCAAAAACCGGCATGAGAGAACCTACTACCAGTAAAGAAGATGTCCGCCAGAATAGAATAACCTAATAATTATCTATTTCCACACATTTCATTTGTCAGGACAGACCACTTGATAAAGTCTGAAACCAAATACCTGCCCGAGGAACAAGACAGATAGTAGAAATAGGGAAGATGGACTCCATGGCCTCGATCGTGTGCGTCAAGGAGACCAAACTCATGTTGATGATGACATTGCCCATCAGGTGTATTAAGGGCAAAGGCAGGATCATTCCGTACTGCACAAAAGTGTAATTCATTCATTACAAATTCGCATTACTTTAGAATGTCACATGAATCATGAATGTGTTACCGAAAAGGAAATATTTAAATCCCAACACTATCAGGTAAATTTTAAAAAGGGACGATTTTTCAGTCACTCATGTGAGGCCTTATCCCATTGTAGAAGCTATAGCTTGTTTAAAAAAGGTAACCATTGACAAATATATGTAAGAAACAAAATTCATGCCAATTTTTTAAGATAAGCATCAACATGAGGTTGGGACCTTTTTTATTTTGTTCCTAGGGGGCTCCCAGTTTTCTGTCGCGGCAGCCTGCAACCATGAATCATGTTAGCACAAAACATTCCGTCATGCTGAGTTAATGTAACAAGAGCACAACTGAAGCAAAGAAGATCAAAAGATGAAAAAATAGATCAGCATTATAGACAAAAAAATCCAGATGAATGAATAAAACAACTCTTTCTCCTAAATCTAACATAGCAGAGTATGCATGTCTAGCTACTAAAATTACTACACATGTAATGTAGTTTGTTTAAGATCCAATAAGCTCATAACCATGTTTAACACAGTTTCTTTCAAACCCAACGAGGATTAAGGTCGTAATACTAGGAGAGAACGCCCAAAAAGCTACATGATTTTCCTGATTAACATACTGTATAGAGTTCTTTCAAGGTCTTTCATAAATGATTATGTTTAGTACAAAACCAACATAAGGAAAACTGACATTGTTCTATCATAACCAATTGCCGCATTAGTAAGAAAACTGAAACTTCTTTTGGCATCCCCAACAAAGTTGCTTTGCTCAAAGAACGAATTATCTGGACCTAATTCTTTTGTCATCCAGAAGGAGGTTGCTCTGCTCACAAAAACAAACAAGAAGAAATGACCTTGTAAGAGTGCATGATAAAAAAAGTTGTGACATTAGAACGTTGTCAATGACACATATAGGAGCAAGCTATATCACAAATTATTCTCAGGAGCTAGTTAAGTTACCAACAATCATTTATTATTAACCTCAAGCACTACTTTAATTCAAAGAACGTAAAAATGAAGGGGTTTGGCAGGCTCTTACCTCTTAATTCATTAAGATAAATGTTGATGTCAATTTTCTGGAGAGTATTAATATTGATAGTGTGAGGGTTATTGCTAGAAATAATACTGACCAAGTCACCATCCCCTTCTCAAAAAACAAAAAGTCATCATCTCCTCGTGGGATCGTGCTTTGGTGTCGATGAAGTAGAATTATTGTAGAATCTGATTGCTCTTTTGTGGTTTCCTATCTTGCAAATAAAACTTTTGGCAGGTCCCTCTAGTGGTTTCCTATCATTAGGTTTATTAAAAATATTGAGATCTTGAAGATCAATCGCAAGGCTGATGGCTCGTGAGATTGCAAAGTTTAGTTTTGAAAATAGGTCCGACGGTGTTCTTCTCAATAGTGTTCCGCCCTGCGTGCATATGTTGTGATGAACTGCTCTATGAATATTTTAAATTGATTAATATATTGTGAGTGTTAAAAAACAGAGTTGCAAAAAAGGAAGGGAGAGAAAACGGATACAGTCTACAGGAGGAAGCGTGAGCATTTTTTTCAGTGAACTTGGAGCTTTATTCAAACAAAAGTGTTTGCTAGACAGACAACCATGAGGCTGCTTGATAACCCACAAGTATAGGGGATCGCAACAGTTTTTGAGGGTAGAGTATTCAACCCAAATTTATTGATTCGACACAAGGGGAGCCAAAGAATATTCTCAAGTATTAGCAGTTGAGTTGTCAATTCAACCACACCTGGATAACTTAGTATCTGCAGCAAAGTATTTAGTAGCAAAGTAGTATGATAGTAACAGTAACAGTAGCAAAAGTAATATTTTTGGGTTTTGTAGTAATTGTAACAATAGCAACGGAAAAGTAAATAAGCGAAGAACAATATGTGAAAAGCTCATAGGCATTGGATCAGTGATGGAGAATTATGCCGGATGCGGTTCATCATGTAACAATCATAACATAGGGTGACACAGAACTAGCTCCAATTCATCAATGTAATGTAGGCATGTATTCCGAATATAGTCATACGTGCTTATGGACAAGAACTTGCATGACATCTTTTTTCCTACCCTTCCGTGGCAGCGGGGTCCTAACGGAAATTAAGGGATATTAAGGCCTCCTTTTAATAGAATACCGGACCAAAGCATTAACACATAGTGAATACATGAACTCCTCAAACTACGGTCATCACCGGGAGTGGTCCCGATTATTGTCACTTCGGGGTTGCCGGATCATAACACATAGTAGATGACTATAGACTTGCATGATAGGATCAAGAACTCACATATATTCATGAAAACATAATAGGTTCAGATCTGAAATCATGGCACTCGGGCCCTAGTGACAAGCATTAAGCATAGCAAAGTCATAGCAACATCAATCTCAGAACATAGTGGATACTAGGGATCAAACCCTAACAAAACTAACTCGATTACATGATAAATCTCATCCAACACATCACCGTCCAGCAAGCCTACGATGGAATTACTCACGCACGGCGGTGAGCATCATGAAATTGGTGATGGAGGATGGTTGATGATGACGATGGCGACGGATTCCCCTCTCCGGAGCCCTGATCGGACTAAAGATCAGCCCTCCCGAGAGAGTTTAGGGCTTGGCGGCGGCTCCGTATCGTAAAACGCGATGAATCTTTCTCTCTGTTTTTTTCCTCCCCAAACACGAATATATAGAGTTGGAGTTGAGGTCGGTGGAGCTCCAGGGGGCCCACGAGGCAGGGCGCGCCCAGGGGGTGCAGGCGCGCCCCCACCCTTGTGGAGAGGGTGTGGGCCCCCTGGCCTTGATTCTTTCGCCAGAATTTTTTATATTTTCCAAAAATAATCTCTGTGAAGTTTCAGGTCATTCCGAGAACTTTTGTTTCTACACAAAAATAACACCATGGCAATTCTGCTGAAACAACGTCAGTCCAGGTTAGTTCCATACAAATCATGCAAGTTAGAGTCCAAAACAAGGGCAAAAGTGTTTGGAAAAGTAGATACGACGGAGACGTATCAACTCCCCCAAGCTTAAACCTTTGCTTGTCCTCAAGCAATTCAGTTGATAAACTGAAAGTGATAAAGAAAAACTTTTACAAACTCTGTTTGCTCTTGTTGTTGTAAATATGTAAAGCCAGCATTCAAGTTTTCAGCAAAGATTATAACTAACCATATTCACAATAACACTTAGGTCTCATGTTTACTCATGTCAATGGCATAATCAACTATCGAGCAATAATAATAAATCTCAAATGACAACACTTTCTCAAAACAATCATGATATGATATAACAAGATGGTACCTCGCTAGCCCTTTCTGAGACCGCAAAACATAAATGCAGAGCACCTTTGAAGATCAAGGACTGACTAAACATTGTAATTCATGGTAAAAGAGATCCAGTCACAGTCATACCCAATATAAACTAATAGTAATGGATGCAAATGACAGCAGTGCTCTCCAGCTGGTGCTTTTTAATAAGAGGGTGATGACTCAACATAAAAGTAAATAGATAGGCCCTTCGCAGAGGGAAGCAGGGATTTGTAGAGGTGCCAGAGCTCGACTTTAAATTAGAGATAAATAATATTTTGAGCGGCATACTTTCATTGTCAACATAACAACCAAGAGATGGCGATATCTTCCATGCTACACACATTATAGGCGGTTCCCAAACAGAATGGTAAAGTTTATACTCCCCCTCCACCAAGAAGCATCAATCCATGGCTTGCTCGAAACAACGAGTGCCTCCAACTAACAAGAGTCCCGGGGGAGTTTTGTTTGCAATTATTTCGATTTGATTTGCATAAAGCATGGGACTGGGCATCCCGGTGACCGGCCATTTTCTCGTGAGTGAGGAGCGGAGTCCACTCCTCTTGAGAATAACCCGCCTAGCATGGAAGATACAGACAGCCCTAGTTGATACATGAGCTATTTGAGCATGCAAAATAGAATTTCATTTGAAGGTTTAGAGTTTGGCACATACAAATTTACTTGGAACGGCAGGTAGATACCGCATATATAGGAAGGTATAGTGGACTCATATGGATTAACTTTGGGGTTTAAGGGATTGGATGCACAAGCAGTATTCCCCCTTAGTACAAGTGAAGGCTAGCAAAAGACTGGGAAGCGACCAACTAGAGAGCGACAACAGTCATGAACATGTATTAAAATTAATAAACATTGAGTGCAAGCATGAGTAGGATATAATCCACCATGAACATAAATATCATGAAGGCTATGTTGATTTTGTTTCAACTACATGCGTGAACATGTGCCAAGTCAAGTCACTCGAATCATTCAAAGGAGGATACCACCCTATCATACCACATCACAACCATTTTAATAGCATGTTGGCACGCAAGGTAAACCATTATAAACTCCTAGCTAATTAAGCATGGCATAAGCAACTATAATCTCTAATTGTCATTGCAAACATGTTTATTCATAATAGGCTGAATCTGGAACGATGAACTAATCATATTTACAAAAACAAGAGAGGTCGAGTTCATACCAGCTTCTCTCATCTCAATCAGTCCATCATATATCGTCATAATTGCCTTTCACTTGTAGGACCGAACGATGTGAATAATAATAATAGTGCACGTACATTGGACTAAGCTGGAATCTGTGAGCATTCAATAAACAGGAGAAGACAAGGCAATATGAGCTCTTGGTTAAATCAACAATAATGCATATGAGAGCCACTTCAACATTTTCATCATGGTCTTCTCCTATCGACCCCCAAAGGAAAGAAAAGAAATAAAACTATTTACACGGGAAATCTCCCAACAAGCAAAAGAAGAACATAAAATCTTTTTGGGTTTTCTTTTAATTACTACTACTACAGCAAGAAAGTAAACTAACTAAAAGCTACTACTAATTTTTTTGTTTTTTTAATGTTTTTCAAACACACAAGAAGAAAGCATAAAAAGGAAAATAAACTAGCATGGATATTACAGTGAAAAAGTATGAGCGCCGACATATAGCAATGATTGTGTAAATGTAAATGTAATGTAGGTGAGAAATACGTACTCCCCCAAGCTTAGGCTTTTGGCCTAAGTTGGTCTATTGCCACGGCTGGCCTGGCGGATATCCATAGTTATAATTGGGGTCGTACTATGAAGAACTCTCGAATTGCCACTGGTTGGCAATCACCTCCGGATCCCACTGGTAATTAGACTGTCGTGGAGGATCAAATTGTGGTTCCGGCTCCGGCTCTGTAGCTGATGTAGGGTTCCGGTAGGCGTGAATGTCCTCCAGCGGAACGAGATACTGGCCTGCAGATAAATCAAACAAGGAAGGAGCAGGCAAGGTAATAGTCTCAGGGTGATTTTTATCAAATAACAGTTTGTATTTAAGCGCCCTTTCCCTATTCTTAACAATAAAATCATGCGCTACCATACTCTTATAGTCTAGAAAAACAGTAGGCAGCAATTTTTCTTCTTTCTCATAGTGCCTAATAGGTATGTTATAGTATGCAGCGAGGCGCGAGGCGAATATGCCTCCCAAGATGGGGCCCTTAGTATGGTTAAGATTTAACCGCTTTGCAACAATAGCGCCCATACTAAATGTGTCATCACGAAACAAGGCATGACACAAAATAATAATATCAGGGACACTCAGGTTTCCACAGTTTCCGTGACCAATTAAGCACCTACTAGCAAATATAGCAAAGTAACGTAGAACAGGAAAGTGTATGCTAGTGATTCGTGCGTCGAAAACCTTCCTCGTTTCCCCGACAGCAATTGTATCAATAAACCCCTCCACATCGTTACGATGTGGTTCCTCTATGAAACCCGGAAAAGGTAACTTACAAACCTCACAGAATTTGCGAAGGGTCATCTCCTTATACTCATCATATAAATAAAAATCCACCGTAGGTGGTGACCTCCTAGAATGGAAATGAAAATTTTTCACAAAGGTATTGGTGAGTAAGAGATACTGTTCGCGTTGGTCGCGGAGGAAGTCGGCGAGACCTGCATTCTCAGCCAACTCCTAAAAATCATCATAAATCCCTGCTGCTCTCAAGAAATCATCGCAAGGCCATTCACACGGCCGAACCTCCGCGGTGCGAGGCAAATTATATTTGGGCCTCTCTGCTTCTTCACTTTGCTTATCCTTCAAGCTTCGGCTCGAAGAGCCCCTCAAAAATCTCTTCATCATTTTCTGAAAATTTCTGAAATTTTTAGTAACTTCAAATAAAAGTGAACCAAACTCAACAAAATTGATAGCAACTACTCCCACAAGTGCCTAGAGCCTATATCATGCATTAGAACTATTTGGGACCATAAAAGTTTGACATGCAAGCTCAAGAACATGGTCACCTAGGCAGAACAAATTTGCAATGAATAAAGCACTTGAACAAAAACTAATTGGACCATTGGAGGAGTCACATACCAAGGAACAATCCCCCAAAGCAGTTTTGTGAGAGGTGCTTTGAGCAAGGAGATCAAAAATCGCAGCAAAATGAGCTAGAACTCGTGCTTGAGCTGGTTGGTGATTTTTCAGGAGGAAGAAAGAGTGTGTGGTTGCTGGAATAAGTGGAGGGGAGCCACCATGGGCCCACGAGGCAGGGGGGGCGCGCCCAAGGGGGTGGGCGCGCCCTGGACCCTTGTGGCCAGGTGCTTGCTCCCGATGCTGTGTTCTTAGTGCCAGATATTCTCAAATATTCCAGAAAAAAATCATATTTAAATTTCAGGGCATTTGGAGAACTTTTATTTTCGGGGTATTTTTTATTGCACGGATAAATCAGAAAACTGACAAAAATACTATTTTTACTTTATTTATTCTAAATAACAGAAAGTAAAAGGAGGATACAGAAGGTTGTGTTTTCTAACTTCATCCATCTCATGCTCATCAAAAGGAATCCACTAACAAGGTTGATCAAGTCTTGTTAACAAACTCATTTCGAATAACATGAAACCGGAGAAATTTCGAATAACACTATGTTACCTCAACGGGGAAATGCACGTCCCCAATAATAAGAATATCATATCTCTTTTTGACAGTAGGAAGAGGAAATTCAAAACCTCCAAAAATAATCGATGGAATTTTTCCAATAGAGTTGATACTATGAACTTGAGGTTGTTTCCTCGGAAAGTGTACCGTATGCTCATTACCATTAACATGAAAAGTGACATTGCCTTTGTTGCAATCAATAACAGCCCCTGCAGTATTCAAAAAGGGTCTTCCAAGAATAATAGACATACTATCGTCCTCGGGAATATCAAGAATAACAAAGTCTGTTAAAATAGTAACGTTTGCAACCACAACAGGCACATCCTCATAAATACCGACAGGTATAGCAGTTGATTTATCAGCCATTTGCAAAGATATTTCAGTAGGTGTCAACTTATTCAAATCAAGTCTACGATATAAAGAGAGAGGCATAACACTAACACTGGCTCCAAGATCACATAAGGCAGTTCTAACATAGTTTCTTTTAATGGAGCATGGTATAGTGGGTACTCCTGGATCTCCTAACTTCTTAGGTATTCCACCCTTAAAAGTATAATTAGCAAGCATGGTGGAAATTTCAGCTTCCGGTAGCTTTCTTTTATTAGTAACAATTTCTTTCATATACTTAGCATAAGGATTCATTTTGAGCATATCAGTCAAACACATACGTAAGAAGATAGGTCTAATCATTTCAGCAAAGCGCTCAAAATCCTCATCATCCTTTTTCTTGGATGGTTTGGGAGGAAAGGGCATGGGTTTCTGAACCCATGGTTCTCTTTCTTTACCATGCTTCCTAGCAACAAAGTATCTTTTATCATAACATTGATTCTTTGATTGTGGGTTATCAAGATCAACAGCAGGTTCAGTTTCTACATCATTATCATTACTAGGTTGAGCATTAACATGAACATCATCATTAACATTATCACTAGGTTCATGTTCATTACCAGATTGTGTCTCAGCATCAGAAATAGAAATATCATTGGGATTCCCAGGTGTGTCTACAACAGGTTCACTAGAAGCATGCAAAGTCCTATCATTTTTCTTTTTCTTCTTTTTAGAAGGACTAGGTGTATCTAAATTATTTCTCTGAGAATCTTGCTCAATTCTCTTAGGATGGCCTTCAGGATACAAAGGTTCCTGAGTCATTTTACCAGTTCTAGTAGCCACTTTAACAGCATAGTCATTATTCTTACTATTCAATTCATTGAGAAAATCATTCTGAGCTTTAAGTACTTGTTCTACTTGAGTGGTAACCATAGAAGCATGTTTACTAATGAGTTTAAGTTCACCTTTAACTCTAGACATATAATCACTCAAGTGTTCAATCATATAAGCATTTTGTTTTAATTGTCTACCAAAATAAGCATTAAAATCTTCTTGCTTAACCATAAAATTATCAAACTCATCCAAACATTGGCTAGCAAACTTAGTAGGAGGGATTTCAGCTTTATCATATCTATAGAGAGAATTTACCTTTACTACCTGTGTCGGGTTATCAAGACCATGTGTTTCTTCAATAGGTAATGGATTAAGACCATATATTTCTTCAACAGGTGGTAAATTAAGACCATGTATTTCTTCAATAGGAGGTAAATTCTTAACATCTTCAGCTTTAATACCTTTTTCCTTCATAGATTTCTTTGCCTCTTGCATATCTTCAGGACTGAGAAATAGAACACCCCTCTTCTTCGGAGTTGGCTTAGGAGTTGGATCGGGAAGTGTCCAACTATTTTCATTGGCCAACGTATTATTCAATAGAATTTCAGCTTGATCAACAGTTCTTTCCCTGAAAACACAACCAGCACAACTATCCAGGTGGTCTCTGGAAGCATCGGTTAGTCCATTATAAAAGATATCAAGTATTTCATTTTTCTTGAGAAGATGATCAGGCAAAGCATTAAGTAATTGGAGAAGCCTCCCCCAAGCTTGTGGGAGACTCTCTTCTTCAATTTGCACAAAATTATATATTTCCCTTAAAGCAGCTTGTTTCTTATGAAAAGGGAAATATTGAGCAGAGAAGTAATAAATCATATCCTGGGGACTACGCACACAACCAGGATCAAGAGAATTAAACCATATCTTAGCATCACCCTTTAATGAGAACAGAAATATTTTAAGGATATAATAGTAGCGTGTTTTCTCATCATTAGTGAACAGGGCGACTATATCATTTAATTTAGTAAGATGTGCCACAACAGTTTCAGATTCATAGCCATAGAAAGGATCAGATTCAACCAAAGTAATTATATCAGGATCAACAGAGAATTCATAATCCTTATCAGTAACAAAGATAGGTGAAGTAGCATAAGCAGGATCATATTTCATTCTAGCATTCAGAGTTTTTTGTTTCAGCTTAGCTAGTAATTTCTTAAGATCACTTCTATCATTGCAAGCAAGAAAGTCTCTAGCAGTTTCTTCATCCATAACATAGCCCTCAGGCACAATAGGCAATTCATATCTAGGGGGAGAATCTTCATCATCACTTTCATCAATATTATCAGTTTCAATAATTTCATTCTCTCTAGCCCTAGCAAGTTGTTCATCAAGAAATTCACCAAGTCGCACAGTAGTATCAAGTATAGAAGTAGTTTCATCATAAGTATCATGCATAGCAGAAGTGGCATCATCAATAACATGCGACATATCAGAATTAATAGCAGAAGCAGGTTTAGGTGTCGCAAGCTTACTCAAAACAGAAGGTGAATCAAGTGCAGAGCTAGATGGCAGTTCCTTACCTCCCCTCGTAGTTGAGGGATAAATTTTTGTTTTCGCGTCTTTCAAGTTCTTCATAGTGACCAGCAGATATAAATCCCAAGTGACTCAAAGAATAGAGCTATGCTCCCCGGCAACGACGCCAGAAAATAGTCTTGATAACCCACAAGTATAGGGGGATCACAACAGTTTTCAAGGGTAGAGTATTCAACCCAAATTTATTGATTTGACACAAGGGGAGCCAAAGAATATTCTCAAGTATTAGCAGTTGAGTTGTCAATTCAACCACACCTAGATAACTTAGTATCTGCAGCAAAGTATTTAGTAGCAAAGTAGTATGATAGTAACGGTAACAGTCGCAAAAGTAATATTTTTGGGTTTTGTAGTAATTGTAACAATAGCAACAGAAAAGTAAATAAGCGAAGAACAATATGTGAAAAGCTCGTAGGCATTGGATCGGTGATGGAGAATTATGCCGGATGCGGTTCATCATGTAACAGTCATAACATAGGGTGACACAGAACTAGCTCCAATTCATCAATGTAATGTAGGCATGTATTCCGAATATAGTCATACATGCTTGTGGAAAAGAACTTGCATGACATCTTTTGTCCTACCCTCCCGTGGCAGCGGGGTCCTAACGGAAACTAAGGGATATTAAGGCCTCCTTTTAATAGAGTACCGGACCAAATCATTAACACATAGTGAATACATGAACTCCTCAAACTACGGTCGTCACCGGGAGTGGTTCCGATTATTGTCACTTCGGGGTTGCCGGATCATAACACATAGTAGGTGACTATAGACTTGCATGATAGGATCAAGAACTCAAATATATTCATGAAAACATAATAGGTTCAGATCTGATATCATGGCACTCGGGCCCTAGTGACAAACATTAAGCATAGCAAAGTCATAGCAACATCAATCTCAGAACATAGTGGTTACTAGGGATCAAACCCTAACAAAACTAACTCGATTACATGATAAATCTCATCCAACCCATCACCGTCCAGCAAGCCTACGATGGAATTACTCACGCACGGCGGTGAGCATCATGGAATTGGTGATGGAGGATGGCTGATGATGACGATGGCGACGGATTCCCCTCTCCGGAGCCCCGATCGGACTCCAGATCAACCCTCCCAAGAGAGTTTAGGGCTTGGCGGCGGCTCCGTATCGTAAAACGCGATGAATCTTTCTCTCTGTTTTTTTCTCCCCGAACACGAATATATAGAGTTGGAGTTGAGGTCGGTGGAGCTCCAGGGAGCCCACGAGGCAGGGGGCGCGCCCAGGGGGGGCAGGCGCGCCCCCACCCTCGTGGAGAGGGTGTGGGCCCCCTGGCCTTGATTCTTTCGCCAGTATTTTTTATATTTTCCAAAAATAATCTCCGTGAAGTTTCAGGTAATTCCGAGAACTTTTCTTTCTGCACAAAAATAACACCATGGCAATTCTGGTGAAAACAGCGTCAGTTCGGGTCAAGGTTGGAAAAAGCGGTAGGCGTAAGCGAGGCGGTTGGCCTTCGCCTAGTGCCTAGGCGGTGCTTAGGTGCCCTAGGCGCAGCCTAAGCAGTTATATAATTTTTACTATCGAGGTGTATATGTGTTTATTATATGTGTATTTTATTAATTCAAGGCATATAAGTATGTTAACTACCAGCTACTATGATTGAAATATGGCTTTTTTGGCATATCAGTACAATATGCATGATTTCTGGCTTGGGTAGACAATTTCTTACTTGCTCTGCCTAGACTTCTGCTTATGGCATAGGCGAGGCGTTTGGCCATTGCCTAGCGCCTAGGCGTGCCTAAGCGCCTCCTAGGCACTGCCTTTTCCAACAGAGGTCCGGGTTAGTTCCATCCAAATCATGCAAGTTAGAGTCCAAAACAAGGGCAAAATGATTGGAAAAGTAGATACGAAGGAGACGTATCACTGCTAACCAGAAAACTTGGAGTTTCAGAGATCCAGCTCTCGGTTACAGACACGTTACATGCCCGCTGCGCACAGAGGTGTGCTAGACGTTAATTAGCTGATCTGCTTACATGATTTATTACAAAAGAACCAAACCTAGCAGAAAGCTCTTCGATTTCATAGAAGACTGATGCCACAACAGAGCGACTGTTGAGGCGAGTGTTCCAGAGATTAACGATCTCTAGGTAGTCGGTTTCCGTCATCACCCGAGCATAGCCCCGTAGATTTGCAAAGATAACGCCATCCCACAGAGCTAGTGCCTCGGCAATCATCGGGTCGGTGACCCCATGCAAGGGTTTACACCATGCGCCTAGGAGCGCGCTTTGAGAGCGAGCGACACCCCCTGCACCACTCATCTCAGCCGAGTGCCGAACAGCGGCATCTGTGTTGATCTTCACTTGGCCCAATTCAGGTGGTCTCCAACCATGACCTGGCACTAAGGATGGCTGCTGTTTGGGAACATCGAGCAAGGCCAGGGCCTCTCTGGTGAGTCCAATTGAGATCACCGGGTCATACTTTTCGCCGTCGTGAGTCCATCTATTGCGAGAGCTCCAGATAGACCACATGATGGTGATTATTGTTGCACGTTCCTTTCCATTGAACATTGAACTACATAAAATGTTGCTAGCCCAAGAGGATGGATGAAGCCTTGGCAGTTTGATATCTAAGACCAATCTCGCTTCTTCCCAGAATTGTCGAGCATGTTAGCAGTGTATCAGCGCATGCTCAAGATCTTCCTCTTTTGCTTGACATACTTTGCATAAACTGACATCTCTGATATGTCTATACTGCAGCGTCTTCTCGTCAGGTAGGATGCCCCGGAGGACTCACCACCAGAATACACGCACTTTTGGGACAACTTTGAGAGACCATAACACTTTCCTAAGATGTGATTGATCCACTGAAGCTCCTGTAGCCTGCCCCTCACCTAGAGCTAAATGCTTGTTGCGGTTCACGAGAGCTTGGTACACTGTTTTCACACTATAATTGCCTGATTTCTCATATGCCCATGCTAGAAAATCTGCACCACCACCTCGCCGCAATGGAATATTTAGTATAGCTTCGGCATTTGGTGTAATGAAGGTTTCCCTTACCAACTCCCTCTTCCAAGTCCAGTTGGCAGTATCGATGAGATCGCTAACCCATTCCACATTAGTATTGGGAGGTCTTAGCATCGGGGTTCTGGGAGCCGTGGTGTGTATCCACTTGTCTGTCCAAGCGTTGATGGTGGTGCCATCACCCACCCGCTGGACCAAGCCTGTACTAAGAGCCTCGCGCCCAGCCACTATGGCTCGCCGTATTGCCGAGGCAGAATGGGGTATATTGGCTTGCATGAAATCAGTGTCTGGGAAATATCTCCCCTTCAAAACTCTAGCACACAGGGAGTTCGGGTTTGTCATAAACCTCCAGCCATGCCTTCCCAGTAATGCTAAGTTAAAAAGATGGTAGTCACAAAAGCCCATGCCACCTTTGCATTTTGGTACTGTGAGTCCTTTCCATGATATCCAGTGAAGAGACCTTCGATCTATAGAACTGCTCCACCAATATCTGGCCATACTGGAAGTCAAACTCTTGCACACTTTCTTTGTCAATAAGAAACAACTCATGCTGAACGTGGGTATCACCTGAACTATGGATTTCAATAATGTTTCTCTTCCCGTGCATGCAAAGAGCCTTTCAGACCATCCCTGCATCTTGCCCTTTGATCGGTCCCAAATATGCTCGAATGTGCCGCTTGTAATCCTTCCAACGGCTGTTGGGAGACCAAGGTATCTCTCACTGAAAGTTTCAGCATTCACTCCAAGGATTCCTTTCAAGACTTGCCTGGAAGTATGTGAAGTATTCGGGCTGAAGTATATCGCACTTTTATCCCGGTTCACACACTGGCCCGATGCTTCCCCATAAATCCGCAAAATATGGTTGAGTCGCTCTGCACTGGCTGCATTTGTACTGATGAAAACTAGGCAATCATCTGCAAAGAGTAGATGACTTACCCAAGGCGACCGAAAGCTCACTCTTACACCCCTGTCGATGGAGGCACCATAATATCTCAGAAGAGATGAAAGACCTTCTGCACACAGGAGAAATAAAAATGGTGAAACTGGGCATCCTTGCCGAAGTCCTCTAGATGGGGTGAAGTAGGGTAGCAGCTCCCCGTTGACTTGAACCGAGAAGCGAACAGAAGTAACACATTTCATAACAAGTCAAACTAATGTGTTGCTAAAGCCAAGCCTGAGAAGAATAGCCTCCACATAGTGCCATTCCACGTGGTTGTATGCTTTCATCATGTCGAGCTTAACCGCACATGCTGTATTCTTCTCCCTCTTCCTTCTTCGCAAAGTGTGGACACTTTCGAAAGCAACCAGAACGTTGTCGGTTATTAAGCGCCCGCCTTGTTCCTCGCTTATAATTTTGTCCATGCAGCCCCGCATACGGTTCGCAATAGCTTTGACAACTATTTTGTATAAAACGGGGCACAATGCAATGGGACGGTACTGAGAGATCATCTGAGGGTGTCTCACCTTCGGGATAAGAGTAATTGAAGTATCGTTAAGGCCCATCGGTAGATCACCTCCATTCAGAAACCCAAGCACCGCGGCTATAACATCATCTTTCAGAAGTTACCAATGCCTTTGGAAAAAACCCGCTGTATATCCATCCACCCCAGGGGCTTTAGAAGGAGCCATCTGGAATAGAGCATCCTGTACCTCTCGTGGCTCATACGGTCTATCAAGCAACAATTTCATCTCCGGTGTCACCTTTACAGGACATGTTCCTAGAATGATTGTATCTCCGCTGTGTCCTCCTCCGCGTCAGCACAAACCGAGCCGTAACCTCTTCTTAGTCCACTGATTTTGTTCAGACGCTGACGTTGTTTGGCTTGAGCTTGGAAATAGCCGGTGTTGTGATCTCCCTCTCGGAGCCAACTGACTCGTGACCGCTGCCGGAGCCATATTTCTTCTAGTTTGAGAGCTTCCCGGAGCTTAGCCGCGGTCCTCTTTTCTTCGTCTGATGGCCCTCGCCCAATGGACTGCCTCCGCAGCTTATCTAACTTTTTGTGTAGTTGCCGAACTGACCTTGTGAGACATCCAAACTCTCGTGTTCCCCACGGCTCAAGTGTTCGCTGCAGCGCACCCAACGATTCAACTATCCCTTGCAGACCAGGGGAACGATTCTGCTGTAGCCATGTTTCCGTGACTAAATTCTCATAGTCCATATGAGTTTGCTAAACGTTCTCGTATCGAAACTGTTTCGATCGCCGCCCGCCATGATCATGTGGTTTGTCTCTGATTTCAGCAACGATGAAACAGTGATCCGACTCCACCGCACTGATATGACGTACTCGGATGAATTCATAATGCTGACGAAACGCCTCGTTTGCAAAAGCGCGATCAAGCCTGGCCTTTACGTTAGCATCTCCATCCTGTCTATTATCCCAAGTATAGGGCAATCCAGTCCACCCTAGATCTTGGAAAGCAACATCATCAACAACCTCTCTGAAGGCTCGCATTTGCCATTCCGGCCGAGCCGAGCGACTAAAGTGCTCATCGCCATAGAGAGTCTCGTTAAAGTCACCCATGCATAGCCATGCAGCATGCGGCTGTGCATACAAGGTTCTCATGAAGCGCCAACTGTGGTGTCTATTCTCAGCTCTAGGTGCTCCATAGAAGCCCGTGGATCGCCACTCGAGGGAGTTTTGATCCTTCATCTGCACCATTGTATCAATATGGCCGGAACTATAGTTTTTCAATTGAACATCATATTCCTTGGACCAGAAAAGGCCTATGCCACCACTTAGTCCTTCACTGTCCACCGCAAAGCATCCCACAGAACCTAGTTGGTGATGCAGATCTTCAACTCTTTTCGTCCTGATTTTAGTCTCCATTACAAACAACAGGGCAGGAACTTCTTGCTTCACAATGCTGCGAAGCTCACGAACTGCCTCGGGGTTCCCAAGCTCAAGCAATTCATTGTGATCAGTAGGGCTGCAACACAGCCTCTGCCGAATTTTCAGGTGTGGGTTTCTTTTTCTTCGATTCCCTCACAGACTCTTCCTCCTCTTCATGAGTAGTTTGTCTATCTTCCTCCATTACCTGACCAGCTATTTGTTCAGGGTGTGCAGAGCTGTTGCCCTCGGTAAGGAGTAGTTGGTCTACCGATCGCAATGATCATGATCGGTTGTTAGCTATAGCTATCTTCTTATGTGATCTTGTGCGACCTGATATAGACTTTTCGTTTATACATCTCTAGTTGAGTCGATTGCGTGGAATAGTTGTTTTTTTTTTCTTTTTCAAAACTGAGCGCTGCTGTATGCCTGTATCTATTAGAGGAGAAAAGAAAACCAATTTTTTGGCCGAAGCCCGGTCACAAATCGATGTGATGGCCTTAGCCTCCGTCATCCTGAAAAACTCTAGCAAATGCCAGCTCTCTCCTTCTGATCGACTCATGAATTCTAGAAGAACGTGCGCCCTGGACAGCTAAATACTTCCTCCGTAAAAAAAAAAGAGCATTTAAAATATTAAAGTAGTGATCTAAACGCTTTTATATTTCTTTATAGAGGTGGTAATTGTTATCAAAACCCCTCGCATTCCTATCTTTCCAAATTTGCCAAAAAAGTGTAAGCAACCGTTCCATCAAACTTTCTCCGGTTGGCCTTAGGGATTTGTGGGGCCCAATCCAGCCACCGGGAGTAGACCAAACCCTCCATAGGCGATATGATCGCGAAACCAGACCAAGTCGCTATCCTCCAAACCTGGGGAGCAAAAGAATAGTTCAGAAGAAGATGCTCCGCCAACTCCTCATGTGAAGCTCACATCGAGCAGATCGTGCTCCCTTGCCATCCTCGCCGGAGCAGCTTGTCCGTAGTCAGAACTCTCCCATGCGACAGGTTTTCTACCAATGCCTTCCAGAATGTTTGGGGGCAAGTGCTCGAGTAAGAGCCTCAGAATATTGCCTTTTGGGCTGCACATATGCCGGAAATTCTGTACACGGGAGAGAATTTTCGGCAGGGTGGAGAGGACTTGTGGCATGTAGCCCCTCGTGCGTCCTTTTTTTCTTTTGGCTTTTGATTTTCAATCTTTCATATTTTTTGAACGAAAAGTTCAAATTATGTTATGTTTTCATACTCGTATTTCTCATGATGAGGACTTTCATATAAGATCCATTTTTAATATGTTTTGATGATTTTTTTAAAACTGAAGTTTCAAAATTTTAAACTTAGGACGAGCGACCAACAAAATTGCAAATTTAGTACCTGCGACCGACAAAATAATCGCTTAAAGTTTCAACCATAAAACCTAATAAGAATGAGCGAGAAATACATATGTTTCAGATGGAAATTATAATTTTCAAAGATTAAAAATCGAAACTTACCATGCCCTCATGTGAGATCCAACTACTTTGCGGATCGCAGGGCAATGAGACGGCCGGAAAGGGATGATCTTGTGCATGAGCCCCGCACCTGCGTCATGAATCGTAGGGTGGCAAACCTTAGACTTGCCGAGCAATGATGTTCCCTATCACGTGATAGCCGTTGTAATGGCGAAAGCCATGGTGGTGGCAGCAAGACTAAGTTTTCATCCTTTTGATGGACACTTGAAACGCCGGTGTAATCATCAGTGCCATTCAAACTCATTTTGTCCGGTATAGTGACTGTCAATACGATGGAAGTTCATCCTGTTGATGACGGTTTTGAATCAACCTCAAAATTTTCATGTAGGATTGACACTAGCAAATTATGGCTTTGACTCATGGAGAGAGGCAATACATGCCAAAACATCTTGTTGCTTACTCGAACTCAAAGGGATTATGAGTCTTCCTATTGATATTGAACCGCATGCGTGAAAATGCGAGTAGGTTTAATTGCATGGGAGGAGGAGGGAAGAGAGACACATGAGTGTGCAACGAGGGTGGGTTAGAGCATATACAGGTGGGCGCCTCAAACCGGTCTCACACTCCCGGGCGGACGGATCAGTCACTGAATGGTCAAAAGAAAACCGACCCAGCCGGTCACCTTAAACTGGTCTTAAACATCCGGTCTGTCCGGGACCACTCATATCTAGCCCAAATATAGGGCGGATATGGGGTGGTCCAGCGCGTCCACCACGTCAGCCTGGCCCACCACGATCCACTCCGTCCCCACAAAATCCTCACCTGGAGCTAACCCTATCTCACTTCTCTTCGCTCTGCTCTGCATCTCTTCTCACTCCTTTCTCCAACTCGTTCCCCTTCTGATCACCGTCCACCATGACCAGCATCGGCGGCCACTCAGACAGATCCGGCAACGAGTCGGATGCCTTCCTCCGCGAGGCGGACGGCGATGGCAAGGAGTTGGCCCTCCCCATCGCATTGCAATGGTTGCGGGTGAAGCGGGCGGTAGCTACGGATCTGCTCCGTCCCCAGTCGCATGTCGTCGTAGCAACGACACCGGAGCTGGCCCTGCCCACCGCGCTCAATGCTCCGCGTGTTAGCCTGCTCCACACCGCTGGCACGTCGACCTCCCCCCCTCCGGACGCTGCTCCTCAAGGGCGGCAATGGGTATTAGTGCCTGCTTCGCCGGTGCCGCGAACACGCTGCCCGAATTAGAGGCGTTCGCCATCCGACGTGAGAGGCAGCGGGCTAGGGCGGCGACGTCGGAGGCGGTCACACAGTCGTCCCCACTGCCGCCGCGGGTTGCCGGTGGTGTCCGGCGAGGAGGAGCGGCTCCTCGCGTGGGTCTACCGCCGCTCACTTACAACGGCAGAGATGGATGCCCGCCGGCTCTTGAGGAAAAACGAGAAGGTGCTCCGGCAAGGCCTGGAGCAGTCCGTGCGAAGGTGACGGCGGCAGTGAATCTCAAGAGGAAGCATGACCGCGTCGTCCGGAGGTCGCTGGGCTACATCTGATGTTCCTCCTCCTCCGACCTCACCGGTGGCTCCGACCCCCCCCCCCCCCCCCCCCCCCCCCCCAGCAGCGGATTTCTACAGTTGCGGCAGTGACCAGAAGGGCAAAGGACCGGCGAGGAAGTGGTGAAGAAGCTCTGCCCTCCATTCTATATTTTCTGTTTTTTAGTTGTTTTAGTTTAGAGTATGTCCGACGATGAACTGTGGTGATCTTTTGGTTGACGTAAAGTGGGTTATGTGCATTTTGGTGTCCGTTTGCTGCCGACTTCCATGTCTGTTTTTTGATTGTTTGTCTGTTTCGTTGACGATCTAAGCAGATTACTTCCATGTTATATGCGTAGTATGGATTTAGGCTTCCAGGTATGAGGTATGCGGCTGTACATATGAGAATTTGAGGTGTGATCAGAGATGTATAGGGTGCCGGATTTTGTAGGCGTGGCTGTGGATGCTCTTAGTTTGTGTGTGCCTAGTGAGTGTTCACTCTTTCTCTCTCTCTCTCGACCATACAGGAGCTTTGCTAAGTGATATACATACTGTGCATGCAGTGAGTTGAACTAGAGCTGGCGTGCTACACTACGCACGTCCCATGCATGGTCCTGTTTACCTTATCTCTACTCTGCACAAAGGTATAGCTACCGTATCTGCACGGCAGACATGTGGGCACTAGTGTGGGCTTTTGACCCATGCATGGTCCAAGCAATGCATACTCGCTAGTACAACTGGCAAGGCCTCTCTGAGAGAGAGAGAGCTCTTCCCCGCTGAGCTAGAGCTGGCGTAGTGGCGTGCCACGGACTCCCGTGACATGGCAGAGATGATGTAGGCACTAGTCCATGCATGTGCGCTAGTAAAACTGTAAGGAGAAGAGCTTGCTGGGTGCACACCAGCAGAGAGAGAGAGAGAGAGAGAGAGAGAGAGAGAGAGAGAGAGAGAGGACCCCCTTGCATGCATGATTAGCTAATTAAGGCATGCACGTCGACACATCTCATCATTTTTCTTGTGCGTTCATGGGCAACAAACCCATGCATGCTTCTATATCCACGGAAAGCGACAAATACAACAATGATTTTGTGATGCATTGCACATAGTTTGACATAACCGTAACCGTGAACAATCTATGTAGTGTATGTGTTTCTCGCAGAAAAAAAAAGTAGTGTGTGTCATAACAAGCCCTAGACTTTGACACGCGGCTTTTGTGTACCAACGAAATATCGGCAACACCAAAATTGTTGGATATTAGCCCACGAAAATGATGTGCTAACTGCTATAAGATGGACATTTAACCTGCGGCTCTCATCGTTGATAAGAAAGTTGAGACTGTAAAAAAGAATTAGGCTCACAGACACTGATTAAGAACGATAATAGTACTCAGTTGATTGATGTCTTTGTCCAAGCGCGTCAGACACATCATTTGGATCTCCCGCAAGAAAAAGAAAAAAAAGACACATCATTTGGATAACACCACCGCAACCCTAATCAGTTGTTGGCAAGCTAGCCAACCATTTACCCACATTAGAGAGTAGCATGCACAATAATTAATCCTACACCTACGTAAACAAGCTACGATGGGCTACGTAAATTTCCTATCTAAACCTATCGGGGCCCCTGATTTTAACCGGGGTGGGCCTCATGCTCCTGCACCAATCCACTAATATTGTTCCACGTCAGCCATTACGTGAAACGTTCACATAACTTTACGTTGATCTAGCAAAGCCCGTAGCATGCATGCACATGAAGCCAACCGAACAACACACAACACAGAAATTAATTAAGCCAACACCGGTGGCACGGTACACAGATTTCTTCTTCTTCCTAAAATAAACTAAACGCACTTCCTAAGATTAAGAACAATAAGTTGATTGATGTCTTTGTCCAGGCGAGCCGGACACATCATTTGGAGAACACCACCGCCACCCTAATAATCAATTGTTGGCTAGCTAGCTGGACGGAGCTTCAGTGCCCGGTGACCCCGAACCAGACGGTGACGATGTGCGGGGCAGCGACCGGCACGACGCGAGCACCATCCACGGCCAGCAGGCGTCGACGCAGTAGAGCTCGAAGGCCAATGCCACGACGGCGAGGATCGACGACGCGGCGGAGAGGCCGACCCCGAGGAGGAACAGCGCGCGCAGCTTCCTCCCGGTGACGCTCATGGCGTCGTCCGCCTTGCCGACCAAGAAGAGTATCCCGGCGGCGAGGGGCGCGGTGCGGACGAGGAGGTAGCGGGCCAGGACCACGCGCTCCCGGAGCTCCATCGCCCGGTGCCCGCAGCCGCAGTCCACGAGATGGCTCGTGTTGGCCATCCCGACGAGGAACATGCACCATAGGCAATGGAGCGTCACAGGCGCCAATGCCTTGACGATGGCCATGGTTAGCTTTAGCTAGCCTACCTGCGTCTTCTTCGCTCTACGACTATGCTCTACTGTCTCTCTCTGTGTCACTCGCTCTAGCTAGATGGCTGGCTATGCTAGAGAGGAGTGTTGGGACGAAGGGGGTACTATTTATGTAGCCAGGCTCCTGTCCACGTAGGCGTAGCACACTGGCTCTTCTCACAGCACTCCTGCATGGATCAGGCACGCTGGTTGATGGGTCCACAGATTGTAATCAACTTCCTGCATGGATCATGCACGCTGCCGTGCCGCATGATACAAAATATATGCTGTGCTAGCGCCGCAGTATTGTGCATGATAGATCACCACATGTCGTGCAACAACATAGAGTACTCAGCAGCAGCATATCTTGTTCTGCATAGATCACAATATTGCAAACATGGTAACCCCTACTAACTAGCTAGGACCTCACCTCTGTGGCTGCCGTGCATGGTGATCAATCAACGGCCAAATGGACAGAACGCAGGGCATGGACCGCTGGCAAAAGGATGTGTTATTGTGGGGCTCAGAGTACCGGCTAAAGATTCTCATGCGTTGGGTGCTACAGTAAAGTGATGTACAGTACCAAAAACAACACTCTACCTTTACTTTGTGTGAAGAATTTCATTGCATGATACAATGATTTGTAGGCCACAGAAAAAAAGAGACACAATTCTGGCCTCAAAACAACATAAACAAAGGCCCATTCTGATCCATGCATGTATCTGGTTTTTGTATACACCAGATATAAATACATATAGAATTTCATGCACACATACTTCACATCTATGAATATGTACAATGTTTTCCAGAATTTTCAAGATATAAAACTTAATTATTTTTGCTTTTTTAAGGGCTACCAGGAGCCCGAGCTTCGAATCACTTTTTCGGAACACTCTCCATAGCATAAATATACGATTTTTATTTATTACTTTCTAATAATTTTTGGAATAACCAATGATGCCTTCATATCTTCGAAAATACTATGTTCATTACCATGGTCCGTAAGATGAAGCATTTCCTTTAAATCCTTCTAACTTGCTATTTCAATACTGTTAAAATTGTTATTATATGAAAGAATTTTTGCGACATTTCTATAAATTTTACTTATACACTAACAAGCAATACACCATAAAAAAAATAATGTTGCCCAAGATTTTGTATTTCTTCCTGATAAAAAACTAAAATATTGTTCCTAAAAATTAAATACGATGCCTTTATAGACATGAGGCATTAGTTATGAATTGGAAATAAATTAAGACATGTTAATTAAGAAAATGAGCCAAAGAATACTTTAATGCATCTTTGGTAGGGGCGAGGCTTATCACACGCATTTTGTAGGTTAGTCTTTTGATGTCGAGCGACAACTTATGTTTTAAGGTCTTGATATGTTTTTTCGGTTGTTCCAAATCTCTGAGGTCAAGATGAACATGTGTCTGCTTTTGTTTGTGTATGTGTGTTATGTAGCCTTGATAGGTTTCTTGGTGTTAGGACATCAGTGGTTACGAATCTCATTAGCTAATCATTAAGTGCAATTAGTGTTCTGCAAGCAATTAGTGCTTCTTTCATACCAAATCCACAAGGATCAATATCATGTATTTGTTGTTTCCTTTTTGTTGTTGTTGGCGTGCACGCTGGTGATATATGCAGGAGCTTTTACAGGATGCTAGGCTATAGGAATACATGCAAGCGTACAGTAGTTTGACCAGAGGACGGGTTTGAATGAAATACTTGCATGACGCGTGATGCATGCTAGCGGTGGCGTGCTACAGACTCACGTGACATGGTCCTGTTGATCTTCTGTCTCTACTGTACATGTCCGCTACCGCATCTGCATGGCAGAGATGGACTGGAGGCAGTAGTATTAGGCTTTTGACCCATGGTAGCTATAGCTAGCGTATGTCTGTCCATGGCAGAGATGTGGACATTGGCGTGCGCTTTTGACCCATGGTCCAAGCCTATGCATACGCGTTTAGTAGTACAACACACCGGCAAAAGGATGGGCATGCAAGAGGATCCCCAAGACTAGTCTCTTTAGCTAACTCTGCCCCACAGGTCAGGATCCCCATGCATGCATGATTAGCTAATCAAACGTACGGTAACTAAGTGCCTTTTCAAGCATAGACATCGACACATCTCATCGTTTTTGTTGTGCGTCCATGGGTAACAAAATTGACCAATATACAACAAAGATTTCGTGATGCACCATAATATATGAGTAGACAATCAATCTAGTACGTGCATGTGTCATAATATAAGCCCTTAAGCTTGAGTGGTTGACAAGCAGGGCCTGTTTATACCAACAAAATATCAACAACACCAAAAATTTTGGGCTAAAGACCGTAATGGCGATATTCGATGCTGTGGTAAATGCTATGCGAGGATCATATAACCTGGTGCTCTCATCGATGAGAAAAATATTGAGACTGCGAACAAAGATCTAGGCTCACAGTTCATGCTTTGAGACCACACCATCGACATTGAACTATTTTGGTTGTTCACATGAACTACTTTGTCACCCCGACATGCCGTAGCTAACCATCCATGTCGCATATGCATCAATGCATGCAACACCAGAAGGGTCACTTGCACTCCCTCCCTACCCCAATTTAGGACTAATTGCTATTGCTAGGGCAGAGACTATGTGACTAACATGCATGCTTTCTTTTCTAGCAACTTGCACAAGTAAATCTGTTCAGCAGCAAACTCGAGTTCTTGGTTATTTAAGACATTGCATCATTCACAACAGAAACAATTTGTTAACCGTAAGCCTCTCCAAAGAGACAGTTCAAAGTTTACTCTACGATTTGTAAACCAAGTGTTATCCCTTTCATGCAAGTTCTACTAGTACAACAGTACCCTGCCAAAAATACATGCACCAAGCCCCCAATGACTCATTTGCTAGTAACATGCATGCATGTAGTGTGTGTTATGGTGCATCACCGGTAATGACCAGATAGATGCTAACATGCATGGATCTAAGTCGAGTGCAGTGAAGTGAAGGAAGGATCAAGTAGCCAACAGAACTAACACACAAGAGATAGTCGATTAAGATAAGCCAACACCGGTGGTACAGTTTTTCTTCTTCCTAAAATAAACTAAACGCACTCCCTAAGATTAATTAAGAACAAGAATAGAAAGTTGATTCATGTCTTTGTCCAGGCGCGCCAGACACATCATTTGGAGATGGAACACCACCATAACCCTAATCAATTGAGAGAGACAATCCCAGTCCCACCGGCTCGTTGTTGGCTACCTAGGTTGCTCGACGAAGCCTCAGTGCTCGGAGACGACCACGGACCGCCCACGCGGCTACGAGATGCACGCCGATGAGCCCCGCGGCGATGCAGTAGTTGACGACGGGGTCGCAGGAGAGCTCCAAGACGAGGGCGGAGAGGGCGAGGAACGACGAGGCGAGGGAGAGGTTGACGCCGACGATGAACATCGCGCGCATCTCCCAGTCCCACCCAGCGGCGCTCAGGTCGTCGGCCACCTTGCCGACCCAGATGAGTATCCCGGCGGCCGAGGAGGCGGTGCCCACGAGGGTGGTGCGCACCTGGG
Source organism: Triticum aestivum (assembly GCF_018294505.1). Classification (NCBI taxonomy): domain Eukaryota; kingdom Viridiplantae; phylum Streptophyta; class Magnoliopsida; order Poales; family Poaceae; genus Triticum; species Triticum aestivum. The sequence goes on from NC_057808.1 coordinate 561,792,029, forward strand.
CCGCGAGCTCCTGGAGATCCATCCTCGTCGGTCTTCCGCAGCCGGGGAGACCGCTCATGTCCGCCATCCCGACGAGGAACATGACACCTAGCACGCAGAGGGCCACAGGCGTCATTTCCTTGACGACGCCCATGGCTACCCGCGTCTTCTTCGTTCTACTACTACTACCTTTAGCTCTAGCTTTAGATGGCTGGGTGTCTGGCTTCGCAGGAGAGGAGAGGAGTGTTGGGAAGAAGAGAAGGGGGTGGGTGTTTATGTAGGCAGAGTCCGCTGCACCGGCTCTTGTTGGGTGGGAGAGAAAATTGATTGATGGATCCATTGGGTTTGATGCATTTTTTTTTTGAATTTTCAGGGTTTGATGCATTGTGAAATCGAGTACTCCTGCCTCCATCATCCATGGCGTCCAGCAGGATACAAAATATATGCTGTGCTAATGCTGCTGTAATGTGCATTGATATGGTCACCACATGTTGTGCAACAGCGTAGCAGCAGCATATCTTCTGCAGCATGGGTCACAGAATTCCAAACATGGTAACCCCTAATCACTAGCCAGGACCTAGCCTCTGGTACTCTGTGCTGCCGTGCATGGTGATCAATCAACGGCCAAATGGCCAGTACGCAGGGCATGGTGACCAGTCAATGGCCAAACGAACATAACGCAGGGAATGGACCGCTGATGTGTATTGTATGGCTCGGACTAAGCGTTAAAGAATTCCAATGCTTTAAGTAATGTACCAAAAACAACATTGCCATTATGTGTACAGATTTTCATTAAAATGATTCAATAATTTGTAGGCTAACAAAAAATAAACACAATTCTGGCCCCAAAACAATACAACCAGAAGCACTTGTTGATCACGCACTTGGTCTTGTACCACACATTCATGTATATGTACAATGTTTTAACAGAAATTATTTGTTTTTTTTCTAATGGGCTACCCAGAGCCAGAGCTTCGAATCGCTCTTTCGGAAGACTCTCCATAGCATGAGCCTATTGTTTTCATTTTTTTAACTTCATTAGAAATATAGAAATAACTAATGATGGCTCCATGTGTTAGAAAATACTATGTTTTGTTCATTACCATGCTCTCTAAAATGTAACATTTCCTTTAATGCCTACTAACTTTCTATTTTTCACACTATTCAATTTGTTATAATATGAAAACATTTTTTGGGATATTTCTATAACATTTTAATTTATCGCTTACAATCGGTACTCAATTTCTTTTAATGATGCCAAATGAAGAACCAAATCACTAGTAGAAAAAGGGCCTATTGTCCCGGTTCGTGAGGGCCTTCTGTCCCGGTTTGTGAACCGGGACTAAAAGGTCGTTACTAATGCCTTGGCCTTTAGTTCCGGTTCTTACATGAACCGGGACAGAAGGTCCTCCACGTGGCCGCTACGGCCAGCCCAGGCACGGGGGCCTTTGGTCCCGGTTGGTGACACCAACCGGGACCAATAGGCATCCACGCGTCAGCATCTGGCTGGAGCTGAGGTTTTTTTTTAAAAGGGCTGATTTAGGGGTTTTGGGGGTTAATTTAGGTTGTTATTAGGTAGCTATTAGAGAGAATTGTCCTCTCTTATATCTCCGTGCTTGGTTTACCAATGCTACGTACTGCTATGCCTAAACATGGCTTAGATTGAAGTGAAGGCAACATGTGGTGCATGTCGAAAGTAATACTAATCCTAACTTGATCAAGTTTGGACTGTACTACTTTCGACATGCACCACATGCATGTTGCCTTCACTTCAATCCAATCCATGTTCATTTCACCCGCTGATATATAATAACTCTTCATGCGCGCATCATGCATCATCATATATAATAACAAGTCCTACTAATCATCATCATACAACTTCTACTCGTTATTAATAACAAGTCATACGATCATCGTCCTCATAGTCATCGAACCAACCCTACTTAATTGTTCTTAGCACATGATCATCAGTATTAGGTAGGACCAAAATACCCTCTTTAAGGTAAAATAGCATAAAACAATATAGACCCTGACTCTCCATTATGGAGAATGGAGATCATCCTGTCTCCAATTCTTGCGCTTCGCTTCCTTTTGCTTCCAAGAACCTCCTTGCGACTGTCCATACATTTTTTCCATTCTTTGATTTGCATGTCTCCACTTCTTTTAGAAATCCGGTATGGACAGTTGAGATTCGTAGGATGACCTGGTTGTATGTTCAAAACATCAAGCCTACCATTCTGATACATCAAATGAGGCACACAATCCTCTGGGATTATCTGTTGAAAAACATAGTAATAACTTCATAGTTAGCAATGATGTACTAGTTTTAGAAGTATGCAAAAGATGCACGGATGTCGTAATAGTAAGAAATCTTACCAGGGTATCTCCATAGTAGTTACCGTAGTTCAACACGTGCACTAGTGGCACGTATTGACCATAATGTGGAGGAGTTTTACAATAGATATTGTAATTCTCAAGATCAGTACAAAATCCGACCAGATGAGTTTTCTCCTTATAAGTTAACTCAGAGCCATCGGTGTAGTAGGTTCTGTCTACCATATTCCGCACATTGTTTGAACAATCAAAATAAGCTGTCAATAAAAATAAGCTGTCAACTATTTTGAAATGAACAATATAAATTAGCTAATAACTATGTTTGAGAAACTCACATAGCGGTAGAATTGGAGGCGTATCAACAAGGACCCAAATGTCCATATTGTCTTGCTCGATGTCAGGATCACCAAGATCCATGGTGACAAGCATACCCTCATCAAAACCATACATCTTGCAAAATGCTTCCCAATTTTTGCAACCAAAATGGGTTACGCTCTCAGAATTATACAGATTTACTTCAAAATCTATATCATGATGGGTCCTTAGGTGAATTTTTTTGTTTCCATACGTTCATGGTCTTCAAAACCCATCCTCTCCAAGACGTAGCGTCTTGCATGGCATGGGATAAGCTAGCCGAATTGTAAAAGATGAAAAGTCGGTTGAAATAGTTGAAGTCGTGCTTAATTACGAAAAAATAACACTTGTCGTCGTTGCGTACCGTTTCAACATCGAAGGTCTCCTCCAGCTTAATACTGAAGCGCCGATCTTCGTCTAGGTGAGGCCTGTCGCACTGACCTCGGTCATCGTGGCACCAGTCGCACTCCCCCGGAGACATTCGTCGTCCGAGTACGACATTTCCTATGTTCATAATTCAAATATTAAACGTCTACAATTAAATATATGTACTAAAAAACCTAAGTTAGATCATTATTATTCATCACGGGTTGACTATCGGTTTGTCGAGTCTTTTCTTGAAAACTCTCAGCTCACGTGGTGTATACATTCGACCGTTGGTGATGGTCGCTCCTCCATTTGTCCCCGAGTGCATTACACCAAAATGTCTAGCACACGGGAACAAAGGAGAAGCGACCCCCACGACAACAGTCGGGATTCTTCGTCCTCTCATATATATATGGTGGAACTCTCCCTCACTGATTCCTCTCTGACATTTGCGACCGTCGGTGATGGTAGCTCCTCCTTTCGTTCTCGAGTGCATTACACCAAATTGTCTAGCACACGGGAACGAAGGAGAAGCTACCCCCACGACAACAGTCGGGATTCTTCGTCCTCTCATATATGGTGGAGACTCGACAGACTTACAGTCAACCCGAAATATCGTTTAATTATCTTTCTAAAAGAGGATTTGGCTAGTCTCAGCTCGATGTCAGAGGGGGCGGTGACGGGGACGACGGCGGGGATGATGGAGGGGCCGGGGGCTCCTAGATTTCTGCGAAAACAAAAACCATATAAGCTATCAACTAATCATATGCATACGCCTTGCATAGTGCTCTCCAATTTTAGCATTCAAAGTAGGAGTAGTTTTCCACTATGAGCATTCAATAAGCAAAATCAAAGCACAAAATAAAGTAGTATTCAAATTAGGATGCATTCAATTATAAGCAAAACTACATCATCTCCATGCGTCCGTACATCGTCGAATATTATCACTAATACACCTCGAATACTATCATACATATAGCATCGCTAGTACAGCTAGAACTGTAGCGCCCGACGGATATCGGCGCGGGCGGTGGACACCCAAAGGGACGGAACCATCACAGGATCATAGCTCCAGTGAGATCCCTGAAGAACCTGCCAGGTATTGTCGAACCTGCCCTCCAACGCAACCATGTAGCGACGGACGTGCTGGTCCTCCTCGCTGACACGGTGACGTACCACCTCCGCGGTGTCCGGAAGCCTCGGCACCGTCACTGGCCCACGCGACCGCCACCAAACAAGGATTGGGTCAATGACGGGCTGGCTCCTCACCAACCTACGCCCACCGGAAGGTAGCACCTCCCGAAACTAGCCCGGCGGAGCCCAGTCCCGGACATGGCCCCTCTGATCAAGCTGGCCTCCTCCGCCGAGTCGACGACGAGGATGCAAGATAGGCATCGTCGATGTCGATGCGGGAATAATTGCTTTAACTAAAAAAACAAACTAGTTCTATTAATTTCCTTGCTAAAAATAAACTACTTCTATAGTAAAATAAACTAGTTTTGTTAAATCAACTAGTTCAACTACTAATTAAGCACTTACTATAAATAAAATAAAGTAGTTTTATTAATTAATCAACTAGTTCAACTACTAAGCACTTACTATAAATAAATAAAATAAAGTAGTTCTTACTAAAAATAAACTACTTCTATATATAGTAAAATTTAATAAAGTAGTTTTATTAATTAATCAACTAGTTCAACTACAAAGCACTTACTATAAATATATAAAATAAAGTAGTTTTTACTAAAAATAAACTAGTTTAACTAGTTCTATTATTTTTCTAACTAATTCTATTAAACACTTTCTCTTATTATTCTATGAACAAAATTACAACAGAAAAAAATCATAAAAATTCTATGAACAAAATTACAAGAGAAAAAATTATAAAAATTCTCAGAAAAAAATTGAAATATTCTTTGCATATATATGAACACACAAACATTTGCATATTCAACAATAATATCACAAAAAAATCTATGAACAGAAAAAAATTCTAACATTTGCATATTCTAACAGAAAAAAATCTATGAACAAAAAAATCTATGAACATCTAAATTAGGAAAATTCATATGAGCTCACAAAGGGGGCGGTGATCGACGAGGAGGCAGGGCACGGGGGCGACGGTGAGGGGTGCGGCCACGGGCGACGAGGAGGCAGGGGGCGGCGACGGCGACGGTGAGGGGCGCGGCGACGGGCGACGAGGAGGCAGGGGGCGGAGGTGAGGGGCGCGGCGAAGGGCGACGAGGAGGCAGGGGGGCGCGGGGTGGCGACGGCGTCTGGGCGGCGCGGGACGGCGTCTGGGCGGCGCGGGACGGCGTCGAAGGCAGGGGCGACGACGGCGACGGCAAGGCGCAGAGGGGCAGCCTGGCGGCGTCGTCGGGGCGGGATCGAAGAACTAAACGAAAAATTTCACAAGTGCTATATATATAGACGGAGCATTGGTCCCGGTTCGTGACAGCAACCGGGACGAATGCGACCTTTAGTCCCGGTTGGTGCCACCAACCGGGACCAAAGGCCTCTTTTCAGCAGCCCAAAGGGCGGGAAGCGGCGGCCTTTGGTCCCAGTTGGTGGCACCAACCGGGACTAAAGGGGGGCATTGGTCCCGGTTGGTGCCACGAACCGGTACCAATGCACCCCTTTAGTCCCGGTTGGTGGCACCAACCGGGACCAAAGGCCTCTTGCTGCCCGCGTCGCGGCCAAAAGTTTAGTCCTACCTCGGTAGTTGAGAGGGCTCGAGAGTGGTTTATAAGCGCTGCTGCGCCCACCCTGTCGAGCTCCTCTCAACTGCAGGCTTTCGGGCCTAATCTGTCACTATGTGCCTGTGGGCCTACTGGGCCTCCTGCGGGCCTAAATCCTGGCCCATGGATGGGTTACTAGTCGTATTCAGGTCGTGGTGGCCCAGTAGGTGGCATATTTTTTATTTTTTGCCTGTTTTTTTGTTTTCTTTTTTGCTTTATTTATTTTGTTTTGTTTCTACTTACAGCAAAAAACTTATTTATTTTATTTTATTTTGTTTCTAATTACTTATTTATTTTACTTTATGATAATTCTTTTTGCTATTAAAGTTTCTATCAAAAAAAGTTCTTTATGAAAATTCTTTTTGCTTTTAATGTTTTTGAACAGAAAATACTTCGATAATTTTAGTTGCATCAATTTTATATGATTTTAGTTTCAATAATATTAGAGGTTTCCTATAATGTTTTGAACAGAAAATACTTTGTTAATTTTAGTTTCATAAATTTTATTAAAGTTTATTTTATTTTGTTTCTACTTATATATTTTAATAAAGTTTATATTATTTTGTTTCTAATTACTTATTTATTTTATTTGTTATTTTTCATGCATTTACTAATTATTTTGAGCTATAAGACCCTTAAATTGACAAGCATTTCAAATGAACTCTGAAAAGGTTGAAAGTTGGCATGGTATCATCATTTCATCCACATAGCATGTGCAAAAAGTTGAGAGGGTTACGGCAAAAACTGGATGCACTTCGTGTACAAAACGGACAATCTCTTTCAAAGTATCGGGATTTCATACGGAAACTCGTCTGTTACAAAGGGATTTCATTTTTTAAAACTTATTTGAACTCCTGAATTTTTGTGTGTTCTAAATGCACCATTCAAAGCCACATCATCATTTTTCAATCCTTTCTGACTTCATTTGTTATTTTTCATGCATTTACTAATTATTTTGAGCTATAAGACCCTAAAATTGAAAAGCATTTCAAATGAACTCTGAAAAGGTTGAAAGTTGGCATGGTATCATCATTTCATCCACATAGCATGTGCAAAACTGGATGCACTTCGTGTACAAAACGGACAATCTCTTTCAAAGTACCGGGATTTCATACGGAAACTCGTCTGTTACAAAGGGATTTCATTTTTTAAAACTTATTTGAACTCCTGACTCTTTGTGTGTTCAAAATGCACCATTCAAAGCAACATCATCATTTTTCAATCCTTTCTGACTTCATTTGTTATTTTTCATGCATTTACTAATTATTTTGAGCTATAAGACCCTAAAAATGAAAAGCATTTCAAATGAACTCTGAAAAGGCTGAAAGTTGGCATGGTATCATCATTTCATCCACATAGCATGTGCAAGAAAGTTTAGAGGGTTACGGCAAAAACTGGATGCACTTCGTGTACAAAACGGACAATCTCTTTCAAAGTATCGGGATTTCATACGGAAACTCGTCTGTTACAAAGGGATTTCATTTTTTAAAACTTATTTGAACTCCTGACTTTTTGTGTGTTCAAAACGCACCATTCAAAGCCATAAGACCCTAAAATTGAAAAGCATTTCAAATGAACTTGAAATTGAAAAGCATTTCAAATGGACTCTGAAAAGGTTGAAAGTTGGCATGGTATCATCATTTCACCCACATAGCATGTGCTAAAAAGTTGAGAGGGTCCCGACAAAAGGTGGACGCACCTCGTGTACAAACTGAACTCTGAAAATGTTGGAACTTGGCATGGTATCATCATTTCACCCGCATAACATGTGCAAAAGAGTAGAGAGGGTCACGGCAAAAACTGGACGCACCTCGTGTACAAACTGGACAATCTCTTTCGAAGTATCAGGGTTTCGGACGAAAACTCATCTGTTACAAAGGGATTTCATTTTCTTGAACTTATTTGAACTCCAGACTTTTTGTGTGTTCAAAATGAACCATTCAAAGCAGAGACTGATTTTGAATGGTGCATATTCAACACACAAAAAGTTTGTAAAGATCGCCAACCCCAACATAAAAAAATGAGCATAGATGCGCTTATAGAGAAAATTCAACCTAAATTCATAATAAATTTCTATGAATTTTAGAGAAATTCACTATGAATTTAGGTCAAATTCCCTGTATAAGGGCATCTATTTTCATTTTGAGAGGAGCTCAACAAGGCAGAGAGGGACGAGCTTATAAACCGGTGTGAGCGCCCTTCGATTGGCGAGGTGGGACTAAACTCTGACCGCAACGAGGACCAACCCTTTAGTCCCGGTTTGTGGCACAAACCGGGACTAATGGTCATGGGCCAGGGGCGAGGCCCATTGGTCCCGGTTCGTGCGTGGAAACGGGACAAAAAGGTCCAGACGAACCGGGACCAGTGGCCCACATGGCCCGGCCGGACCCCTGGGCTCACGAACCGGGACTAATGCAGCCCATGGGTCCCGGTTCGTGCACAACCGGGACTATTGGGCTGGCCAGGCCCGAACGAAAGCCCTGTTTTCTACTAGTGAATATTCTGCCAAAAAAACAAATGTCACGCCTTTGTAGAACAAAAATATGAAAATATTTTTGTTAGATTTCCATACATTTTATTTCTACACTTACAATCGGTGCTCCAAATTTTGCAATTATGCCTAAAGAACAACCTACATTTTCTGTAAGAAAACAAATATCACACCTTTGGAGAATTGGAAATGAATTAAAACATGTATAATAATTTTAAAAATCCAAGCAAAAACAACACTTTTAGGGCTCGTTTGATTCCCATGATACTTTTAGGAAAAAGATAGGGATGCCGTAGGAAAACATATGATGAGAAATCACAAGAATTTTGTCAACACGGGAACCCAAAAAACATGGTAAAATCAAAGTCAACCACACGAAAATTTATAATCAGAATGTTATTATGCCACTAAAGATCATACTACTCGCTATTCGTGCATATGAATCTGAAAAGGAGGTCCAATTGGATGTCTGAATTCCTGCATTTTTCCTTTGAAACTGAGGCCAAACTAAAATTTCGTCCATTTTTTACTTTGCCACATAACATTGAACCAAACTCATGAATAGTGTCATCAGCAGCTTTCTTTTGCAGCACAGATCAGAATTGCAAACATGGTAACACCTACTAGCTAGCTAGAACTTGATGACCTATGTGGCCGTCGTGCATGGTGATCCACAATAGCCAAATGGCCAAATGGACAGAATGCAGGGCATCACTAGTAGAAAAAGGGTCAAATGTGAGACACATTAGTGTCGGTTTGCATTTGAGCTGGCACTAATGTGTCCATTAGTGCCGGTTCAAACGACTAGGCGGGAGGAGATCTTTAGTACCGGTTCGGGGCGAACCTTTAGTACCGGTTCATGCCACGAAGCGGTACTAAAGAGGATGGGGTCCGGTCAGCACCTTTAGTACCGGTTCGTGGCACGAACCGGTAGTAAAGAGGTTGTGGCAGGCTGTTTTTAGTGCCACCTCGCTCCCCTAGCAAGATATTTACCACCTTAAATATGTTACTTCTCAAACTATCACAAGCACTTGGTCTTCATTGAACTCTATGTGTAGAATTTGTGGTCGCAATATGAGTCTTCACCGGTTTCTAAACCGTTGAGGACTCATATTGACAATTCAGATTGTACACAAAAAGATCATTGATAATCAATGTATTTTTACGATAATCAATGTTTTTTAAACTTTTTTGAACTCCAGCATATTTTTGCATTCAGTATGCAGCATTCAAAGCGACGTCATCAATTTCCAACACGTTCTGACATCATTTGCTGTTTTTCAGTCATTTACCGATTTGTTTAGAGAGCTAAATGACGGTGAAATTGAAAATCACTACAAAATGAGCTCTGAAAATGTTGGAACTTGGCATGGTATCATCATTTCACCCGCATAGCATGTGCAAAATAGTAGAGAGGGTCACGGCGAAAACTGGACGCACCTCGTGTACAAACTGGACAATATCTTTCGGAGTATCAGGGTTTCGGACGAGAACTCATCTGTTACACGGGAACTTCAATGTTTTTTAAACTTATTTGAACTCCAGCCTATTTTTGCGTTCAGTATGTATCATTCAAAGCGACATCATCAATTTCCAACACGTTCTAACATCATTTGTTGTTTTTCAGTCATTTACCGATTTGTTAGAGAGCTAAATGACGGTGAAATTGAAAATCACTACAAAATGAACTCTGAAAATGTTGGAACTTGGCATGGTATCATCATTTCACCCGCATAGCATGTGCAAAAGAGTAGAGAGGGTCACGGCAAAAACTGGACGCACCTCGTGTACAAACTGGACAATCTCTTTCGAAGTATCAGGGTTTCGGACGAGAACTCATCTGTTACACGGGCACTTCAATGTTTTTTAAACTTTTTTGAACTCCAGCCTATTTTCGCGTTCAGTATACAGCATTCAAAGCGACGTCTTCAATTTCCAACACATTCTGACAATCTCTTTCGGAGTATTAGGGTTTCGGACGAGAAAGCAAAAATATATAAAAAATTATTATATTCACGAAGAAACTATTACAAAATTGTTATATTCACAAAGAAACTAAATACAGCAAAAACACTACTCGGAAATAAATAGAAAAAAATAAATAAAACAGAAAAGACAAAAACTATATAAAAAATACTCAAAAATAAATAGAAGAAAATAAATAATGCAGAAAAGAGAAAAACTATATAAAAATTGTTATATTCAAAAAGAAACTAAATACAACAAATAAAACTACTCAGAAATAAATAGAAGAAAATAAATAAAATAGAAAAGACAAAAACTATATAAAAGATTTACTAAAAAATAAATAAAAATAAATAAATAATGCAGAAAAGAAAAAAACTATATAAAAAATTGTTGGGGCGCTGTCCAGTGGGCCTGCCAGACCTAGGGTTTGCAAATACAGGCTCAAAAGGGCCAACAGGCTCACAGGGCAGCGCGCCAAAGTTAGGCCCAGAAGCCTGCTATATAGAGAAGTTCGAAGGAGCAGCCGCGGTTGGGTTTGTAAACCAGTGCGGCTGACCTTCGCTCGGCGAGGTGGGACTAAACATTGTGCACCGCCGGTGGCAGCGCTCAACCATTAGTACCGGTTGGTGGCTCCAACCGGTACTAATGCGTGGGCCTTTAGTACCGGTTCAAGCCACGAACCGGTACTAAAGGGGGCCGTTTCCGGCCGCTTGACCTGGCGAAAATTGGCCTTTAGTACCGGTTGGTGGCTCCAACCAGTACTAAAGGCCCCTCCTATATATATTGCACTTACGAAAAAAATCAGTTTCATCGACCCAATTCTTCTCCAACTTCTTCGCGCGACATCGCCGCCGCCGCCGCGCCGTCGCCCATCGCACGCCACCCTCGGCGGCCTCGCCGCCCTCGCCGCCCCCGCCGCCCGTCGTCGCCGTCACCGCCGTCGCCCCCGCCGCCCGTCGTACGCCGTCACCGCCGTCGCCCGTCGCTGCCGCCCCGTACTACGTCGTCGTCTCGATCGCGCCGTCGCCCCCGGCCCGCCGCCCGTCGCATCGCCGTCTCGTGCCGCCGCCCGTACGCCGCCGCCCCCCGCTCGTACACGCACACACATACACACACACACATATTTTTTTACTTATTTTCTGTTTTCTGTTGTTTAGATTAATGTTAGATGAATTACGTAGATAAGAATGTTAGAATGTTAATCTTAGATAAATTATATGGAAAAGATGTTAAATATTAATGTCAATTTTAGATTAATTAGCTAGATATTAATTAGGTATATATATGAGATTTGAACTAGTTGAATTAATATAACTAGTTTATTTTTAGTACGAAAATTAATAGAAAAAGTTTATTTTTATTAAGAAAATTTAGGTACATGAGATTATTTGAACTAGTTAAATTAATATAACTAGTTTATTTTTAGTAAATGCTTAGTTGAACTAGTTGAATTAGTAGAACTAGTTTATTTTTAGTAAGAAAATTTAGGTATATGAGATTTGATGATCTAACTAAAATAGTACTATATATAACTACTTTATATATTTTAGTAAGAAAATTAATAGAACTAGTTTATTTTTACTAAATTCTTAGTTGAATTAGTTGAATTAATAGAACTAGTTTATTTTTAGTAAGAAAATTTAGATATCTGAGATTTGATGATCTAATTAAAATATTACTATATAGAACTAGCTACTTTGTTTTAGTAAGAAAATTAATAGAACAAGTTTATTTTTATTAAATGCTTAGTTGAATTAGTTGAATTAATAGAACTAGTTGAACTAATATAAGTATTTGAATTAATAGAACTAGTAAGTGTTTAATGTTTCACCTATATGAACATAGGAAATGTCGTGTGACGACGAAAAATATTTCATTAAGTGCGAATACTGTGAAGACCAGCGCGGCCTGTGCGACAGAAATTTCCTTGTTGATGATAGGCGCTTCAGCATCAAGTTAGATGAGACCTTCGAAGTGGATACAGTAAGTCACAACTACAAGTCTTTTTTCATAATTAAGCATGACTTATATATGCTTCATTTGCTTCAACTTATAATTTTAAATTTTCACTATTCTACTAACGCATCCCCTGCTATGCAAGAAGTTTTGTCTTGGATAAGATAGGTGTCAGTGCTATGGAAACTATGGAGGTAAAGAGAGTTTACCTGAAGACCGAGCATGGTTATACTTTCAACGTCAAATTATACAATGCAGACATGTACACCTATTTTGAATGCAAAACTTGGCAAGCACTATGCAAGGCTTATGCATTTGAGCCTGATATGGTTATCACCTTTGATATTCGTCCGGAAGATGATATTGAAGGTAATAGAGACATCTGGGTCGATGTGCAGACGCCTCCAGTTCTACCATTGTGTGAGTTTCTCAACCATATTTATGTCTTTGATATTGTTTATTCAAAAATAGTTGACAACTAATTTCTATTGACAGCTTATTTCCATTCAAGCAAACATGTCCGGCGCTTGGTAGACAGGACCTACTACTGTCCCAGAGCTGAACTAAACTGCGAGGAGATAAGTCATTATGTTTCATGGCTTCAGGATCTTCATACTGTTAAGACAAATTTTCTTCCTGCACTTAGAAATGTTAGTACTCAAAACGTGCGACCAATAGTGATCGTATTGAACTACGGTCGCATCTATTTACGAAAGATGGTAAGATTTTTACTATTTGTTCTCAATGCATCTTTTGCATACATTATTTTTTTGCTAAACTTCGATTGCTAAGTATATTAATTACTATACGATGTTCTTCAACAGGGACTCCCGATGACAGTTGTGCCTCAGTGGATCGAGACTAAAGGTCACGTGTCAATGGTTAGCTTACGGCCAAGATATCCTACATTGCACATGAGTGCATTCAGGATTTCTAAAAGCGATGAATGCTTAATAGTGAAAGATTGGAACAAAATTGTTAACGATCCCAGAGAAGTACTAGGGGGCAGCAATGAGAAGCGCAGCCCACGATTAGGAGACAGGATCATCTGCATACTCCAGTATGATGAATCAGGAGAGCTATACATGTTCTATGCTATTTTACCTGAGAGAGAGAGCAACAGGAGTGATTTAGCTAGTTCATGCTCTTAGTACTTTTTGAAGGGTAACGCAGCAGAAAACAAAAAAAATTCCGACCTACGCACCAGCCCAGGACCACTATGGAGACTGCATACATGGTTTGATCTTTTTCGTTACCGACTCGTAGCGCAGCGGGAAGTAGAGTCGGTGACGATCGGCGGTGCTGATCCCCGCAGCTAGGATTTACAACCTCCCAACCGCGAGGATGTATATCCTCATCTTCTCCTCAGACAACCCTCTGGGAGGCGGTCAAACAGCCCCCCCGGACGGTGTCGCGTACAGCCCTTTGGGAGGACCTTCGAAACTCAAACGGTCACTCGGACAGCCCTTCGGGAGGACCTTCAAAACTTGGACGGTCACACGGACAACCCTTGAGGAGGCACTCACGAACTAAGACCGAAACTACGATCTCTCTACAGAGTTGCACACATACTGTGTCATCTATCCGGCAGGGCTTCGCCGTCCAGAACTAGTTCCTGCCGGAACCCAGACAGCCTTACGGCTCTACGAAACTCTTTTCGTGGGAGGGAGAGAAGAAGCCAGATAATGCATGGCATGTGAATGAGAGCAAGGGATGATACTTTAGGCAGCCCCCTCCACCCCTATTTATAGGCCAAGCCCAAGGGTGGCTTCTCCAAGAAGCCAAGGGGGGAAATACCAAAAAGGCTCTCAAGGTGGCTTCTCCAAGAAGCCAAGCAAAAAGCACTTTCACTATTCATGACGACATTTTTCAGCGTCCGTTCGAACTGAAAATATTTATGTGGGCTCAGAACATTTCCAGTACCCACTAAAATAATTTTCAAGGCGTTCCGAAACAATTTCGGTTTAGTGATTTTCATCTGCGAAAAGCAAACAAGAATGCATTTTCACTATTCATGAAGACAATTTTTCGCGTCCACCAAATCCGAAAATATTTATGTGGGTCTTAGAATAATTCCAGTACCCACTAAAATGATTTTGGATTCGTTCTGAAACAATTTCAGATTAGTGAATTTCATCTGCGAAAAACAGCCAAAGCGATACCGGCAGCTCCGAAACATTTTCGGTTTTTATTTCTGAAAATTCCAAAAAGTTTCCAGAATGATTCTGGCACCCTCCAAGAATTATCAGGCATGTGCCGAAACCATTTTGACTTAATGGCATACCCCGAAACAACTTTTTCGGTTTCATCGAAACTCATCCGATGACCTCTTTCTGCGGAACCTTTTCCGGTGTCCGAAACTTTTCCGGTGTCCGAAACTTTTTCGGTGATTTTCTCTCAGACTCCTTGTCTAGTATTCAGCAGATAGATGACCCTTAAGCGTGTGACCCTATAGGTTCGGTGAAGTATAGACATGACCCGGAACCCCTTCCGATCAATGATCAACATCGGAGCCGTGGACACCCATATTGACCCCTATACCCACACGAATAAATATTCGAGTGAACCTCCAGTTGCCGTGTGCTATTCCTGTTGCTTCGCGATATGTTACAAATACCCGAGGTGAGACATGTTGGCATTCCCGTGGATTAACAACTTGTCCACTATGCTAGTTACCTCGTTACCGGTTTTGTTCTCTTTTCTTGTTTCGTGTTCGGCATCCCCGTGATCAAATCACAAAGTGTCTGGCCAAACGATGATGGACACCGTAACACCGAGAGGGCCCAAGTATATCTCTCCATCGTCGGAGGAGAAAATCCCAATCTCGAGCTATCAAGTCACTTAACATACTTTCCCATGAACCCGTAAGCCGCCGTAATAGCCATCTAGTTACGGATGACGTTTAACAAACCCCAAAGTTCATGAAGCAAGCATGAAGAAACTCGATACTCTCATGGTCTAAGGAATTATGCAAACATTAACTATCTCTGTGTTATAAACCATTAACTTGTGACAAATGTATCTCATAGCATAACATCAATTCGGGTCGATTCAACACAAATGTCCTTCCTGACATTGTGCCCTCAAAATTGCTTGGCATAGACATGCCCATGATTGGGAAAACATAATCATCATGCAACACTTGAGCTAGTCTTAGAGGCACGACTAGGAATACATTTTACCGTTTATTATTCCACACGTGCATATGGGTTCTCCCCAGAGCCTTTATGGATATACGAGCTCGGCAACCACAGCAGTTATAGCATGGAACATAAACATAATTATGAACAGGGAGATAATCAATAACATTTATTATTGCCTCTAGGGCATATCTCCTACACTTTTGTCCTCTCATGTCCGTGTTCTTCGTCCTGAACTTAATCTCAAATGGTGATTTGCTTTTGTGGTGTTATGAACGCTTATAATATGATGACCATGTTGAACTCGATGATATCTTTGCTTCTGGTACAAGTGAATGTTTTTTCTTTAAGCTAGTGTTGGTGCTGATTAGATAGCGGTAATGACTATGATGATTAAACAGTGGTAATGACAACTATGATGATTTTTAGCTAGCTAGTTTACTGTTGTTGATGATATGATGCAAGAGTTTTTATATTAATATGATGATGATGATGATGATGAGTTATTATATCATTTATGAAAGAAACCGCAGATTAGTTTCAGCTGGATGGATCCTAGCTAAGTGATCAAGTATATGCCATATCCATATTATACTTGATCACTTAATTATAGGTGATCAAGTATAATATGGATATGGCATATACTTGATCACTTAGCTAGGATCCACATGCATCCAGTCGAAACTAATCTGCGGTAATTTCACCTAATGATTTAACAACTAAAATAATCACTAAATTAAATTGAAAACACAAAATTAAAGAAAAAATAAAAAATAATACCAAAACACCCCCAAACATTTAGTATCGGTTGGTGTTACCAACCGGTAGTAATGTCCTGCACGCACCCGGGCCTGGCTCGTGCCACGTGGTGGCACTTTAGCGCCGGTTCATGATGAACCGGTACTAAAGAGGGGGGGGGGGACCTTTAGTCCCCACTCTTTAGTGCCGGTTGTGGAACCGGCACTAAAGGCCCTTACGAACCGGCGCTAAAGCCCGGTTCTGCACTAGTGCATGGACCGCTGGCCAGAATGCCGCAGTGTTGTGCGTGATCATAGCTCACATGTTGTGCAACAACGCAGAGTAAGGCCAACTCCTCTGCGCGACCCCAAACGGACGTCCGTCTTGTCCGGATTCTGTCCGTTTGGCTAGGGCAATAGGGTCGTGTCCGGGCGTGTCCTGGGATGCGATGGCCGTGTGCCCAGCGCGCGGCCGCATCCGTTTGCCCCATCCTGTCCGCACCGCCGCTGCTGGATCCAGGCATGACGTTGAGGTCGATGACGGCCGAGGGGTGCGGTGTGGACGGCGCGATCACGCCAACGTCCGGCGAGGACCCCGAGAAACGGGTCTCGCCGTTGTGCCTTGGCGGAGGAAAGCCGGGCGACATGGGCGTGGTCCGCGACGTCGGCGACTGGCAGTGCGGAGGCCGGGCGACCGAAGAGTCTGTGCTCGCCGGGCCGACGGCCGTTGCAGGGAAACCGGCCGGACGGCCCATGCCAAGCATGAGGAGGGCGTGCGCTTTGTTGACGATGTGCTCCTTTTCGTCGACCGCAGCCTTGCGCCGTGCGGCCTCCATCGCATCGCGCTCGGCGGCGAACTTGGCCGCGACGGCATTGACCTTGATGACCGCTCTCCGGCCCCTCCTCTTCGCCGATTCCGTGTCCAACTCATGGCACGGTGGACATGCACAGGAGTGAGTAACACATGCACAAAGAGAGGCACCATTTGGATGCGACTCCATTGAGAGGAGAGAGAGAGAGTGGCACCCACACATGCATGCATGAGTTACATGTCCGCGCAATCCTTTGTGCATGTGTTACTCACTCCAGTGTACAACATCAAAGCGCCACCATTTGGATGCGACGAATGAGCCCGAGGAAGAGAGGCGACGGAACAATGGCACGGTGGGGGAGGAACATGGGTAGAAGAAACGTCGAGTGCAAGAACACGAAATGTTGAAGGACAAAAGTGGAGAACATCAAAGCCGGGAACCGGGAAAACCGATGTTGTCACCTTTCCTGCCCAATAGTGCTACCATGGGGAAGGTTCTAGGTATGGGGTTTTCCGATTTTAGGAACCTTGCACAAGTTCCTATTTCGTTTTTCCGTTTTGTTTTTTATGTTTGCTTTTTACTAGTGCCTTTCCTATTTTACATTTTTATTTGTAAGTTGCTTTATTTCTTAAAAAATGTTCGCATTATTTTGAAAATGATTCAAAAATCCTGATTCTTTTAGGTGGTTTTATTTCTTAAAAACAATTCGCGTCAAAAAACTATTCATGACTTCAAAAAATGCATCAAATTTAGAATTTTCTAGAATAAAAAATGCATTTTAAATATGGGCAATTAAAAAATTGAACTGCCACATAATCTATACGTTACGTAAATTGAACATCCACATAATCTCAATTTTAAGAGATCCATCCGATTGAGGGATATTATGTTTTGGTTAACATGGGATTTTCTACCCTATTTCCTTGCTCCTGGTTCACAGTGTTTTATTTTTTGTATATAATGTAGATAGATTCTTGGCAAGGAGTTTCTTAGCTCGAGCTCATATGAGCTCGGGTGAACAGAAAATCAGATACCAATTGAAAATAAATTCAAAAAATAGAAAACATTTTTGTGACAAACATTGACAAATGTTATCAATGCTTGCAAGGTTTGATCGTGAAATGACATTTGTGGAAGTCGTGGCAAAATAATAATTAATGCTCCCAAAATATTATGTCCAAAAGCAAAGCATTTTGGAGTGATGATTTTGTTTTTTTACACGACTTCAACAACTGTCATTTCATGATGAAATTTTACAAGCACTCAAAACATTTATCAATGTTTTCCAAAAGGAAAGTTCCAAACTTTTTTGATTTTTTTTTCTGATTTACTGTTGATCTCAAGCTCATTTGAGGTCAGGATCAGAAGTGTCCTTTCGATAGATATCAAGTCAGAATGTTTTATTTTTGAACAACTGAATGTGTTTTCTGGTACATCTTCTCACACCACTTTATTCTAGCACCCAACGCATTGGAATTCATAAGCCACTAGTCCGAACCCTACATTATACATTGTTTTTATCCAGCGATCCATGACCTTTGCTCTGTCGATTTGACCACTCCACCGAGTACCATTTGACCATTTGACCATCTAAGATATGCCGATGACTACTCTATACTGTTGCAGAACATGTGATCTAGTACTATCACGCACAACATGATACGTTCATGCCCTGCGTTCTGGCAATTTGGCCGTTGATTGATCACCAAGCACAGCAGCACAGAGGCACCAGGGTTACCATGTTTGGAATTCTGTGATCTATGCTGCAGAAGATACGCTGCTGCTGAGTACTCTATGTTGTCGCACAATACTGCAGCATAATCACATCATATCTTTTGTATCCTGCGGCACGGCACAGCATTTCAATGCATTTCAATCAATTTTCTCTCCCACCCAAGAAGAGGCAGTGCTGCGCGGACTGGACTCTGCCTACATAAACACCCACCCCCCTTCTCCTTGTTCCCAACACTCCTCTCCAACCAGCCAGCCATTCATCTAGATCTCGAGCTAGTGCTAGAGGGAGAGAGCAGAGCATAGTAGTAGTTGAAAGAAGAAGACGCGGGTAGGGTAGCCATGGGCGTCGTCAAGGAAATGGCGCCTGTGGTGCTCTGCCTCCTTGGTGTGATGTTCCTCGTCGGGATGGCGGACATGAGCCGTCTCCCCGGCTGCGGAAGACCAGAGAGGATGGAGCTGCAGGAGCTCGCGGTCCAGGTGCGCCGCACCCTCGTCCTCAGCGCCTCCACGGCCGCCGGGGTACTCTCCTGGCTCGGTAAGGAGGCCGACGACCTGAGCGCCGCTGGGTGGGACTGGGAGATGCGCGCCATGTTCATCGTCGGCGTCAACCTCACCTTAACCTCGACCTTCCTCGCGCTCTCCGCCCTGATCTTGGAGCTCTCCTGCGACCTCGTCGTCAACTACTGCATCGCGGCGGCGCTCCTCGGCGTGCATCTCGTTGCCGCCTGGGTAGTCCGTAGTCGTCTCCGGGCACTGAGGCTCCGTCGAGCTAGGTAGGTAGCCAACAAGGAGCCGGTGGGATTGCCTCTCTCAATTGATTAGCTAGGGTTGTGGTGGTGTTCGATCTCCAAATGATGTGTCTGGCATGCCTGGACAAAGACATCAATCAATTTACTGTCATTGTTCTTAATCATAGGGAGTGCGTTTAGTTTGCTTTATTAGTATTAGGTGGCGTTTCTGCTCCGGTGCTCCCCCCGGGCTGAACGCGAGGGGGAGAAACACAAGGACGGCTGAGATCTGTCAAAAACGATTCGTGAAGAGGGGCACGATCGTCTTTTTATGCCCGCGGAGAGCGCGCGTACAGCCCTGTACAAGCCCGCACCGGCCCGATTACTTTTGTACACTGAGGGTATACATGTATTGTACGTGGGCGTATCGTTTTCCCTTGTAACGTGCGGCGGTCGTGGGCGTGGGCGGCGGCGGTCGTGGGCTAGCCACGCGGCCACGCGGCGCACGAAAACTTCCAAAAACGTCACATCCTATAAAGAGGGAGGGGAACCACCACCGGCCGCATCGCCCCCACCATTTCCCCCCAAATCGGCTCACTCCCTCTCTCCTTGCCGCATCGTCTCCTCCTCGTCTCCATCGCCCCGCCACTGCACCTACTCGCTCAATCCCACCGCCTCCCTCTCTCCGGTGGGTTCTCTTAGGCTTCGATGGCGCAAGGTGGTGGCGCTGCCGCCACTGCGCACGGAGTTGCGGTCGAGGCCGCGAACACCGCGGCAGATGCCGTCCAAGAAGTGGCCGCCGTCGGCGGTGCGGGAGATGCTGCACCCGCAGTCGCTGGATCGGTCGCTGCGGCGGCGGATCTGGTGGAGCAGGGGGTGGTGGGCTCGGACTCCGTCGTGCCGGACCTGGTGGTGACGGCGTTTGGTGGCGCACTGGATGCAGGTGCGGACGCGAGCGACAAGCAGGTGGTGGATGTGGTAATCCTTCTCGTTCCCCTCCTCTCTTAGTTGTAGTTGTTAAGCAGAAGATTTAGTAGATAGGGTTTTTTTATTGTAGATTTGTGATTGAATGCGGCACCCCCTTCTGCTTGTTAGGGTTTTTGATTGAATGGGGAACCCCATTTGAGACTTAGGGTTTTTTGTAGTTGATTCGTGGTTGAATGCTAGAGAGATCATAATGAGAGTTAGGTTTTTTATATTAGAATCTGGATTGCCTCATGTGCTCAGATTTTGTTCTATGTTGTATATGTTGTTAGATTTGTTTTGCATATTCCCTCAGTGGGCCACGGCAGGGGCTGAGCCGCCACCCAGTGTATCTATTAAAGTTGATATTGTACAAATGAGGTTAAAATCCTACTTTGTTCATTTGATGTCTATCAATTAATTGGTGAAATGAACACAGTACGTTTAACTAGTGCACAATTTCAAAATAGTTAGGAGCTTCACTTCATTATCCATAAACTCAAATTGTAGGTAGGTTTATTTTTGATCTGTAGGATTCCAGTACTTATAAAGTGAACCATAAGTAGGTTTGCTAGACATGCAACTATGCCAGATGACCAACTCATATTAAATTGTTGTTGCATAACTCCATGCATGAATGTCATATGAATCATCCAGTAGATGTAGTTAGGGTTTTTTATTTAGATGTTTAGTTAGAGTTTTCTTGTATTGGATTCATTTATAGCCAGTTATATGTATGATCTATGATTGAATCATCCAGTAGATGTAGTAGTTATGGTTTTTTAATTAGTTGATTAGTTAAGGTTTATTTGTATTATTCATTTAGACAGTTATATAGATTCTGTGATTGAATGATGTAGTAGATGTACTAGTTAGTGTTTCTTAATTAGATGTTTAGTTAGGTTTCTTTTGTATTGGATTCATTTATAGGCAGAGATAAATGTAATTAAATGGTGTGACTGAATGATGCAGTAGAAGTAAGAGTTATGATATTTTAGTTAGATGTATGAGTTAGTGTTATTTGTCGTGGATTCATTTATATCCAATGGTATATGTAAGTAAATTTTGTGATTCAATGTTCCAGTGGATCTAGGAGTTAGTGTTTTTTAATTAGATGCTGGAGTTAGGGTATTTTAATTAGATGTAGGAGTTAGGCTTCACCATTTCACTTATTCTGACATATGAGTGCTCATTAAGAACCGCTCTGAACTAATTATTTATTAATATTTACAAATGAAATGAAAACCTGACATGTTTGTGAAGTTATATATAAAGGTCCTATTTGCATTGTCTGTCAAAAACTGATATCTCATTGGTTAATAAGAAAGGAATGATATTCATTTATACCTTCATATGCATGTTCAAAAGCAAAATCTGAATTTGTATGTCCGTATGAATGAACTTGTATGTTCATAATCCTATTGTTTAGTATCTATATAGCTTCATATATAGTCTATGAATTAGTTGTTGAAATGTACATACCATGTGTAACCTGTGCATCTTTTCAATATAGTTAGGAGCTTTCCATCATTATGCAAAATCAACTTGTTTGTAATGACATTATTTGAACTGCAATTCAATTCCTTGTAAATGACTTGCTTGGTTGACAATATAGCAGAAGGAGGATCTTGTTGGCAACAAGAGGAAGTTTGACTCATCTGGGTACTACCCTTATGACAGTGATGAGGATGAGCCGTACGAAGTAAGGCCTAGTTGAAATGTTATTTGTGCATTGAGTTAGTGTTAGATGTTTATAGTATTTGAATGCATAATGTATTAATGTCAGTCATTAATGTGTGTAGTATCAATCTGGAGATGATGTGGTCGAGGGGAACGTCGAGTCCTTTGAAGAGAAGGTGGTGCAGAAGATCAGGGCCCAAGGATCTGCTATGTACTACAACTGGAGGACGGACAAGTACCGGTGCCCCTACTGCAGCAGGCAGAAGCCCAGGTCTGGGTTGCTGGAGCATCTGATGGAACATTGTCGGGCTACATCCATCAGCAGTGATGAGTACAAGATCAGGGCTCAGCATTCTGCCCTCCACAAGGTTCTGGCTCGACCATTGGCTCGGCTCGGAACCACTTTGGCGCAGTCATTTCGCCATTTACCAATTAGCCACTAATGTTGACATTCTCTTGGCCGACGCGCTTAGATCCAGCCCTCCCGCCATTTGTTTCAAAAGACCACTCCTCATTCACGAACGGGCTGTTGGGACGGGCTCCTAACTGCTTTGGATGGAGTGGCTCTCCGACCCGAGGCTGACACGGTCTCTTGGTCCCTCACGAGCTCCGGGAAGTTTTCAGTTCAGTATTTATACAATAAGCTGACTGAGGGGCCGACCCTGGACATAGCTAGGGGGCTATGGGAAGCGTCTATTCCCTTGAAGATCAAAGTTTTCCTATGGCAAATGTTTCGTGACCGCCTCCCCTCATCTAACAACATCGCCAAAAGGCACGGCCCTTCCGGTGGTTCATGTGCGTTGTGTGGTGAGCACGAAGATGCTAATCACATCTTCTTCAAATGCCACCTTGCCCGCTTTGCTTGGAGTGCCGTGCGTGAGGTGTTTGGGCAGAATTGGAACCCGCTATCGGCTTCGGACCTTCGTGAGATTCTTCTTGCTCATAGGGGTGGTTTTGGGCGTGTTCTGTGGAGATGTGTAGGAGCGCTGTGCTGGGCCCTATGGACTACTCGAAATAAGATGACTATTGAGCACAAATTTCCTACTCACCCTGCTGACATTATTTTCAAATGTCACTTGTTCCTTCAGACATGGACACCGTTGGGGAAACAGCGTGACGCAGACCGGATGACGGAGGCCATAGAGCGGATTCGTATGATCCAGATTGATGCCCGTCACTAGGTTGCTGTTGGCTGCTTTGTTTTGGACTGGTTGCTTGGGAGCGGTAGTTTCTTTTCTATCTTATTCAGGCTCAGGCCGGTTGCATGTACCGTACTTTGGCTGCGGCCATTATCTTTTCTGGTGTATTGCGTTGAACCTGTTGGATGCTGCCTGTTGGTGGGCTTTATTAATTTAAAGCCGGACGCTGCCTGCGTCTTCGTTCTAAAAAAAAGCACCAGCTCCGATCTGCCTCCAAAATTTCGTGTGTGATGTATCCTCTAGGTGTCTCTCAACGGTTTGTGTCTGTTTAAATTTTTTTGCCTGTTTTTAGGTTAGTTAACCATGTGATTATTTTCATCTTAATTAATGATGAACGACGCAGATCTTTTACCTCTGCTTTGAATAAAAATAAACGATACTTCAATAAAAGGAGTTGATAATTCAACAAATGTGCAGTTAACCAAATTCTTACACAGGTTCATGCACGTGTTTGCAAAACTAGCTCTGCTTGGGCTTGGACCGCCTGACGGCCTGAGTAAAGAGAGAGGGCGCCATACTTGGACCATAGGTCAAAAGCCCCTTGTCATTTAGGAGCTGTTTGGATTGTAACTATGTTTGCCTTATGTTGCCACATTACGTTTTGCTACACTTGCCTAACTGAAGTTGCTCAAATTGCTAGCCACACTTTGGCTTGCCTAAGAGAATCTTATCACACTTTTTGTGTCTATGACATGTGGGGTTCACTGCTCATAAAAAAATTCGTGCCTTAGGTGTGGCTAGAACCAAACACCCATCTAACTTGGTCAAACTTGCCTAAAATGAAGTGTGGTAAAGTGTGGCAATATGTGGCTGGAAACCAAACGGCCCCTTAAGTTTCCATCGCAGCCACAAACGGGAGGGGCTGAGACGAGATGCATACATTCATCCATACATTGTGACGTCCACGCATGCTCCGCGTACATGAGGCCAACTCGACCGCGCGATTCCAAATGGTTTGGCCGGATTTTGTCCCTTTGGGGCGGCAATGGGTACGTCCATGTCCGCGTTTGTCCGATGGGTCGTGGGTGCGCCCAACGCGCGGCCGCACCCCAAAACATCTCCGGGGTGGACGTGAATAAAAAAAATAAAAACTAGAATGAAATGACTAAAAAAGTAGATAAACACATCAAAAAACATAAAACATATATAGGGTTCACGGCCACAAAACGGCCCAGTTTCTCAGTCCACTTAAACGGCCAGTTTCATAATTAACTTAAAAACAAAATAAAAAAACGCCTCCCGCGTGCTCCTGCCGCGCCCGTCGATGCCGTGGCCGTCGCCGTCTTCACTGGCCGCCGGTGTCGTCGTCGTCGCTGACGAGGTCGACGTAGGCCGGCGGCGTTCAGAGGTGGGCCGGCGGTGCGTGGTAGACGGGGGCGGGCTGGACAGCGGGAGGTGCCTGCACCACCTCCTCTTGTGGCGACGCCTCCCGCTCCGGTGACCGCGGCGGCGTGGGGCACCAGTTCACGCCCACGGCGTCGGCCATCTCCGGGGCCGTGCACGACCAGCCCCACCCCTGGCCCACCAGGGCCGGGTGGAACGCGGCCACCGGCGGCTCCTCCATCACCTCCTCCTTCGCCACCATCTCCAGCTCGGGGATGGCGACCTCGCCGGCGGCAGTGCGGGCCCGCATCTCCTCGAGGCCCTCCCACTGGCGCTCATCGTGCGTGCGCATGGAGTCCTCCATGACGCGCAAAACGAGGCGGGCCTCCTCCTCCGTCATGCGAGGAGGTGGTGGCGTCGATGGAGATGGCGAAGGCGACGGCGTGACGCCGCGCACCCGCCTACGCCTGCGCTCCTGGGGAGCAGGCGCTGCGCTCTCCCGACGTGGCCGCCGCGGCCCCGTCGACGTGCCGGCGAAGAACGACGCGCGTCTGGCGTCGTGCTCGTCACGAAACCAGGTGTCCGAGAGCCTGGAGTCGGGGGCGTACCTGGCGTCGTAGAAGAGGTCGTCGGGGAGGAGGCGGTGGGGCGCTTGATCTCCTCGTCGTGCGCACGGCCACTCGTCGGGACCGGCGGGATCGGGACCCGGTCGACGGAGAGATGCCAGTTATTGGGGAGGTGGATGTCGCTCCAGGGGAGCGGCGTGCTCGTCTCCTAATAACGGCGGCACACCCACGCGTGGATGTAATGCCAGTCGCGCTCGCCGGCGGACGTGGGCACGATGGAGAACGTGGGCGGCGTGGGGGCCCGGCGTGGTGGCGATGGCGACGCGGGCTCCTCCTTCTTCACCAAACCGCGGCGGCGTCCCGACGAGGAGCCAGCCTCGCGGTCGTGCTTGCCTTTGCGGCCGTAGTTCCATAGCCCCATGGCTGCGGGCGGCCGGCCAGCGAGTTCTTGGCTAGGGTTTGGGACTGGGGCTGTCGGGTTTCGAGGAGGCCGCGGGGTGGCGTGGGGCAGTGTGGACGACGACCGGTCCATGCTTCCCACTTAAAGAAGGACGACGACCTTTCGATGTGCGGATGACAGGTGGGGCCGCCCGCTCGTGCGCATTGATGTGGGCGGGTGGGAGGTAGGTGGCCGCCTGCCACGCGGCCCCGACGCGGACGAGGCGCGCATCTGTTTGGTGTCCGCCACGACCCAAACCCGGCGCAAGTTTGCGCTCGAAATGGGTCGGCCCGGACACAAACCGGACAAGATGGGTCCGGGCCGTTGCGCGCTGGGCCGCCTCGTTTGTCCCTTTTGCCCCAAACGGACGGGGCCGGACAGGATGGGGTCGCGCGGTGGAGTTGGCCTAAGATCATAACATTCTAGTTATTCATTACCGTATGCTTTGACTTTGATTTGACCATCTTTATTTGGATTCCCGTGTTGACAAAATTCCTGCAGACAAAACACCCAAGTTGACAAAATTCTTCTGATTTCTAATCATATGGTTTGCTCATGCATTCCTATCATTTTCCTACATTTACAGAATCATGTGAACCAAACAAGCCTTGAAAGTATTCTTTTCGCATGTTTTTTCACTATACACGTTTTAATTCATTTGTAGTTCATAACTAATGGCTCTAGTCTACAAAGGCATGTTCCTTTTTTCAAGAATATGTTAGTTCTTCTTTTGGCAAACTTATAAAATATTGAGTACCGAAACCTTGCAATTGTTTTTCATATTTTAGTTCTACAAAGTCATGATATTTGTTTTTTCGATGTATATGTTGGTTCCTGTTTTGGCAGAATTACAAAATTTTGAGCACCGATTATAAGTTTGAAAATAAAATGTATAAAAATCTCGCAAACATGTTTTCATATTTTGGATCTACCAAGGTGTGATATTTCCCTTTTTGTGTGCAGAATATCTGATTCTTCTCTTGGCAGCATTAAAAAAGTGAGTACCAATTGTATGTGTAAAAATAAATTGTATAGAAATATCACAAAACATGTTTTTAAATTGTAACAATTTTAATAGTGTTAAAATAGCACTGTTTTATATATTAAAGGAAATGTTACATTTTAATGACCATGGAATTGAACAATACGTAGTATTTCTAAGATATGGAGGCATCATTAATCATTTCTATATTTGTAATCAAGTAATGAAAATAAAAGGGAAATGTTCATGCCATAGAGAGTCTCCCGGACAATCAATTAAAAGCTCTAGCTCCAGGTAGGTCTTAAAAGAAACACAAAGTTACTTGTTATAACCCGAATTTTCTGCTAATAATTTTAAACACACTTATAGATGTGTAGTATGTGTTTGTGAATTTATATATGTATTAATATGTGGTGTATGCAAAAACCTAAAAAAATGCTTAGGTTGTTTCCTTGCAGAATTGGGTATTTTTTATTGTAGCCTAAAAATTATTGTATCGTTTAATGAAATTCTTCACACATCAAGGCAGAATATATTTCTTGGTACATCTTCTCACACCATCAAACTGCAGCACCAACGTATTCGAATTCTTTGGCCGCTAGGCAAAGCTATACACTTCACATCCTTTGGGCCAGCGGTCCATGCCCTGCATTCTATGCACTTGGCTGCTCCACCGAGTATGGCCATTGATTGATCGCCATGCATGCACTTGGCCGGTCCTAGCTAGTTACTAGGGTTTACCATGTTTGGAATTCTGTGACCTATCATGCACAGAGGCCAGTACCATATGTTGTTGCACAATGCTGCAGCATCCTTAGGACAACATGTGATCTATCCTGCACAATACTGGCGCAGAATATATTTTGTATCCTGCGACACGGCAACCCTTGCATGAAGCAGTACTACTCGATCCATCAATCAATTTTGAGGCAGATCTCTCTCACACAACACAAGACGGGACAGGGATCCATACCAAAGAAGAGGAGACGAGGCAGTCTGGCTACATAAACACCCACATCCCTGATATATGCAGATATTTGTTTTTTCAACGAATATGTCGGTTTTTTCCTTTGGCACAATTCCAAAAAAATTGCGCCGACTTTAATTGTAAAATAAAATGTATAGAAATCTAGGAAAAATGTTTTCATATTTTAGTTCTACAAAGGCATGATATTTTTTTGAAGAATATTTTGGTTCTTCTTTTGCGAAATTGCAAAATGTTGAGCACCGATTGTAAGTGTAATACAATGTATAGAAATCTTGCAAAAATGTTTTCATATTTTAGTTGTACAAAGGCGTGATATTTATTTATTTTTGCAGAATATTTGGCTTTCATTTTGACAACATTGAAATTTGAGTACCAATCATAAGTGTAAAAATAAAATGTATAGGAAAGTCGCAAGAATATTTTTGTATTGTGACAATTTAAAAAATAGGAAGTCAAGTATGCAGTAAATGGAAATGTTACATTTTAAAGACATTCGTAATGAACAGAACATAGTATTTCAAAGATATGGAGGCATCATCCGTCAAAAACAAATATGGAGGCATCATTATTTATTGGTTCTTATCATTTATGCCACCAGTTGTGTCCCACTACTCAGTTTTGTCATTAGAAGTTACAACTGCTCAGTAATGTCATCGTTTCGTGAGATTCATGCTCAAAAATGCCTTCAGATATCTAAAAAATATCATGATTCCATTAAATGTTTGCTCAAAATTCCATTAAACATTGTTTTTGTCTGGTCAAACCCTTTGACCATGTTATATAACAAAAATACCGCTAGTCCCACAAGTCAACTCTCTCTATCTCAAAATGATAAATGTGGGCCTCAATTGTCAGGAGGAAGAAAGCGAATAATTTTAGAGTAAATAAGAACACTGTTGGGATCAAGTGGGGCCAATACTTTATTGTAGTGAGATAGATGAAGAGTTGACATGTTGATCCATAGGTATTTTGGTCATTATAACATGGCAAACGAGCATTGAGCTGCCAGTAATGGTGTCTAGTGGCATTTTTGAACATGCGCCTAGCAAAGCGATGGTATCTTTGAGCAGTTAAAATTCCTAGTGGCAAAGCCTAGTAGTGGGACATAGCCAGTGACATAAATGATAAAAACCTTTATTATTTTTATATTTCTAATGAAGAAGAAAAAACAGAGTATGTTCATGCCATGGAGAGTCTAGGTAGCCCTTTAAAAAACAAAAGGTTACGTTTTGTAACCCAAAATTGTACCTATACATCTTAGTGTCAGTGTTGCTCCAACAAAGTGCTCTCGGCGTTGGCATTAGTGTTTTTTCGAATCTCAATGCATTTCTCCGCTCCACTGGAAATTCTCTCTGCCCATACCATACTCCAGGTTGGTAGTTTCACCGCCTGTCCAGGATTGTGTCTTGGGATTTGACGACCGACTTGAAAAGTCACCTATAGCCGCAATACACCAAAATGTTCCGGATAACGCTTGCATCATCAGTCTTACCGCGAATACTGGCACCGACCCACGAGCCTAGAAACTATCTCAGGTAGACAACCTCCCAAAAGATAATAGAGGCACATAAAGGTTTCCCCGGGCCAGCCGGACATCAGTCCTCAAGTGCAAAGGCAGAAGGGATCTTGAGTGCAATACCCGTCCGTAATAATACGTGGGGTATACAAAAATCAAATGCCCAGAGAAAATGGGCTTTTGTTTAGGTTGTGTTTGGACAGAATTATGTCATTTGTATGGCAGTCTAAAAAATAGTGTATCATTTAATGAAATTCTTCAGAATTTTTTTTGAGGAAAAGGGCTCTTGCCCCGGTTCCATTACTTAAAATGAAACCACAGAAATTCTCATTACAGCCCGCGGGAGGGTTTCTAGCGCCCTCGTGCATGAAATCCAACTAACTCCTGAACTTTTTCTAAAACCTCTCATAATCTCCAACTACTCAAATGTTTACTGACAGAAAATTTAAAAGGCTAATGCCGAACATCAGGAAGGTCTGGATCTGGTATCCATTTCTTTTTTCCTTTTCATCCTGCCATGAGTAGCCCGCCCTCGATACCACACCAGCCTTCTGCCTTCTTCTTCCGATAGTATTCCATCCACAGTTCATTCTTCCTCACCCTGGCTCTGGCCAAAGCAGCAGAGGCGGCTGCCTGGACAGTTTCCACAGAGATGATATTAGATTCTCCACGCGCTCTCTTGCAGCCTCTTTGCACAGGATCTTCCATTGGTTGCAGAAGCCTGCAATTCTCCTCAGGATCACCTGCACTCCCAACCATGGGGCATTGTTAAAGCACATATCATTTCTACATCTCCAGATAACCCAGAGAGTAGCCGAGACAAACATATTTTCAGCTTGCAGGGATTTATGTTTCTCCCATTTGTCAGCCACATAATGAAAGCCAGGTTGGGGCATACACCCCACAACCTTATGAATATTTTTCCACACTTCGACAGCAACAACACAATCAAAGAAAAGGTGGTCACTAGTTTCCTTTTCACAACAAAATAGGGAACTAAGATCATCTAAGTGCTGCCTCTTGCACAGGTTGCTCCTAACTAGCAATTTATCCTGAGCAAGTAGCCAAAGAAAAATATGAATGTTAGGTGGGACATGCAGTTGCCAAACTTTTGGAACATGCACAGGGGTAATCCCTTTGAAGTTTACCATGGCATACAGGGATTTAACTGAGTATCTCCCATTATGCTCAAGTTTCCAAATAATAGCATCATCCTCATCATTCAGACTAACCGACTGTGCAATACTCAGCAAATCGAACCAAAGATGAAGTAGCCTATTATCTACACACCTTCTAAAAGAAATCTTAAGATTAGTTCCATCCCACACCTCAGCAATAATTTTATTATGCTCATTGGCAATACTATACAACTCCTAAAATTGAATGGATAAGCTACAGGACCCAAACCAGTGATCTTCCCAAAATTTAGTTTTCCTACCATTCCCCACTTTCCATTGGTAGCCCATCTTTGCTGCTTTAGCAGCCCAAAGGACTCCTTTCCAGAAGGGGGAGTAGGCATTGATCTCAAGGCATGAAAGAATATTAGGATTACTAGTCCTATACTTGGCATCCACAATTTTCTTCCAAATTTTTTGTTCACCTCTTTGATACTTGTCCACCCAAGTAGCAAGTAAGCAAAGGTTCATGTCAGCAAGGTTTGGAATCCCCATACCACCTTACTGTTTTTTCTGATTCAATAAACCCCAGCTAGCTAGATGGTACCTATGGTGACCCTCATAATTATCCCAAAAACAGTGAGCCATTTGAGAGTTGATCAAATTAATAGCCCATTGAGGAAATTTGATCATACTCATCAGGTAGGTAGGGATGCTAGCTAAGCAAGATTGAACTAGAATCAGCTTCTTCTCATAACCTAGTAGTCTTCCCCTCCACCCAGCTGCTTTCTTCAAGACTTTATCAACCACATGTTGCAAATCCTCTCTCCTTAATTTGGAGTGGTAGAGGGGAAATCCCAGATATTTCAAAGGAAAAGATCCCAGTCCACAAGATAAAGCTTGGGCCACACATTAGATGCCCTCCTCATTAATATTAATGGGAACCAGATCACACTTATGGAAGTTGATCCTTAATCCAGACATTTGTTCAAAGCAAGCAAGTAACCATTCTAAATTCTTTGCAGACTCTAAACTATTTTCTAGAAACAAGAGAGTATCATCTGCATATTGCAAGCTAATTATCCCTTGAGGGAAGATGTTACTCATCATCCCTGTCAACATATTATTCTTAGCAGCTTTATTGAGCATTCTACTGAATACATCTGCCACTAAATTAAAGAGCATTGGAGAAGCAGGATCCCCCTGCCTGACTCCCTTAAAAGTTTCAAAAAACAAACTATTACAATCATTTATTCTAACCCCCACTGAACTCTTATATAACAGAGATTCAACCTTCTTCATCCACTTGGGACTAAACCCTCTCTGATACATGATTTTTAGGAGGAACTCTTTACTGACTCTATCATAAGCTTTTTCATAATCAAGTTTAAAGACAAACCCTCCCTGCTTTGGTCACAGCATCATGAATTATCTCATGAGCTGTCACCACACTTTCAACTATGTATCTCCCTTTAATAAAAGCTGTTTGATTTTGGGAAATAACATCATCTCCAATATCACCTAGCTGGTTAGCCAGGCATTTAGCCAAAATTTTAAAACTACAATTTGTCAAAGCAATAGGCCTAAATTTCTGAATAATATCAGCATCAGGCTCTTTAGGAATCAAAGTTAACAAAGAAAAATTTAATCTATATAGATCCAAAGAATCATTGTTCCAAGCATCCACCAACAGCATTAGGTCACCTTTAATAGTGTCCCAAAACTTTTGATAGAAGAGGAATGGGAAGCCATCAGGCCCAGGGGCTCCTTCAGCATAAGACCCAAAGACAGCTGCCCTGACATCTTCCTCAGTAATATTAGCTTCTAATTTCCTACTGTATTCATTAGACACCTTTTCAAGGATCCCAGAAGTTATCATCTAAAGCAATATCCAGGGTCTCCTCCCTACCAAACAATTGCTTGTAGTATTCTACAACAATGTTTATAATACTCTTAGTATCCTCTACAGGTCCATCAGGGCCTTTCAACACACTGATTTGCTTTTTCCTTCTTCTTTGATTAGCCAAAGCATGGAAGTAAGCAGTATTCCTCCCCCCCTCCAATATATTTCTCTCTCTGGATCTTTGCCTCGATTTAATCTCCTCTAACTTCCAAATATTTTGAAGATCTAGGGCAATCTTATCCATCTTAGCTTTAGAAGGTGGAGAGAGCGCTTTTGTTTCTGATTCAATGTCCAAAAGGTTATATTCAGCCACTAGCTGTTGTTTATTCCTATTTTTAGAGGCCTCATAGTTGGCACTCCAGCCTTTACAAACTCTTCTAAGCAGTCTAATCTTAAACTGCCATCTGTCCATAGGATCTAAAATAGAACAAGGTTTGTTCCAAGTGTTTTTAACCATCTCCACAAACCCATCTACCTGGAGCCACCATTTTTCAAACCTAAATTGCTTATCTTTTGGTGGTTTGATAGCCCCAGTATCAACAACTAGGGGGGTATGATCACTCCCCACCCTAGGCAGGGCTTTTAGTTGAACAGCCGGGAATAAACTTTCCCAACAAGTGGAAATAAACACCTTATCAATATTAGCCATCACCAGATTATCCTGGTTATTGGCCCAGGTGAACTTCCTAGTATAATTCTTTAATTCAATCAGGGCATATTTATTGACCCAATCATTAAACAGTCACCCAATGTAAATTAACAGCCCTAGTACTTTTTTCATTACTCTTTCTCACCAAATTGAAGTCCCCACCAATAATAGTAGGACCCATCCAGGCCTCCATAGTATTGTGGAGTTCATTAATAAAATCTAACTTAAGATTATCATAAGCAGTCCCATATACTGTAATAAATCTCCACACATTACCATCCTTTTTATTTTTAATTAGGCAGGCAACAGAGTACTGGAGGGTATCCACAGACAGGATCTCATATTCCTCTTGTCTGATACCCACCAGAATGCCACCTGCTGTGCCAATAGCTGGCATCCAATTCCAAGTGAACTCCTCATTGGGGTCTAAAGACTTAAGTTGAAAGCTAGTAAATGTCTCTTTCTTAGACTCAGAAAATCCTATCAAGTCAGCATGGGTGTCTCTAATGAGTCTCCCCACTGCACTTAGTTTATCAGGCTTATTAAGCCCTCTAACATTCCAAATCAGTCCTACTACCATGATTAAATTCCAATTTTCTACAGCTACTTTTTTTTACCTGACACCGCCTCAGCCCAAGTAGGTATATCACCTGCTGCATCACTACTGTGAACACAGCTAGGCCCTACATTTGGTGAGTGTTCCTTGTTATTCCCCTCAAAACTAATATCTAAGTTAACAGGGAGAAAACATTCAGGATGTGACTCTTTAAAGCTAGCCTATCATTCTCAATCAGCCTAATGGCTTGTATACTGTGTGAAATAGTTTCACCATCATCACCCAACTTAAGACCAGCTTTGCTTTTGATAACAACTCCTCATCATTAAAAGCAGAAAAGGAGTTGCAATTTATGTTACCTTTAGGTATTTCCAGATCCTTTCTCTTCTTGAGGTCTTCAGCTTTTTGGATTGCTGTCCTCCCATCTCTTCTGATCCTAGTGCTCATCCTGGGCGCCACAATAGGGCCCCAATTTTTGGCTTGTCCACCTTGAGTTGTCTGCTGGGTTGGTATTTCTGTTGATCCTTCCTCCTCAGATTCTTCATTGAATTGTTCAAGCAACTGAACACCAATATTTTCTCCAGGCAGATTCTTCTGAATGGTGTGTTTGACATCCCCAACACTTTTCATACCTTGAATCACACTCTGCACCCTCTTCTCTAGTGAATCCATCACTTCCATAGGGGTTTTTGACTGTGATTGGGCTCTTTGAAAGTTCTGGAGGTTTTGGCCAGGGCCCTTAGCAGACCCTCTTTTGTTCTTGTCTTTGTCTCTATCAGTCTCCATTCCTTTTGGCCCCTGGATTTGTAAATCTTTTTCAGGATCTCCTTCCAACAGGTCTTCATCTGATTTCTCTGATCCACCATCATTATGGGCAGCAGCCTCCAAATGGGGTGATGTGTCAACCAGGAAAGAAATGAGGAAGAGTTCTTTGTCAATCTCAATCAGCCTTTCAGTTGGTATTTTGGAGACATCTCTTACAGCAATTTGCACTTTAACTTTCTCATAAAAACTTCTGAAGATCTCATGCCAGTCCACATTAACAAGTATCCCCAATATGTAAGCAATCTGAGAAATTACTTTCCATGAGAGCTTGTTGACTGGTATTCCCATCATAGTAACCCAAACTTCCTGTAGCTCAGCATATGCCACTTCATCACCATCCCATTTATCAAAGGAGACAGTCACTCCTTTCTTCTTGAGGTTGATAGATGGGAGCTCTTGTGAGGTGGAAATCTGACCAGGAACCTTTTCTCTGTTAATTGTCTCACTTGCCAAGGCCAGTTGGTCTTCCAAATCTCAGAGAAGTTGTGTTTCAGCTCTTGAGTGGTGATAGATCCTTCCTCAATCACAGCCCCACAGACATTGGTTAAGTTTAGCCACTTTGTAATCAAGTCAGAATATTGTCTTTGGTACATCTTCTGACACCGCCTTTACTGCAGCACCAACGTATTCGGATTCTTTGACCGCTAGTAAAAAGCCCTACACTACACATCCTTTTGGCCAGTGGTCCATGCCCTGCGTTCTGTTCACTTGGCCATTGGTTGATCACCATGCATGCACGGCAGGACAGAGGCCAGGTCCTAGCTAGTTAGTAGTACTAGCACAGAGGCCAGTAGCATAGGTTGTTGCACAACATGTGATCCAATATGATGTGATCTATATGGTGCACAATGCTGCAGCATTTGTGTTGAAAGTCAATACTGCAGGATCCTTACTGTAGCACCTGCCGACAACATGTGATCACAAAACTGGCGCAGAATATTATTGCGCATGCATACATACATGTGCATTACATTTGGGTGCCGCCAGGCATACAAAGCCGTTGGGTTAGAGCCTGCGGGACGTTGGCTAAACGTGTGGCTGCTTCCCACCTCTCTCATTGGGTTTCCAAACAAGAAAATGCTAGTACTACTCCCTCCGGTCCGGTGTATTAGACGCCCACAAATTGAGTTGCCGGATTGTTACAGGAAACTAATAACAGTAGAAAAATTTCGAGTAGTGTTAATTAGTGCATTCATCACTGCTGGAGTAGGCTGTTGTAGGACTCGCCGAGGGAGAAGATCAAGGTTTCATCATCTTTTTCTCTCCTCCGCTACAGGACAGGATGTAGAGAGATATATATAGAGAGAGAGGGCATGTGAAGGCTACTTGGCACATGGGTGGCTCCGTGTTCGGCCATGCTGCAACAGCAGCTCTCATACTCATTCATAGTAAGGAGATTGTCTTTATTACTCTCTCTCTCTCTCTCTCTCTCTCTCTCTCTCTCTCTCTCTCTCTCTCTCTCTCTCTCTCTCTCTCTCTCTCTCTCTCTCTCTCTCTCTCTCTCTTGCTTGCTTGCTGTGCTCCTCCAGCTTCCTCTCTCGGGCAGCCAACAGCATGAGCAAAGCAGAGTGGCACATAGAGAGACATGCTCCACATACACATGCAGAAGCAACATGCCTTGCATTATGTGACAAGATGTACAGCACAAGTGCACAATGGTACACTAGCTCATACCATCGATAATCCGGGGACGTACCTAGGCCACGTAAACAAGATTTCCTGGTTGAGCTTGCTTCTTTTTGCAATTCACTGAATATTTCTTTCATTATCAGGGGAGACCTTAATATCTTGAGACACTATGGAGAAGAAAAAATAAGATGGTTCACTCTCATCACGCTGATGTTTTTAATTCAGTGATTAGTACTCTAGGCTTGAGTTGAGGGAGGAGATCTATATCACTAATGGGGTCCAATAGCGACAGACTTCCGGTTCTAGCTTAGTAGGGGTTACCAGGTTTGCACTTGCGTGACCTGTGCTGCATAAGATATGCTGCTGCTGAGTAGTACTCCCTCCGTCCCAAAATTCTTGTCGTAGATTTGTCTAAATACAGATGTATCAAGTCACGTTTTAGTATTAGATACATCCGTATCTAGACGAATCTAAGACAAGAATTTTGGGACGGAGGGAGTACTAGAGTACGTTCGTGCACAACATGTGATGTACTACTATACTGTATCATTCATAGTACTGCAGCTATAGCATATATTATCACAGGATTTATTTTGTACTCATCTTGCAGCACGGCAGCGTGCATGCAGGAGTACTTGATTACAATGCATCAAATCCAATGGACACACCAACACGCTACCCACCCGAGAAGAGGTGGCCTAGACCGAACTCTGGCTACATAAACACCCACACACCCCTTCTCTTCTTCCCAACACTCGTCGCCAACCAAGCCAGAGCCAGCCAGCCAGAGTGAGTGAGAGAGCATAGTAGTAGCAGAAAGAAGAAGAAGCCATGGGCGTCGCCAAGGCAATGGCGCCTGTGGCGCTCGGCCTCCTAGTTGCGGTGGTCCTCGTCGGGACGGCGGGCACGAGCCTTCTCGCCGGCTGCGCAGGACCAGAGAGGATGGATCTCCAGGAGCACGAGGTCTGGGTGCGCTACCTCCTCGTCCGCATCGCCCCCGTGGCCGCCGGGATATTCTTCTGGGCCGGCATGGCGGACGACGACCTGAGAGCCACCGCGTGGGAGCTGCGCGTGCTGTTCGTCGTCGGCCTCAACCTCTCCTTCGCCTCGTCGCTCCTCGCCCTCGCCGCCCTGACCACGGAGTTCTCCTGCGACTGCGTCGTCCACTGGATAGCGATGATCGTGGCGCTCGCCGCCGCGCATCTCGTCGCCGTTTGGGCAGCCCGGGGTCGTCTCCGTGCACTGAAGCTCCGTCGAGCGTTCTAGAGTAGAGAGCCAACAAGAGGCCGGTGGGATTGTCTAAATTGATTAGGGTTGTGAACTTGTGGTGGTGTTCGATCTCCAAATGATGTGTCCGGCGCGTGCGTGGACAAAGGCATCAATCTACTTATTCTTGTTTTCTTATTATTAGGGAGTGCGTTTCGTTGGGTTTAGGAACAAGAAGAGGAAGCAGAAGTTGTACCACCGGCCGGTTGCTCTCTTAATTCCATGGTTTGGAAGAAATACATCTTGTGTTGTGTAACTCTGTTGGCTGCTCGATCCTTGATTTACACTTCACTTCACTGCATGCATGCATCCTAATTTTTCTCTCTCTCTCTAAAGACTTGGTGATTGGTGGTTGGTGCATATGTAGTGGTCAGGTTGTGCTAATACTAACAGGCATGAAAAGTTTTAGGCTGGTTAAGAGGAGGATATTTGGATCTATCAGCAAAGAGGTTAAGATTTTCGCAAAAAATATATATATATAGCAAAGTGGTTAACATGCACTTCATCTTCAAATCCTCCATATTTTTTCTCACGCATGGCCGATTACAGGCTGGTGGCAGCATAAGCCGGCTGTCCACCATGTAAGTTTTCAACAAGTTATTTTCGGTTGTGAATGATGCAATGTCTTAAATAACCTTGGACACCTTTGTTTGATATTTTTTTTGCGGGAATCCTTTGTTTGATGCTTGATAGATAAGGATATTATAGACTGTTTACTTGCGCAAACTGCAAAAAGTAAAACAAATG
The DNA here is from genome assembly GCF_018294505.1 of Triticum aestivum. Lineage (NCBI taxonomy): Eukaryota > Viridiplantae > Streptophyta > Magnoliopsida > Poales > Poaceae > Triticum > Triticum aestivum. The sequence continues at coordinate 561,829,712 of NC_057808.1, forward strand.
TCAATTTGCATGGAGACGAATTAAAAATATGTGTGAGAGACAGACGTTTCATTGAGAAATTACTAGATCTCTTCCTAGCGTGCTTTCTAACTCTCTCCCGGCTTCTCTGCCACTGGTCTCCAGAGTAACACGGTAAATGGTTAAAGCAACTTCAATGGGCCGACCCAAATAGACGCTGACTTTGTCCGCCTTTTATCCGTTTAGGTCAGCCAAGCGGACGCTCATGTCCGCTTTTTGATTTGGATCGACGCTTACACCCAACGCTGGCCCGACCAATATTTCGTAAGCGCGGACTTTGAAAAAATACACGCACAGAATTACACATTAAACACTGGTCAACAGCTAGCCAAAGTCCACATTAACACTATATCCATTAATTAAACTTAAAAAGAAGTCCGCGCCGCCTCACACGCTTCCCTTGGCGTCTTCGTTGTCCAAGCCGGGGCCGGTGAGGTTGACCAGCTCCGGCGCCGGGCCAGCCCAGGGTAACGCTGTCTCCAAGGCCCGGGCCACGTCGGCCTGCTGCTGCGGCTGCACCACCGGCTGGGCTGCGGCGGCGCGGGCATGATGCTCCTCCTCCTCCTGGCGGTGCAAAGCAAGTGGAGCAGCATGGCCCATTCCATCAAAACCGTCGACGCTCAAAAAACTGTTGAAGGTGGTGCTTCGGCCATTGGAGGTCTTGCACCGACTGACCGGGAGGCTAGGTCGAGGGAAGGGGTGTGTGGGAGAACGAGAAGAAGAAGCGAGAAGGTGTGGCGGCTACTAAGCGCAATGAGATGAAGGAGGAAAAGAAAGTTGAAAGGTTTGACATGTTTATGGGGATGTGAAAAAACATTAAGCTCAAGGATTGAAAGATTGCTATCAAGGCGTTTACGCGGAGCAAAAGTTCTCTCTCATGTTAAAGAATTCTTGGCACACAAGCCTCCTGTGCATGTATCACCTCTGTGCACGCCAGCAACAGCAAGGAAACTACCGGAGTGGAGAGTATTGATTATCCTTGTTTCTGGCTAGTGCCTAGTAGGTGAGCGATGACAAAGAAATGGAGAGTAGCTAGGTTCTTCGATTAATGGTGCTTGTGTATACTCTCTCTCTCTCTCTCTCTCTCTCTCTCTCTCTCTCATGTGCTGTGCTCCTCCGGTATCCTCTCTCGTGCAACGCCAATTGGTAGCAGACAGCCAAGAGTGACACAGACGTCGACGCAACAGCAGCACATACATAGCTCTGAGTAACAATGCATAGGCGTCCGGCCGGTGGAGTGAATAAGTGCTGCTCGCCTGGCCTCCAAGCGGATAGCACCCCGTTCTAATGAATACTACGTACTGCTGCACTTATGCAACAAAATTTGAAGCGTTACCATTTACCAAGATGACAGTTATGGTCATACATGATGCATGTTGATCTTTTATCACGTGGCGGTACATGTCCTGATTTATGGGTTAAGTAGGCCCAAAAATTCTTAACCACGTGTTCACTGAAACCATGTAAGAGAATAAGTGAGCAGAGCATGGCTCATGCATGGTAGTATGAGCAAACAAAGTGCAATTTCAACCTATGGTATGTACTTTGTTGATTGACTAAACGAAGACAAGAAAGATAACTGACGAGATGATAATCCATCAGCCGGAGGTTAGTTTTTTTTTTTGAGTTGATGCCGGAGGTTAGTTAACCTAAGGATCTGAACCGGGTCCAGTTTAAGCCTCTTATCGTCAAACAGTTCAATAAAGTCTTTTGTAATTACCAAGCTAGTTAAATCTAAGTAAGCAGGACTTGTAGGCACCGTTTACATTGCGAGTTAACCAAATTCTTGTAGATTACAAACACACATCTAGCTGGCCAGCTAGCTAACTTAAACAAGTAACATCACGGGAATTAGTTTCCAAGACTAATCAGCTATACACGCTGTGTCCAGCTAACATGGCCAATTAATAATGGTTCACTAAATGAAAATATGTTTTTGCCTTGGGTTTGGCCGTTTGCCTGCCGAGTGTTTACTCACGGGCACTCGGCAATGAACCTTTTGTTGCCATGTGTCGCCTAAATACACTCAGCCTATAACAGCTACACAGTAATGCGTAGTCTTTGCTGAGTCTTACTAGAAAAACACTAATCCAATTCCAAAAAAAAAACAATCATCTCTAGACACATTTCGGGCTAAACAAATATGTTTACGGTAGACAAACAATAACCTTATTTTGTGAAAAGGAGGGCAAACCCCCGGATTAGAAGAAACCATATGAACTGAAATTAATGCCGGAGAAGCACTATATAGATGCCACAAAAAATCTCAAATCTATTATATAACAAGCTAACCAGAAAAAGATAAATAGGCTAGAAAATCTCACAGAAACCAGGAACATCTAGGCTTCTATTAAGTGGACAGTGGTAATTAAGTTTAAACCAACGGAGAAGATATGTACTTAATCTAATAGTAGATATGAAAAAACAACAAGGGAATAGCATATTGGGACCTGCTGCTTGTAATCACATGGACGTGTCCCTGAATAAAATATTTCACGATGGGGTGTCAAAAAATTTCTTACGAGGTAGATGTAAAGAGAAGATCTCACGATAGTCTGCCTCTTCCCAAACCCTAGAACAATTAGAGATTTCAGGATGTGTTGTGCTGTCTCTCCCAGGCCAACGGTGCATCCAAATCCCACTGCCGCCGTGCTCATCGTCACTAGGACACGGCCGCTGTCCTCTCCGAGGAATGACTCCCTCGAGAACGGCGACGACATGCCAGGTTGCGTAGCCCCTGGTGCACTCTCCACCGTCGACTCCCTCGACGATGTGGTGGGCTTGAGCAATTCCCGTCAACTCCCTTGAGGACGACGATGAACACTATCTGCTCACGACAACGACGTGTCGGGGCTGCCATTCGTGCGTAGCCCCGTGCATCCTCTACACAACACAGGACGACGACGTACCAGGGCTGCCATCCATGCCAAGCCCCCGTGCAATATCCGCAGTGCGGCCGGCAACTATTAAAGTATATATTTTGTATAGTTGTTTCGTATAGGAATATCTCCACCTGCTGAATATTGTGTGAATTGTTTGAGCATAATCGAACAAACATGCAACCAACGGGACAGTGGTCAACAAAAACATTGGAGATTACAAACACACCCTACCCGGCCATTACATCGCAGGGAATTCGATCTAGCTTTGCTTGCACCCACTCACGCACGCAGTACATGTTGATCTCTTTCCGGCAGAAGGCCGGACATCAACTTTGGGGTTTGGGGAAATCTAGCTAACTTGCGCATTAAGCAGCTAACTTGGTTACTTAGTACTAAGCAATCTCCAGCGGCCGGCTGGCAGACAAGTACTCTATCTACACCCCGGCGACGAGGGCCCGTCCGAACTGGAAGTGCGTGGCAGCAGCGACGACGGCGCACCCAGCTCGGACCAAGCTAAAGGAGGAAACGGATGACCCCTCCTCGCCTAGCAGCTTGCCGGCGACGGCCTCGAGGGCGAGGAAGCAGGAGAAGGCCATGAAGCCGACGGCTAGCAGCAGCAGCCCGCGTAGCAGCAGCCTCTTCCAGCGGATCATGTGCATGATCTTCCCTCCTCCGCTGGCGGCGACCACTGCCTTGACGACGCAGAGCAGGAGCACCGTCGCCAGCGAGGAGCCGAGGAAGAGCCACTCCCGGGCGGTGGCGCGCTCGCCGCCGTCCCTGAGACCCAGGACGAGGAAGGCCGGGAGGGTCCACAGGAGCGGCTTGGTGGGGGAGTTGATGATGGCCATAGCTCAGCTAGTGCATGCGAGTCTCCCTCACTCACTGCCTCTGCTCTCGCTCGCTCACTCTATCTAGTATCTACTCAAGTTGATGAGTACAGTAGGGGTGAGTACTCATTTATACACGACAGATGTGTTGGTAAATGGAGACCGAGAGAGTCTGTCATTCCTCGGCTCAATTTTCAGACACGTAGGCCGGCAAGCTTTTGTGCGTTGCTTCGTGTCATAAATTTGAGTCTGTCATTCATCAGGGACCGCCGCCGCCGCCGGCTGATCTCCCTCCTCCGGCCACCTCAGGCCCAGCCAAGCACATATCCGGAACCCTCCCAGCGTCCTCTCTCAATCCATCCCGAAGCCCGGCGCCGTCTTCACCGGCTCTCTCCCCGCGCAGGAGTTCGAGTCGGGCCCTCCCCCTCTCCCTGTCCCGCTCCCGTGCGGCCGCGCCGGGACGCACCTGCGCGCTCGAGCAGGCCCCGCTGCACCTCCCTCTCCTCTCGCCGCCGCCGGAGGCGTCGGCTCCGGTGAAGCGTTGTCACGAAACCTTGGATCTTTCTTGGAAGCGTTGTCGTGAAGGTGCTCCTCCTTCTACCCATGGCTTTGGCTCCGGAGGGAAACCTTAGATCCGCTGGATCGAGCGATGGAGGCGTCTTAGCGTCTTTCTCCTCCTTGGGGGCATCGTCTCGGAGCCGGCTACGACTGAGAGACTGGTGGATGATGGCATCTTCGCCGTCGATGGCGGCATCTTCGCCGCATGGTTTGCTGAGGCGGGGCGCTAGTTTCTGTTTGGCAACGATGATGGCGTCTAGAGGAGCTTGGGTCGCGGCGTGGTCTTCGGTAGTCGGTTCTTCCCGGCGTGTCCGAGGTGCTCTTCCGTGGTTGCTTGGTTGCTTTGAAGTCGGAATTGCGTTGGAGCGAGTCCAGGTGGTGACGATGTCAGACACTCGGCAGTCGTTTGCGGAGGGCACAGTCGGCGCAAGTCCTGCATATTTCCCTTCTGTTGCTCGTCGTCGAAGTCGGAGCTGTCGGTTGCTTCAATTAGTGATTGTTGCGGAGGACACTACTTTTCAAGTGATTGTTGGAGCCGATGGGGCTCCGCATCAAGCATGATATTAGTGAGCCCTATATTTAAATCAACTCTTCAATTGTACAACTCACGAGGTAAATCATGATATTAGTGAGCTCTATATTTAGATCAACCCTTCAATTATTTTTTCTCCATAGTGTCTCAAGGTACTAAAGTCTCTCCCGATAATGAAAGAAATATTCAGTAAATTGCAAAAGGAAGCCACAAGCTCACCCAGGAAATCTTGTTTATGTGACCTACGTACATGCCCGGACTATCGATGGTATGAGCTCTTGTACCGCTGTCCTCGGATTCTGAGAGAGTGAGAAACAATATTGCAAGCCGTGCTGCTGCTGCATGTGCATGTCTCTTATCTCTATGTGCCAGTCTTCTGTGCTCTTGGTGTTGGTTGCTCGAGAGAGGAAACTGGAGAGAGTAAAGACAGACACACCCAGCGTTAACACACATGCAGTATATATGGTAGCTGAGCTGCTCGGACCAGTTTTGCCTTTTCCTTCTTGTCGTCGTCACCTAGACAGGAATCAGAAATCCTTCCATTCCGGTGAAGAAAATTAAGATTGCTAGGTAGCATGCAGCACTGGTGCTTTAATCACCAACATGTAACTCATGCATTCATGTGACTACCCCCTCTCTCTTTCCTCCCTAGCTCCTGTAGGCTGTAGCAGAGGAAAAAGATAATGAAAGCATATATATGCTGTTAATCTTCTCCCTCGGTGAGTCCTAGAGCAAACTACTCCAGCAGTGATGTATGCATGCCTAGTAGGAACACTGGCTGGCCAGCTGGGTCGATTCGTAATCGATCATACAGTACGTTCCAAATGTAGTAATGCACATGTATGGATGCATGAGTAATAATATCGGTAGCGTTCGAAATTAAGTGAACTCCCCAACCAATACGCATTGGCCTTGCATGGGGTTGCATGCTATGCTACCTACTTTTATGCAAGCAGTATTGCGAAATCTCAGTCGACTGAGACTTGATTATGTCTCAGTCGATGCTATAGTCATGAGATATTACATTGAGATCCATGAAATTTAATTTCTTTTGTTTTCTTTATTTTTTATATGATATGTATTTGATTAATGCTTGGTTAAGTCTCGGTCGACTGAGACCTAGCCACATCCTTATGCAAATGGGCGTATAGTGTTTAGTCTCTAAACATGCATGAAGATTTCTTAAGTAAACTTCACTTCTAACACTTAGGGACTATAAACTACAAGGCCTTTTGAATAGCCTACCTCTATCAAAGAATATAGTAATTGCATCCCTAATATGTGCCCGGTAATTGTATCAACAATATGATAGCTGTATCAGAAAACATGCTAATAGATTTTGTAAAATCAGGCGATTATATCTAAACAATCCGGTAGCTATGTCAGAGAACCTACATGGTAACGGACAATAAGACCCGATAAATGTGTAAGAACTATCTATTGGACAACCTAACAAATTAATAAATTGTTAATACTTGAAATTTTGTCGGGTATATATATTCTTCTATGTAAAGTATACAACATTAGTGCTCGACCATTGGTCAAAATTGTGATCAGACCATGTCCATAAATGTCTCAAGTACTACAAATTGAGGTGCTCCTGGTTTGCAGGCGAGCTGGCAGCAATTCTTCACTCTTCCTCCCGGATGCATTGCCCCTCCTCTACTACACGTATGTGCTGCTGTTGCATCTTGCTCTGGCAGTCTGCTTTGGGTGTTACTCGAGAGAGGAAACTGGACTTATATACTTATTTACGTTGTTTGTCATCATCTCCTTCCTACGAGTATGAGAGCTGCTAGCTGCTGCATCACTGAGCCATCCATGTGCCTAACACACACAGTGAAGCGAGGATCACGTGTACACGGACATGTAACGTGTCAGCTTTCGATCCGACCCGAGTGCTGCCGATCGAGTGGTCCATTCGGACATGTACCTCATGCATTGCATTCATGTGACAGCGAGTAGCTAGCGCGCACATACACTCGCTCTCCCAAGGAAAGAAGCTCCAGTACCATCTCAGTTTTAGGAGCGAAAAAGATGATGAAGACGTACAAATTTTATGCATGCACACTACGTACTCCAGCAGTTATATATGCTGTCTGTGTAGGAGCACTCAAATTGAATTGCTAGCTGCCATAGGACAAAGCCAATTGCGACCGACTGGCACTAAAGTACAAGTAATATGGTTAAGCCAAGTCCCAATGGGGATATGCATGTACTACGATACGCAGCTGTAATGGAACCTAAACTAGAAATCCCCGTACTTACTAGTAGTAGGCTAATTAATTTCAATAGCTAGCAAGACAGGGCGGCAGTTTCCCTTTGATAATATCCGCATGTGGGTAGTGCTTGATTGTCAACAGTGATTGCGCATAATCACAAAGGAACCTCTTGGACACCTCTACTGGAATCAGTGGCTTGTCATGAGCCAACTCATTGTGTATATGCCAAGCATGCCATAACACCATGAGCACAAGCATCCGTTGGGTCTCAGATAATTCGTGTAAGAGCAGCAACAACCAATCTGGTTCTCTTCTACTAAGAACCTCCTCCGATGGCAGGTCCCAAACTAGCCTCATAACATTCCACAAGTTCCGAGCGTGGGGGCAGCATACGAGTGCATGATGAACTGATTCATCTTCCTGTCCACAAATGGTGCACACTCCATCAACCTCCATATGGCGTTTCATCTTGTTCAGCCTAGTGGCCAGTGCTTCCCTAGCAGCTTTCCAAGCAAACACACTGACTTTGGGTGGTGCTCCACAACTCCATAGCATTTTCCACCCCGGCCTTGAGCCATCAGGCCGAGTACTACATGCAACAGTCCCCTTTCGAGCCAAGATATCATCCCTTGCAAAATTGTACGCCGACTTCACAGAGAAACGACCATGCTTGTCTGGTTGCCAAGCAATAGAATCAGCCTCCCCTCGGCGAGAGGTTTTTATTTTCAAAATCTCTATAACATCAGCCGGATAGAAGTGTTGTCTGAGGAGTGAAATGTTCCAAGACCCATCAAAATTTAGAAGGTCAGCCACCCATTTCAGTCGGCACCGTCGTTTCGGCGTGATTGGCTTAAAGGGAGGCCCTCTCGGCAACCACGGGTCGCGCCAGATACGTATGTCAGTACCATTTCCCACCCGCCAAACATACCCCTGCTTCACTAATTGCAGGCCATGCTCAATGGCGTTCCATGTTGACGATTCGTTCCCGATAAAGACAGTGTCAAGAATGGACCCATCCGGATAGTACTTGGCCCGCAGAACCTGTGCACAGAGACTTTCCGGAAACTGAATAAGACGCCAGGCTTGCCGTGCTAAGAGGGCTTGATTGAACGTCCGAAGGTCTTTAAACCCCATTTCACCTTTTCCTTTAGCTCTCACCACAAAGTCCCAGCTGACCCAATGTGTTTTTCGTTTACCCTTTTTCGCACCCCACCAGAAGCGACGAATCATTCTCATGAGTTCCTCACATAGCCCCGCTGGTACCTTGAAGATGCTCATAATATAAACCGGGAGGGCCTGAGCGATCGCCTTGATCTTTATTTCTTTTCCACCCATAGAGAGATAGTTGTCCTCCCATTCCATTAAGCATTTTGCCAAACTCCCTTGTAGGCTTTTCAATTTACCCTTACTCATTCTGCCATCTGGTGTCGGGAGGCCGAGGTATTTAGCTTCAAAGGTTGCTTGCGTAATTTGCAGTGTACCCTTAATGCACTCTTGGGTACTAGTTGGGCAAATCGGAGAGAACAAGATAGAGCACTTGTTAGGGTTGATCACCTGGCCTGTTCCTTTAGCATATATCTCAAGCGCATGTTTAATACGTTCTGCTTGTTCGCTGTCTGCCTTGAAGAACAACAAGGTATCATCTAGGCACGATGGCAAGCCTTGATCGGCGTGATAGAGTCCTGGGATGCTTCACGATGCAACAGAGCGGAAAGGCCATCAGCAACAAACAAGAACAAAAAAGGGGAAAGCGGATCACCTTGGCGAAGACCTCTGGATGGGCAGAACGAATCAAGAAGGGTTCCATTAAATTTTACCGGATAGCTCACCGATGTCACACAGGACATAATCCAGTCAACCCATCGGGGAGCGAAATCCAAACTCTGCATCATTCTTCTAAGAAATTCCCAGTCAACCCTGTCGTACGCCTTTGATAAATCCAACTTATAAGCGCAATAAGAATCTTGCTCCTTTTTACAGTGCTCAATGGCATGAAAACATTCAAATGCTACCAAGGCATTATCAGTAATCATACGGCCGGGGACGAAGGCACTCTGGTTCAAAGAGATGATATCCCCAAGGATTGGACGGAGTCTGTTCACCAAGCACTTAGCCACAATCTTGTACTGAACTGAACACAAACTGATAGGCCAGAACTCTCTAATTGTCTCAAGCTGATCTGTTTTCGGAATTAACACGATTGTCGTTGAGTTTGTCTCTGATGGCATGTGCCCTATGGCAAAGAACAGCCGGACGGCCACTAGTAGAAAAAGGGCCTATTGTGCCGGTTGGTAAGGGCCTTTTGTCCCGGTTTTTGAACCGGGACTAAAGGGTCGTTACTAATGCCCTAACCTTTTAGTCCCGGTTCTTACACGAACCGGGACAAATGGGCCTCCATGTGGCCGGTGCGGCGAGCCCAGGCAGGAGGGCCTTTGATCCCGGTTGGTGGCACTAACCGGGACCAATAGGCATCCACGCGTCAGCATTTCAGGGGTTGGGGTTTTTTTTGAAGGGGGGGGGGTTGGGGGTTTTGGGGGGTTAATTTAGGTGTTTCATATATTGTGTTAGCTAGCTAATTAATAGAGAGAAGTGTCCTCTCTTATCTTCGTGCTTGGTCGATGCTACGTACTATATACGTATGGAGAGGACTAGACACGCTAGCTAGTAATCAAATGAAGGAAACAGAAGATCGTCATGAACATATGCATACAGAGAGAAGTGATATCGACCACCTCTCCTTCTCCGAGAGATTGGTCGAACAACAAGTTCTCGTGTATCTATCCGACACTACCGGCTACATATATATAATAATTATCTCTTACAATATAATCTCCTAATTAAATTGTAAGAACACAGGGTCCACATAGTATTCTCCGTTTTCAGCGATCACGTGGTCAAGGAAGAATGCCGCCAATTCCTCTTGAATTGCTCGCATACGATCTGGTGCTAGGAATTCATCCCGCATCCGAAAGATCTAATTTGAAGAAGGGGGTCAATACATATATATATGAATAAATGAAACTCAACACAAATGATGGTAATAAAATAAAATTGTGAATCTTATTGCTTACGCACTTCATATTGTTGGTCAGAGTAGCCCCGCTCACAGGTCGTGTAGCGGATGGACTCGCAAACGTAGTATCCATAGTAATTATTCCCGGGTTCCTGCCACAATCACTTTACAAGAAATAGAGGTCAATCAAACTGATAAGCAAGCATGCTAAATGGTATTGATGAAACTAGCGCTTGAATCACTAGGAGATGCGCGGAACATGCTACAATAGTACTTACTTTCGGGTGTTTAAATTGCAGCTTCTTCGGCAGTCCCGGAGCTTTTTTGGTGAATTTTCTCCGAACCCTGCCAGACAAAGAAAACAATTACTTGATATCAGGAAATGAACAAAGCTGCTGATATGGTGGATAATGATCGATTTAACTTACTGTTCGAGCATTTGAGTCATGTCCGCATAGTCCTGGGGATCTTTTCATCTCGAGTCTAAGATGGTTACTACTCCCTGCTCAAGCTTAATCTCTAGGAGAATATAGTGGAAGCTGCGCACGGCATGCATAAGTCATCAATTATATTACTATAACCTGGACTAATAAGGGAAACCAAATATGCACAAGACAGTAACACTCACTTGAAGTTGTAAGGAAAGAGTATTATATCTTTGTTTCCTTTATTACCAACGATCGTAGCAAGTTGGCCTCGGTATTTTCGGCATGATATTTAACCTCAGTTGCATCTATGAGATTTGTGTTAATGAACCCAATATCACCGATTTGTCTTTTCTTCAATTCGGCGATCTTCAATCTGCATAATATAGTGAGGATAATTATAAATACATGCAATGAAAGAGCTGACCTATATAGAGAGACTTAATGACAGAAGTAGTACTACTTACACACAGTAGCAAGTGATCGTTGATTTATCGAGGGCCTTTTGATTGAAAAACTGGAAGAACTCCTCAAATGGAACATTCAACAGTTCAATTCCAACGAGGTCATGCTCCAGTTTAACTCTCAGCATCAAAGTATTCCTCCCCCAGACTCTTTGCAGGTTTTCATGTACCAATCATGTAATCTTCGCATCATCGTTGTTAGACATCTTTCATCTTTGACGAGAGGCTTCCCGTAATGATATTTGTGTTCGTCCACCTCCAAGATATCATAAAGTACATCGTCGGGCAGGTAATCTCCAAGATTGCTATAACCGGGCACCATCCTCGGATCATTAGCGACGATGTCGCTAAACACCTTCAATGGGGGGCACGATTGGTTCGCTTGTTCGCCGAGCTGGGCAATTTTGTCCAGATGGGTTCAATCGGTTGGCGGTCGCGCGCGATTGCTGTGATCTCGAACCTTTCATCCGAGCGCAACATTCTCTTCGGGCCCCGTCTCTTTACCGAAGTTGTGCTCGATCTGGAGGGCTAGAAAAAAGAAGAAAGACGAGAGTTAATTAATATGTGTACATAACAAAACAATGAATGCATCAATTAGCTAGTCAGCACAGGCTTAACTAATATATTTACCTCGCCGGACTCTGTTCGGTCACCGGAGCCGTCACCACGGGCTCCTTCTTGCACCAGCATTGGGTCACCGGAGCCATCATAATCATGTCTTTCCTCCTCCACTCTTCGATCACGGTAGCCTGCTTCTTCACCCTGTTCTTTCAGACTATCATTGTCTTTAAGATACGACAAGATATCACCTCCGGCTAAGATTATGTCCCCCAACACCTCTTCTGCTTCCTCGTCTCGTCCGTGCTCCATTGTTTCTGCAAATATTACAACATGGCAATTATTACACAAACATGACAGCAGGTGGATATATTAGTGCAAATGTAGACCTAGCTTATTCCGTGTTTGGGGTGGCCTCGGCAACGCTTCAAGGGTAGGGGCGCGGCGGGAGGGGGTAGGAGACCGACATCGTTTTTTTCTAGGGTTTGGGTGTCCTCGAGAGTTTTGGTCGAGCGACAGGGCCAGGGGGGGCGTGCTCCCGTGGTATAAGTCATCCCGGTCGAGAGGGGGTGTATATATCGACCGCCCATCATGTCGAAGTTATTTTGGAATGGAGTTCCCGATAAAAGTTAAGAAGAGGAAGTAGAAGATAAAAAAAGTGGAGAAGAAGAAAAAATATACTCTATTTTTTCTTCTTCTCCTCTATTCCTTCTTCTTCTCCTCTTATTTTTCTTCTTAATCCTCTTCTTAGTTCATTCCTTCTTCCTTTCTTCCTAGCTAGATATATAAAACTTTTCTAAAAAATGTTATCAGGGAGGGGGTATCGACCTCCCCTCATGTTGAAATTATCGGGGAGGGGGTATATCGACCCCCACCCCCCTCATCATGCATATATAGCTACCACATACATATATACATTGAAAAAAATTACATATATACAACAAAAACATTAATACACATATGAACAAAAAAATACATATATGAACAAAAACATGTTGTGAACAAAAAAATTAATGTAATAAATCTAATAAGAAATTAATCTAATAAAAAACATGCTCTGAACTTACATATAGCCACATACATACAAATATACCATTTATATATATGGACAAAAAATTAATCTAATACAAAATAAAAAAAGAGCCGGACCGGCGCGGCGGCTCACAGCGGGGGCGTCTGGCGATGGCGACAGCGGGGGAGGCGAGGGCGCCGGCGCACGGGGGCAGGCCGCGGGAAGGGGCTCGGGCGCGGGGCAGGGGCCGGCGCGGCGACGGCATGGTCGGGGACAGGGGCGGCGCGGCGACGGCATCAGAGGCAGGGCGGCGCGGCGACGGTGTCGGAGGCAGGGGCGATGACGGCGACGGCGACGAGGAGCAGCGCTGGGGCGTCTGGCACGAACTAACGGTGAAGTTGTGAAATTTCACAAGTCCAGCTTATATACAAAGAGCATTGGTACCGGTTGGTGGCACCAACCGGGACCAATGCTACCTTTAGTCCCGGTTGGTGCCACCAACCGGGACCAAAGGCCTCTTTTCAGCAGCCCAAAGGGCGGGAAGCGGCGGCCTTTGGTCCCGGTTGGTGGCACCAACCGGGACTAAAGGGGGGGGGCATTGGTCCCGGTTGGTGACCTTTAGTCCCGGTTGGTGCCACCAACCGGGACCAAAGGCCTCTTTTCAGCAGCCCAAAGGGCGGGAAGCGGCGGCCTTTGGTCCCGGTTGGTGGCACCAACCGGGACTAAAGCGGGGGCATTGGTCCCGGTTGTTGCCACCAACCGCGACCAAAGGCACCCTTTAGTCCCGGTTGGTGCCACCAACCGGGACGGAAAGCCTTGCACAGCGGCGTGGTGGTGGGAGTTTAGTCCCACCTCGTTAGCTGAGAGAGAGCCGCACCTGTTTATAAGGTGCGGTGCGCCTGAGCTGTCGAGCTCCTATCTAAAGCAGGCTTACGGGCCTAACCTCTCTATACATGCCTGTGGGCCTACTGCGCCTTCTGCGGGCCTGAATCATGGCCCATGGATGGGTTTCTAGTCGTATTCAGGCCGTGGTGGCCTAGTAGGTGGCATAATTTTTATTTTTTGCCTGTTTTTTTGTTTTCTTTTTTGCTTTATTTATTTTGTTTTGTTTCTACTTACAACAAAAAACCTATTTATTTTATTTTATTTTGTTTCTAATTACTTATTTATTCTACTTTATGATAATTCTTTTTTCTATTAAAGTTTCTAACAAAAAAAGTTCTTTATGAAAATTATTTTTGCTTTCAATGATTTTGAACAGAAAATACTTCGATAATTTTAGTTGCGTCAATTTTATATAATTTTAGTTTCAATAATACTAGAGGTTGCTTATAATGTTTTGAACAGAAAATACTTTGATAATTTTAGTTTCATAAATTTTATTTATGTTATTAAAGTTTATTTTATTTTGTTTCTACTTATATATTTGATTAAAGTTTATATTATTTTGTTTCTAATTACTTATTTATTTTATTTGTTATTTTTCATGCACCATTTTTCATGCATTTACTGATTATTTTGAGCTATAAGACCCTAAAATTGAAAAGCATTTCAAATGAACTCTGAAAAGGTTGAAAGTTGGCATGGTATCATCATTTCATCACATAGCATGTGCAAGAAAGTTGAGAGGGTTACGGCAAAAACTGGATGCACTTCGTGTACAAAACGGACAATCTCTTTCGAAGTATCAGGATTTCATACGGAAACTCGTCTATTACAAAGGGATTTCATTTTTTAAAACTTATTTGAACTCCTGACTTTTTGTTTGTTCAAAATGCACCATTCAAAGCGACATCATCAATTTTCAACCCTTTCTGACTTCATTTGTTATTTTTCATGCATTTATTGATTATTTTGAGCTATAAGACCCTGAAATTGAAAAGCATTTCAAATGAACTCTGAAAAGGTTGAAAGTTGGCATGGTATCATCATTTCATCCACATAGCATGTGCAAGAAAGTTGAGAAGGTTACGGCAAAAACTGGATGCACTTCGTGTACAAAACGGACAATGGTATCATACTCGTCTGTTACAAAGTTGGCATGGTATCATCATAATAGTTGTGGGAGAAAGTCTTCACTTTTTCTTCGCTTGTGTCATTTGCTTATTGCGCTGTAACCATGGATAATCTTCATCGTTTATCAGGATGCTTGGGTCAGCCTTGACTTTGAAGGGAGGAATTTCATGAAACTTTTCATAATCTTCAGACATGTCTGTCTTGCCCTCCACTCCCACAATGTCCCTTTTTCCTGAAAGAACTATGTGGCGCTTTGGCTCATCGTATGATGTATTCGCTTCCTTATCTTTTTTTTTCTCGGTCTGGTAGACATGTCCTTCACATAGATAACCTGTGCCACATCATTGTCTAGGACGAACGGTTCGTCAGTGTACCCAAGATTGTTCAGATCCACTGTTGTCATTTCGTACTGTGGGTCTACCTGTACCCCGCCTCCTGACAGATTGACCCATTTGCACTTAAACAAAGGGACCTTAAAATCATGTCCGTAGTCAAGTTCCCATATGTCCATTATGTAACCATAATATGTGTCCTTTCCCCTCTCGGTTGTTGCATCAAAGCGGACACCGCTGTTTTGGTTGGTGCTCTTTTCATCTTGGGCGATCGTGTAAAATGTATTCCCATTTATCTCGTATCCTTTGTAAGTCAATACAGTCGAAGATGGTCCCCTGGACAACGAGTACAACTCATCACAAACAGTGGTGTCACCTCTGAGATGTGTTTCCAACCAACTGCTGAAAGTCCTGATGTGTTCACATGTAATCCAGTCGTCACACTGCTCCGGGTGTTTGGAGCACAGACTGTTCTTGTGTTCATCGACATACGGGGTCACCAAGGTAGAGTTCTGTAGAACTGTGTAGTGTGCTTGAGACCAAGAATGCCCGTCCCTGCATATTATTGAGTCCGCTCCTAGCGTGCCTTTTCCAGTCAGTCTCCCCTCATACCGCGATTTAGGGAGACCTATCTTCTTAAGGCCAGGAATGAAGTCAACACAAAACCCAATGACATCCTCTGTTTGATGGCCCATGGAGATGCTTCCTTCTGGCCTAGTGCGGTTACGGACATATTTCTTTAGGACTCCCATGAACCTCTCAAAGGGGAACATATTGTGTAGAAATACGGGCTCCAGAATGACAATCTCGTCGACTAGATGAATTAGGACGTGCGTCATGATATTGAAGAAGGATGGTGGGAACACCAGCTCGAAACTGACAAGACATTGTGCCACATCACTCCTTAGCCTTGGTATGATTTCTGGATCGGTCACCTTCTGAGAGATTGCATTGAGGAATGCACATAGCTTCACAATGGCTAATCGGACGTTTTCCGGTAGAAGCCCCCTCAATGCAACTGGAAGCAGTTGCGTCATAATCACGTGGCAGTCATGAGACATTAGGTTCTGGAACTTTTTCTCTGGCATATTTATTATTCCCTTTATATTCGACGAGAAGCCAGTCGGGACCTTCATACTGAGCAGGCATTCAAAGAAGATTTCCTTCCCTTCTTTCGTAAGAGCGTAGCTGGCAGGACCTTCATACTGCTTCGGAGGCATGCCGTCTTTTTTGTGCAAACGTTGCAGGTCCTCCCGTGCCTCAGGTGTATCTTTTGTCTTCCCATACACGCCCAAGAAGCCTAGCAGGTTCACGCAAAGGTTCTTCGTCACGTGCATCACGTCGATTGAAGAGCGGACCTCTAGGTCTTTCAGTAGGGTAGGTCCCAAAATATAGATTTCTTCTTCCACATGGGTGCGTGTCCCTTAGCGTCATTCGGAACAGCTAGTCCGCCGGGACCCTTTCCAAAGATTACGTGTAAATCATTGACCATAGCAAGTACGTGATCACCGGTACGCATGGCGGGCTTCTTCCGGTGATCTGCCTCGCCTTTGAAATGCTTGCCTTTCTTTCGACATTGATGGTTGGTCGGAAGAAATCGACGATGACCCAGGTACACATTCTTCCTGCATTTGTCGAGGTATATACTTTCAGTGTCATCTAAACAGTGCGTGCATGCGTGGTATCCCTTGTTTGTCTGTCCTGAAAGGTTACTGAGAGCGGGCCAATCGTTGATGGTTATAAACAGCAACACGTGCAAGTTAAATTCCTCCTGTTTGTGCTCATCCCACGTACGTACACCGTTTCCATTCCACAGCTGTAAAAGTTCTTCAACTAATGGCCTTAGGTACACATCAATGTCGTTGCCGGGTTGCTTAGGGCCTTGGATGAGAACTGGCATCATAATGAACTTCCGCTTCATGCACATCCAAGGAGGAAGGTTATACATACATAAAGTCACGGGCCAGGTGCTGTGATTGCTGCTCTGCTCCCCGAAAGGATTAATGCCATCCGCGCTTAAACCAAACCATATGTTCCTTGGGTCAGCTGCAAACTCAGCCCAGTACTTTCTCTCGATTTTTCTCCACTGCGACCCGTCAGCGGGTGCTCTCAACTTCCCGTCTTTCTTACGGTCCTCACTGTGCCATCGCATCAACTTGGCATGCTCTTCGTTTCTGAACAGACGTTTCAACCGTGGTATTATAGGAGCATACCACATCACCTTCGCAGGAACCCTCTTCCTGGGGGGCTCGCCGTCAACATCACTAGGGTCATCTCGTCTGATCTTATACCGCAATGCACCACATACCGGGCATGCGTTCAGATCCTTGTACGCACCGCGGTAGCGGATGCAGTCATTAGGGCATGCATGTATCTTCTGCACCTCCAATCCTAGAGGGCATACGACCTTCTTTGCTGCATATGTACTGTCGGGCAATTCGTTATCCTTTGGAAACTTCTTCAATATTTTCAATAGCTTCTCAAATCCTTTGTCAGGCACAGCATTCTCTGCCTTCCACTGCAGCAATTCCAGTACGGTACCGAGCTTTGTGTTGCCATCTTCGCAATTGGGGTACAACCCTTTTTTGTGATCCTCTAACATGCGATCGAACTTCCTCCTTTTGACTTTTGCATTGCGTCCTTGCATCGACAATGACCCGGCGGAGATCATCATCATCGGGCACTGGTTCCTCTTGATCTTCAGCAGCTTCCCCCGTTGCAGCATCATTGGGCACATCGTCTGGTTCCTCTTGATCTTCAGCAGCTTCCCCCATTGCAGCATCACCGTATTCAGGGGGCACATAGTTGTCATCGTCCTCTTCTTCTTCGTCGTCTTCCATCATAACCCCTATTTCTCCGTGCCTCGTCCAAACATTAGTGTGGCCTGAAACCCTTGTAAAGCAGGTGGGTGTGAAGGATTTTCCGGTCAGAGTAAGACTTCGTATTCCCACATTTAGGGCATGGACAACACATAAAACCATTCTGCTTGTTTGCCTCAGCCACTTCGAGAAAATCATGCACGCCCTTAATGTACTCGGAGGTGTGTCTGTCACCGTACATCCATTGCCCGTTCATCTGCGTGCATTATATATAATTAAGTGTGTCAAAAACCATTACAGAACATCATGAATAGATAATTAAGTGACCAAATTAATAGAAATTCATCATCACATTAAAACCAAAGTACATACATAGTTCTCGTCTAACAACATATAGCTCTCCAGAGCATCTAATTAATTAAACCATACATTGAATTTATGTAAAACATTTCAATGCGAAAACAAATGCGATCATAATCGCAACCAAGGTAACAATTGATCCAAAGGCATATTGATACCAAGCCTCGGTATGAATGGCATATATTCTAATCTTTCTAATCTTCAAGCGCATTGCATCCATCTTGATCTTGTGATCATCGACGACATCCGCAACATGCAACTCCAATATCATCTTCTCCTCCTCAATTTTTTTTATTTTTTCCTTCAAGAAATTGTTTTCTTCTTCAACTAAATTTAACCTCTCGACAATTGGGTCGGTTGGAATTTCCTGTTCACATACCTCCTAGATAAATAAAATCTATGTCACGTTGGTCAGCATAATTTTCATAAACAATAAATGAACCAATAGTTATAAAGATAATATATACCACATCCGAATCATAGACAGGACGAGGGCCGACGGGGGCGGATACCAAAATCATCGCACTATATAATAACAAGCAATAAAATAGTAAGAAAATTAGACAAGTATCTATCTAAAGTAAGAACTTTTTTCTTTCAGAAAGAAGATAAGAACAAGAGGCTCACCACGGTGGTGCCGGCGACGAGATCGGCGCGGGCGATCGACGGCGGTGAAGACGGGAATGGGACGTGACGGGCCGCTAAACCTAGACAAATCTCGAGGAAAATGGAGCTTTGAGGTCGAGCTTCGAGAGGAGAAAGCTTAACTAGTGTGGCTCGGGCATTTCATTGAACACCTCATGTGCATAGGAGGTGAGCTAGAGCACCACAAAGCCCTCCCCTCGCCGGCCAGAGAAAAACAAAGCACTGGAGTGCTCTGCTCGCGGGCGAGGGGTATATATAGGCACCTCATTGGTCCCGGTTCATGGCATGAACCGGGACTAAAAGGCAGCCTGTGGTCCCGGTTCAAGCCACCAACCAGGACCAATGGTGGTGGGCCAGGAGCGAGGCCCATTGGTCCCGGTTCGTCCCATCAACCGGGACCAAAGGGGCCAGACGAACCGGGACCAATGCCCCCACGAGGCCCGGCAGGGCCCTGGCCTCACGAACCGGGACCAGTGCCCCCATTGGTCCCGGTTCTGGACTGAACCGGGACTAATGGGCTGACCCGGCCTGAACCAAAGCCCTCTTTTCTACTAGTGGGCCGCAACAATCATGTCCTTTAAAACCGCCCAGTTTCTTTGATAAAACCTCGCTGGGAATCCATCCGGTCCAGGGGCCTTCAGGGGACCTATTTGAAACAGCGCGTCGCCTATTTCTTGTTTAGTAAAATCCCTACAAAGTGAGTCATTCATTTCATCTGTTACTTTTCTATCTATCAAGCCAATTGTCTCATCAGCATTCAAAGAAGGATCTCTGGTGAACAATTCCTTAAAGAAGGAAGTGGCCATTAACTCCATGACTGAGGGTGTAGTCTGCCATACACCATCATCATCTTTCAGTTTTTTAATCTTGTTCTTCCTGGCTCGGCAAACGGATCTACTGTAGAAAAACTTCGTTTTCGATCGCCCTCTTTGAGCCAGCTAATACGAGAACGCTGCAGCCATAGGAGTTCTTCTTTATATAGCAGTTCATTCATACTATCTGACAACCTTCTTATCTCTCGTGGATCTCCATTGGTCTGCACTAGGTGATCCAGTTTTTTACGTGTGCATTCAAGGTCTCTCAGGACATTACCAAATTTGCGTCTACTCCATCCTTGCAATTTATCCATCACCTGGTTCAGTCCTGCCGTGACTGCTGCTAAATTACCTGTAGTTTTTGTGGCATCCCATGCTTGCTGGATCAATTCAGGCAGCTCACCTGCATGTTCCCAAAAAACTTCATACTGCCTCGGTCGCTGCCTCGGAGGTAGTACTTCCTCTTTCTGCAGGTGGACAAGTAGCGGTAGGTGGTCCGAACATGGAGAAACCAAATGGACCACACTAGCATCTGAGAAAATGTCCCTCCACCGATCGTCAGCTAGAGCACGGTCGAACCTCACTTTCACGTTTGCTCTTCCCCTCCTTCTATTATCATAAGTGAAAGGAGCTCTGGCAAACCCAAGGTCATGGAGCTCACAATCTTGTACAACTTCACGGAATGCTGCAATTTGGCTAGCCGGGCGTGGGGTGGCAGACAAATGTTCGCACTGCCACATAGCTTCATTGAAATCCCCCATGAGCTACCACAGTAATTTGAATGCATGTACAACACGACGGTACGTTTTCTATTTCTGTCACAGAGGGAGTGGGGAGCCACAGCAGTACCTAAGCTCGTCCATCGATAGTCCAGGCACCAGATCGATGATAGTCTTGGTCACACATGCATGTTGGTCATGTATCATTCACGTGGTGATAAGAACCCCTGTTTAGAAAAGATTTTTTTTATGGTACATCATACTACCAAATTCAAGGTGTAGTATTAAGTTGATCCAACGACTGATATTGTTCGCCTCAAAGATTGGTTCTACGGTAATGCATTTTTTGTGACTTTGAACATGGAATAATAGTATTTTGTGCAACATGTGATTGTAAATGGATGGCGTGGTCCTATAGAAGCAAGCGAACAGACTTCTCCAACTTTGAATACATTACTGTATATAGGAATATGTTCCATTTGGTTAAGTTGTAATACTACCATAGAATATTCAGATAAAATAGTTCCACATTATCATAACGTTACTGTGACTTATTAACATATGGTATGAAAATCAGAGCTCAAACTAAAATGTTATAGCTGTGCTATGTCCAAAACGTCTTAAATTTGTCAATGGAGAGTGTAAATTAACTTATGAAAAGTCTCACGTGTAGTACATGAAAGACGAACTTCATTTTGTTCCATGATAACTAACTAATTACCGTCCTTGTATTTCTCCTACATATGTAATTATAGAGAGTTCATGTACGACCATTTTTCATCCAAAACTCTATAAAATATGCCTTGGTGTTTCAAAAAAAACAGCTAAATAGTTAATTAATGAGTTCCATAATCCTATGCCGACTAAAAGCTGAGAAACCTTGAGTTGTTCGGTCAATAAGTTAAGAGTAGAACAGGTCATGACCAATCAAACATGCAAAATTTGTTTTCCAATAAAAGTAAAAAAAAAAGACAAAGTACGGGAATAAATTTTAGCCCAATTTGTGCGGTAAGTGAAAATTCATTGATATTTTAACGGTGGATTCCTATACAAACCTTAATCAAACACTATGTGATTCAGTGAAATAATATGTCAGCAAAGTTAAACCAAAATAATACATTGGTTGCATACAAGTTTCCATTGAGCCAAGAGCCCAAGACAATGGAGGTATTTTAGATATCAAAAACATTAGCCATGCAACATATATAGGGCCGTCACTGGGGGCTTAAAGCGGATGCGGCTCTCCTCTCGTCGGCGTCTAACCTTGGCGCCGGGGTGGTCGGCATCTACGGCGACGGGATCTGGATCGCGCTTTTCGTGTCTTCACTCGGATGAGGAAGAGGACTGTTCGTCGGGTAAGAATGCTACGGCATCGCGCCGACGCAAATCGGACGAAGAGCTCGCAGCGGAATTTTGGGCTGACATCGGGTATCCTACACCCGCCTCTAGAGTGTGGGAGAGACCCTCTTTGCGGCGGGTTTCTACTCCGGTAGGTCCTGCTCAAAAGGATGGGGAGATGGCTCCGTTAATGCCGGCGATCTCTACCAAGGTGGCGGCGCCGACTCGACGAGGACCTGCTGGGGCGGGGGTTTCATCTAGGGTTCTGGTCAGGCCATGGATCGGACCCATTCCGCCTCCAAGGATTCCCCCCCCCCCCCCCCGTTACTTTGGGCGACGCTGTCATGCCTGCCGGCCTTGCGACGGCGGCGGTGTCAACGCCGGCAAGGTCACCGATCACTCCGTCCGTTGTGCATCCCAGATCGCCTGATCCGGCTCTGTCGATGGGCCCACAACCAAGCCCAGGTTTGTCTGATCCTAGACGTCCATTACGCATGGTTAATCTCAACCGTTGGTTGTTTCATATGTGGAACAGGTCTTGTCATCGGAGAAACCCTAATCTTCCTCTTTCTTTCGCGGCCATCATGCGTTCCTCTGCGATGTCCCGTGAGGCGTCCGCGCCGCCTGGCTCCGGCTCTGTCCGGCCAACCTCCGTCGCTCCGTTGTCGGCGGACGGCTCGTCTTCGGGCGGCGCGCCGGGCTTCGCGCCCGGTGTGTTTGCTCCGGTTATTCCGTCGCAGCAGCCAGCTCACAACACCAACTTGGCCAATATGGTGCCTCCTCCATCGCAATCTGCTTGTCCTGTGCCTGTGCAACCTCAGCAGCAGTTTTATCAGGCTAACCATCCGCATCAGTACTATCAACAACAGCCGGTATTTCATGCTCCGGTCGGCTACATGCAGAACCAGTCACCGGCGTACATGTATCAGCCGGCTGGTCCTCTCCCGCAGCAGAGCTTGGGACCCCCTGTTGGCGTTCAGCACATTGCTTTTAATGCAAGTCCGGCGATCTCCGCGGCCGGCGGGCAGGCGGGAAACATGCGCCCGCAGAAGCCGAAGGGGGGCAAGGGTGGTCGTCCCACCAACGTCGCCTCAACTGCTACGGCTGCTCATGGTGCGCAGGGAGTGCCATCTCTCGTCCCGGTGGCTGTTGCGACTACAGTTCAATCTCATATGGCACCGGTTCAGCAGCATGTTCAGATGCAACCCGCTACAGTTTCAGGCGTGGGTACTGCAACCAAAAAGATGTGGTGCACCAAGTGTCAGTCGGCGGGACACCTGGCTGAGGATTGTGAGACCCAGCAATACTGTTTCATTTGTAACAAATCAAACCACCCGATGACACTGCGGCGGTGCCCGGCTCTGAAGTTGCCGAAGCCGGCGGCAATGCTTTGTGGATATGGTACTGAGAATATGGCCTTCTTTCAGATGCCAGATAATGTGTGCAGAGCAGATTTAGCGCCACAGAGTTCTACAACAGCTCTTGTCACGATCTCGGGAGGTTCTATCACTTCCAGCATTGTGGAGTTAGAGGTAGCCAAGATTGCGCAGTATCAGCAACAGTGGACGTGGGAGGCTATTCCTCACGGCCAGAATGCTTTTCTCATGTCGTTTCCTAGTGAAGAGGTGCTTCTGAGAGTAACCGGGTTTACGGTCTTCATCAAATCACATAACGTAACACTGGAGTTCAAGGCATGGCAGTCCGAGGATATCCCATATCGTTTTGAGCTGATTCCGATTTGGGTGCATGTTCATGGAGCACCTCACGCACTTCGGCATTTCTTAGGCCTTTGGGCTGTTGGTTCTGTTATTGGCGCCACCTTGGATGTCGATCTCCTTTGTTTGCGCCGCCGGGGAATTGTTCGGATACGGGTGGGCGTGCTTAATCTGGACGCTTTTAAGATGAGTACTCGCAACTCCCTCTCGTCG
Source organism: Triticum aestivum (assembly GCF_018294505.1). Lineage (NCBI taxonomy): Eukaryota > Viridiplantae > Streptophyta > Magnoliopsida > Poales > Poaceae > Triticum > Triticum aestivum. Next base: position 561,853,195 of record NC_057808.1, read on the forward strand.
GACGTGGTTGTTCAGAGAAAGGGATATGAGTTCCGGTATACTTTGGAGGATGATGACTTCCGAGTGGATGCTGATTTTGTGCCACGAGTTTGGGAGCAAGACGACGATTCTGAGGGTGACAAGGGACATGACAGAGAGGATATGTCAAGGCCTAATGACATGAGCAAGAGGCCGAAAGGATCCTCTTCTACCACTCACACGGCGGCCACTACAACCATGGGAGGTGTTGTTCCGATGCAGATAACTTCAGCCACGATCGTTCCTTCTGGTGCACCCTCACGTCCGGTGGCGGCGGGAAAATTAATTGCCGTCACGTCACCAAATCCTCTCCGAAGATCGTCACCTAATCTTGTGCTGCAGCCTATGCGGAGTACGACACCGCCAGGTGATCGGTCGGATGTGGACCACTTGGCGCCAGGGTGTGCTTCCTCGCCGTCTCGCATACCTGCGCTGCCTACTCTGTCGGTATCATCACCAGCTGCTCCCGGCGTTCGACTTCGGGGCGACGAGTCGTCGGCGTCTCTGGAGACAGGGACTCCGAGGGTGGATGCTACGGATGAGGTGGTGACTCCGACCTCGGCTTCGTCGCGGCTGTCTAGCCGTCGGGGAGTGATTTTTTCCCCGGCGGTGAGGGCGGATCACGACCTTGCGATGGCGAAGCTTCGAGCGCTGTCGTCCGCGCCTCCTTTGCCGGGCAGCGTGGAGGCCTCTTCGGCGACCGAGGAGGAGGAGGGTAGGCTGCCGCCTACTCAGTCTGCTTCGGCTACGCCGGAGCCATCTTCACCACCTTGCAGGGCCTCCGAGACGCTAGCTGCCACTGTGTCTACGACTACATCTCTCAGACGCAGTGGCCGCCATTCAGTTAACGCTGACGGGGCTTCAGCTTCTGACAAGGACTCCATGCGGAAGGCCATGCGTAGAACGGCATCGCGGAACCTCGACTTTGATGGTACGTCTACTAGTAAATCTTTTCTTTCTTTTGATAATGCCAAAGTTTCTTCAAATATTACTAGTCTTGGTATTTCATTAGGAAGGAATAAAACAGCAGTAGACTTTTCCGTTAAGGCTCTTAAGCATATGGAGTTCGACCGGCTTACGGTTGATCCTAAATCGCATATTTTGGATCCCTTAGTATCAGATGAGGACGATGAGGAGTCGGATGCCAATCATGAAGGCAGACTCCTCTCTCATTTGGTCAAAGATGCAACTGAGGTAGACTTGGATGACACCATGCGCGACACTATGCTTTGTGAGCTCGTTGCGTCGGTACGCAAGAACAAGTCTAATTCAGGTAGTAAAAAGGGTCGGCCAAAAAAGAAGGCAAAAGTTTACAAACACAAGAAAGGTTCATCATGAAAGGACTGTTTTGGAATAGCAGAGGTCTTGGTGACTTGGCTAAACATAAACATATTTCCGATTGTGTTAGGGATTATGCTCTCAATTTTGTGGCAAGCGTGACTTTCCAACTCGTGATCTCGACCATTTTTCATGTGGTAAAGATTACGAGTGGCACATGTTACCGCCTTCTGGGAGGTCTGGGGGTATTCTGTTAGGCATACACTCCACTTACTTGGAACTTCTTTCGACTTCGAAGGGGGGGTATCATATTAAATTCAACCTTCGAAATAAATCTGATAACTTCATTTGGAGTTTGGTTGCTGTTTATGGCGCCGCTCAAGATGAGTTTAAACCGGCCTTCCTCAAGGAACTTGTTAATACCTGCCGAGAAAACCCACACCCAATGATACTAGGGGGGATTTTCAATATTCTCCGATATCAGTAGGAGAAAAACAACGATAGGTTCGACACTAGATGGCCATTCCTTTTTAATGCTGTTATTGATAGTCTTGATTTGCGGGAACTTACCTTATCTGGGCGCCAATATACATGGGCCAATAACAGATCTATCCCAACTTTCGAAAAATTAGACCGGGTGCTCGTTACCACCGACTGGGAATTTAAGTACCCCCTAGCTTCGGTGAGAGCACTGCAGAGAATTGAGGCTTTATCTGATCATGCTCCGTTGCTAACTGATTTCGGTCAACCTGCTCCCAGTAATAGCCGCCATCAGTTCAAATTCGAATTGCGATGGCTCACTAGAGAGGGTTTTCATGAGTTGGTAAAAAAAGTGTGGCAACGCCAACCTCGTGGTGACACACCAATTCAACGATGGAACAATCGCATCCGTGCGCTGCGCCAATTCCTTCGTGGTTGGGCCAAGCACACCGCAGGGATTTATAAGAAGGAGAAGTTGCGAATCTCTACCTTAATTGACTCCTTAGATAAGATCACGGAGGTCAGGCTCCTTTCTGCCATGGAGATTGAGCAAAAAAGTCATCTCAATGAGCAGCTAGCCCGCCTTTTACGCGAGGAGGAAATAAAATGGTACCAAAGGTGTAAGACTGACTCACTGGTTCTTGGGGATGATAATACGAAATACTTCCAAATGTTAGCCAATGGAAAACATAGGAAGAAATGAATCTTCGCTCTAGATCAGGAGGAGGGTCGAATTGAGGGGGAGGCCTCATTAAAGAACTTCATTACTAAGTATTATAAAGATTTATTCGGGCCATCTGTGAACACTTCTATCGAGATGGATGAGTCCATTTGTCACGACATTCAGCAAGTATCCGCTACGGAAAATGAATTCCTAACCTCTCCATTCTCTGAGGAGGAAATTCGAACGACGGTTTTTCAGATGGAACATAACAAATCTCCGGGTCCGGATGGTTTTCCGGCGGAGTTCTACCAAAATTTCTGGGACATGTTAAAATCAGACTTGGTTCAGTTGTTCAATGAACTACATGCTCATAAACTTGACATTTCCCGCCTAAATTTTGGGGAAATTATTCTTCTACCCAAGACGAAAGATGCTAGTCGGATTCAACAATATAGACCGATTTGCTTACTCAATGTAAGTTTCAAAATCTTCACCAAGGTGGCGACTAACCGTCTGAATGGGGTGGCTGATCATGTAGTCAAACCAACCCAAACAACATTCATGCAAGGGCGAAACATTTTGGATGGTGTTGTTGTCCTTCATGAAACAGTCCACGAGCTTCATCATAAAAAATTGAATGGAGTCATTTTTAAAATCGACTTCGAGAAATCTTATGATAAAGTAAAGTGGCCCTTTTTGTTACAAACATTACATATGAAAGGGTTTTCAGATACTTGGTGTCAGATGGGTTGAGAGCTTTGTGTCCAGAGGTAGCGTAGCTATTAAGGTAAACGACGATGTAGGCAACTATTTCCAGACAAGGAAGGGGCTCCGTCAAGGGGACCCCGCACCACCCATTCCGTTTAATATTGTGGCTGATATGTTAGCTACTCTTATTGAGAGGGCCAAGTTAGCAGGTCAAGTCACCGGGGTCATTCCTCATTTAGTAGAAGGAGGCCTATCAATTTTACAATATGCGGATGACACCATTTTGTCCCTGGACCATGACTTAGAAAAGGCCAGAAACCTTAAATTGTTGTTATGTGCCTTTGAGGATCTTTCTGGACTAAAGATTAATTTTCATAAGAGTGAACTCTTCTGTTTCGGCGAGGCCGCAGAAGTTTCACAAGATTATGCTGAAATCTTTGGTTGTCAACTCGGACAATTTCCAATTCGCTATCTGGGTATCCCTATTCACTATAGGCGACTGACAATAGCTGAATGGAAGCATGTTGAAGAGAGACTGGAGAAACGTCTGGCCAGTTGGAAGGCCAAACTCTTGTCCTATGGAGGTCGACTAATCTTGATCAATTCGGTCCTTACCAATATGGTTCTTTATATGTTATTTTTTTTTCATCTCCCAGAAGGAGTGCTCCAGCGTCTTGACTATTATAGATCAAGATTTTTTTGGCAGAGCGATAATGAAACCAAGAAGTATCGTTTGGCGAGGTGGAACGTATTGTGCCGCCCTAAAAGCCAAGGGGGGCTTGGAATCCAGGATCTTGAGATAAAATATATATCACTGCTCAGCAAATGGGTATATAAATTACTCACTGAGAAAGGTGTTTGGCAGGAAATCATTCGTAATAAATACGTGGGTTCCAAAGCAATATCCCAAGTCTACTGGAGACCCGGTGATTCACATTTTTGGAGTGGGGTGATGAAAGCTAAAGAATTCTTTTTCCAGTTTGGAACGTTTTCGGTCAGGGACGGCTCCCAGACACGTTTCTGGGAAGACACCTGGTTGGGGAACAACCCCTTAAATGTGGAATACCCAAGTTTATATCGGATAGTTAGACATAAGTTTGTCACGATTAAACAAGTGCTGGGACATGAAAACCCTGATATTTCTTTTCGTCGAACCCTCATTGGTCCTCGATTGGCAGCATGGGATGATCTGCTAACCCGACTGGGAGCCATCCAGCTGTCAGTGGAACCGGATATCTTTAAATGGAAATTGCATCAGAGTGGTAAGTTTTCGGTTAAATCCATGTATGATTCACTGGTTCATAACAAGGTACCAATAGATAATAGGAAATTGTGGAAGCTTAAGATTCCCCTAAAAGTAAAAAATTTCCTATGGTTTTTCACTAAAGGAGTTATCTTAACTAGGGACAATTTGGCACGACGAAACTGGCTAGGTTGCAAAAAATGTGTTTTCTGCCACCATGATGAGTCGATTAAGCACTTATTTTTTGAATGCAAGTTTGCTCGATCGGTATGGGCCATTGTCCAAATAGCCTCGAATCTATACCCTCCTCGTAGTGCACGTAATATGTTCGGCAACTGGTTGAGGGGAATAGATAAACAATTTTCTAAACACATTCTTGTGGGGGCGGCTGCCTTATGTTGGGCACTTTGGCTCACTAGGAATGATATTGTTTTTAACCGTAAATGTGTTTCTTCTCCTATGCAGGTTATTCATATATGCTCGCGATGGCTCCGTATGTGGTCTATCCTGCAGCGGCCGGAGGACAGAGACCTTTTTATGATGGCGTCTACACGGCTGGAGCGTTCGGCCAGGGAGATTTTCTACCCCCATGGATGGCGGTGTGATCTTCGAATTGGATTGGCCCCGCTATAGGCTTGCTTTATTGTTTACTTGTGGCTGTTTAGCCATATTTTTTTAATCTAGACTTCTTCAAACTTTTGGCTGTGTGCATCTAGTTATGCAGAGGCCGGGTGATCTTTGATGCGTCTGTATCAACTCGATATTTCAATTCAATGAAAAGCCCTTTATCGAAAAAAAATGCAACACAGCATTACAGGAAAACAGAGTGCTACTAAACAAAAATAGTGACGCGTAAATAAGCTCTATCACCCGTGGCACTTGTTATGCACACGTACAAAATCTGCAGCAATTTGCATTCTCATAGACACAAATATAGTATATCGGAAGATGTAATGCAAGCACATAGTAATTTATTGCAAATACCCGAAGCGTGGTGCAGTAAGACAAACCTCTATGGCTGAGGACTTGCATGATTGACGGCATACATTGTTGCTTGACGGTAATCAAATTTGCTCACATATTTTGAAATCCAACCAATACCATTCATAGAAAGCATGCACAAAGCTGAAGCTCGTCGTATTTATAGCAAGGAAAACCAATTGTAAGGGATTCAATGTTTTTTGTGACTTGTGACATGGGGGGAGGCCCCTGCTGGGCCCCCTCATCTCCGACGCTGTATACATGACCCGTCCATGTATTGCACACCACTTGGCATGTTTATTAGCGTAGATCGACATACAACTCGAAAAAAGCGTAGATCCACGTATACTCCCTATCGACGATATGATAGGGATAAGGAAAACCTTGCCTCTATGGAACTGGTTCAAGACCTTGGTCTTTGGCATACGCTCTCTTCCCTTTCCTTTTGAGGGTTGTTTAGATTCTGCCAATGCTGGCCTCGCAAAAGTACGGGAGAGCTAAACTTTTCTCAAACACATCACACGTGTATGCAAGTTCACAATTTAGCATGTCAAGGTCTGTGAGTGCCATATCATCCTCTGACATAGTAGGTATCAAGGTTTTCGTTACCAGACGGTAAATTCGGTTAGCGCCCGATAACTGTGAATCTTGATATCTCATGAGAAATCACCCTACCGTGCAAAACATCCTGAATTTTATAATTTGAATGAGCTTTGACTTAATTGTGAATGAGTCTTGTTCAAATGGAAAGAAAATCGTCAAGTAACCACCCGGTATTTTTCAGTTACCGCGGTAACCGGGAATCCGGTGCCCCACGAGATTTGTTTTGCATCCGAAAAATTCAAAACCTTGGTAGGTATTTGCATTACTAATACAAACTTGTCTGAAATCGTCCTACCTAGGCTGGAGATCCGAAATCGTCACTTCATTGTCTGAAACGGGGGTAGACAGTTGGCCGTTGGCCGTAGCATGCCTGACGACGCCAGGTTGTGTGAAGCAGAACGCAGGCCTGGAGGGAGTGCGCATATTCATGGACGTGGAGTGGCTGTCGAGCATGAGCACTACCTCGGACGCATCTGGCCTGGCGCTGGGATCCTCCTGGACGCATAGCAGTCCGATGTGCACACAGTTTAGCGCCTCGCTCTCGGGGTAACGACCGCCCAGGCAGGAATCCACCACCTCTTCCATCGATCCTGCATTCCACTTTTCCCATACCTGCACGTAGATGATAAATTGCAGCTTGTTGGGCACTTGTCTCGACAAATGAGTTAGGTATGTTCTATGTATATATATCACATGCGTCCATGCCTTACATAGCTGAGAAGATATCTGGAGGCGGTATCATAATCTTCCAGTGACCTATTGTTCCTTCGACCAGTCACAATCTCGATAACTATGACCCCGAAGCTGTACATGTCTGACTTGGTAGAGACTTGGCCACAGTACGCGTACTCGGGAGACATGTATCCACTGCATGAATTAATTCCAAATGAAGACTCTAGCTAAAAAGGTTGTCTTCAGTTAATTTGACTAGAACTGTGCGCAATCGACATGTACATACAGTGTACCGACAGGGCGTTTTGTTATATCCATCGACTGATCTTCACCGAAAGCCCTAGACAGACCAAAGTCTGAGATCTTGGGGTTCATATCCAGGTCTAATAAGACGTTGCTTGGCTTCAGGTCACGGTGTATGACTTTTAGACGAGACTCCTCGTGGAGATACAATAGACCTCGAGCAATCCCAGAGATGATCGTGTTTCTTTTCGTCCAGTCCAGTTGGTGTGCCTTCTCAGAATCTGCTACACAGTACACACATGCACCACTGGAACTAAAAACAACAGAATATGCAGACTAGTGGTGTAAAAGTGTAGTAAATTTTAACAAGTGGAGTCGGGAGAATTACTGAAAAGGCTCGTGTGTAGGCTTCCATTAGGCATATATTCGTACACCACCAGTTTCTCTTGCAAGCAAACACCGAGAAGGGGCACCAAATTCTTGTGCTCAAGTCTGTTAGCTAACACTAGCTCATTTTTCAGCTCATCAAACCCTTGAGCTGAGTTCTTTGACAGCCTTTTCACGGCTATTTTCATTCCATTCTGCAATTCGCCCTATGTACATGCAACTATGTTCTTGGATTTAATTAAATAATTCACCAAATTTTCTCTCTGGTCTTGCTAGTATGGTTTTGTATTATCATGTAATGTTCATAACAACTTACAATACATACCTTAAAAACTTCTCCGAATCCTCCCTCTCCCAGTTTATTGTCTATAGAAAAATTGGATGTTGCAGCTCTTAACACTTGCAGACTAATATATTTCATGCCCTCCCTTGCATTATCTGCAACAAGAAACGCAATTCAACTATCCCTCGCCTTCTCTTGATCCCCTTGGACCCTCTTGCTTTTATAAGGAAATATGAGATACCTTGTTGTTCCTTCTTCGCCTTGTTCCTTCTCCTCTGTCGACGAACGCAAGCAAGCACGGCGACTAGGACGAATAGTGTCCCAACAGAAATGGCGACAAACAGGATGGCATGTTGTAATCTCCCCTTTCCTGCATGTTTTGAAGCAATTTATCATCATCGACATTGGTCATTGCAAAACACAATTATTCAATCATTAACATCTTCGAACTGCAGTGCAACGGCCACCGACATGAGAGACAGAAATGGCAGCAGGGGAATCCACATGTGGCCCTGCGGATCACAATGTTGTTCCGCATAAATCAATTGGGCGTAACTGGAAGCTAGTACTACGTTAAACTTGGGGCGCCAGATATATAGTTTTGAATGTTAGGTGCATGTGTAACCTCTGCAGTTAGGTTCACACGGTACTCAAAGCATCCCTCACCTAGGCCAGCCAAAGAAACCTGAATTGGCTGTTTTTAGAATTTTCGTGACTAGACCATTACAAAAGTATACATGGAGATGATATTTGCTTAAACGAGATCGAGTGATCAATTGACATAATACAATCGACGACAAAGCCCGCCGAGATCATTAGACACATTTCAACTATCACGCCAGGGCCATTCCAGTCACCATGCCACGGGCGCCAGGACTGTTGCCATCATGATCATGCATCTAGCCTACCAGATTTGTTTTGTCTATTTTGACTATCCCCATGATGCATATACTTATTATGTCCGGGTTACACGTGTTTGACCCAAACATCTAACCATTTGCATACTCAAGTCCAAGTGTCCAACCGTAGACATATATACATTCAATGCCAATTCCAAAACCTGTGAGATAGATAGATAGTCAGATACGCGATTGACCTGTGAGAAACAGGACCCCCGAGCCGCTCCCGCGAGCGTCCTCGGGGGAAACCCTAGCCGCCGCCTCTCGCCCACCCTCGTCGACTTCTCCCCCCGCCGCCACCGCACAGCGCCGCCGGGCAAAGACCGGCCGGCGTTGGTGGCGGCGGGGATCTTGCCCCTCCTCGCGGTTGGCGTCCGGCGCGGGACGGCGCTGGGCTGGGCGGGGCCTAGCGGCGCGGCGGAGGGCGTGCGGGGTGGCGGCGTCCCTGCCTGGCGGCGGGGCTACTGCGGCTTGAGCCCTCTCCAACGCGCGGCGGCTGCGGCTTCTCTAGTGGCGGCTCGAGGTATCCCGGCGGTGGCTTGGCGGCGTGGCGCGGCGAAGCTCCGGCGATGACTCGGCGGCGGGCTGGAGGGCTTGGCATCGTCCAGTGGTGCTGCCTCCGCGGCGGTTACGGCTTGGGGCCCTGGACCCCGATCCGATCTGGATCTGGGGGTGCCGGGGTCTGGGCCATGGCGGCTGGAGGGGAATCGTCGGGGCTTGTCGGCCTCTAGGCACCATGGGGGTGCCGGCGGCGACGCGTGCCAGGCGTGGTGACACTGCTGGACGTGGTGGTCATCTTCTTCCCGAGATGGCCGGCCAGAGGCTTGGTGATCGGATCTCGAGATCCATCATCTTGTCCCGGCTGCGAGTAGGGGAGACATGGTTGCCGGTGAAAACCGAGCCAATGGCAGGCGATGGCGGCGTTCTCGCCGTTACCTTGATGAAGGCATCGTCGTGTAACTATTGTCGACCCACTCGTGCTGCTCCGGGGGAAACCCTAGGATCTGGTGTTCCAGATCGGACGATGGCGGCACTGCGGTGTCGTTTCTCTCTTGGGAGCATCGTTTGCGGAGCAGCGCTGGAGGTCAGAGGCAGGAGGTGGAGCGGCTTCATCTTGCACGGAGCTTCGGTGGTGATGTCAAGTCATGCCTGACCGACAGGTGCTACGCCTTGTCATGCCTGGTCGGCAGGTGCTACGCACGACAGATCTTCCAAGGACTTCAAGCTGTGTCGGCTGGTGATACTTGGCAGCATGGCGCTGAGGTGTATCAGTGGCGACCGCGACGTGTTCAGCTGTTTGCGCGCAGGGAGGAGGTCTCGTATGGCGCCGTGGTGGCGTCGACGTTAGCTAGACCGAGCAAGGTTGATGCATCAGGACAGTTTTGAAGATGGAGCGGTGGCAGTTGGCGGAGGCGGCATCTGAGTGCACGCCGGACCGGCGAGACCCATGCCTGGCAGGCGTCCTGGATGGGTTCTCAGGTCTTAGATGTTAGGTTTGGCTGCGATGTCTGTTTGGTATTAGGCCCAGGCTATCTACGCCCCTTCATCAGCGGGATAGAGATGATTAGACGGCGGCTTTAGTCTTACTGTTGTATTACTTTGTAAGGTCTTGTGAGAATAATTAATAAAGTGGCCGTATGCATCGCCCAGATGCAGAGGCCGGGGGTCATCCTCCTTTTCTAAAAAAAAAGCCAATTCCAAAAGTTTTTTTCTGTATGGCTAGGCCTGCTGCGTGCAAGATGTGTGGCAAGAGAGGGTCAGATGGTCTAAAATGTACACTGTCAGGGATTTTAGAGTTACCGTAGCACTTTTAGTTCAAGTCCAACAGGGGCGAAGCCAGAATTTTGGCATAGAGGGGGCCAAGTGACAACAATCAAGGAAGAAATGTTTATGTATGCTCAATGTGTTTTTTCTTGTGGGCTGTTTTCATCTTCATGACCATGTGAACCGGCTGTAAAATTGTGCTTTTGGGTTTCAGCTACGTTGGATTGAGGGTGGCCGAAGTGCACCAAACTTCTTAAAAATGATGCACGCACTATTACATCAATAGGTACAACAAAACTGGGCTGGATGGCTGGCCCCTCCCCCCTAGCTCCGCCGTCCAATCCTCACTGCCCCATCACCCGTGTCGAGCACCTCAACAAGGTCTGCCCCATTGCATGAAACAAGGTTTAGAGTGATTCACGACACCTCTGGAAGGTTTGTAGATGCAACAGTCGATATTTCAAGCAAGTGTTGCACGCAATTGGTGAGCTTAGAGGTGAATGATCATGTCACACATTGATGAGACACCTTTGAATATAAGAAGCACAAAATGGCATACATATTTGAAGGTAACCACTTCAAAATGTCTTAGTTATGTTCCAAACATTAGAAGCTCAATTAAACAAGTTTTTTCATATTGACGTAGGATTGTGTGGATGCAACTGATGACGCACATGATGTACCGCTAGAGTCCGGGAGTAGTTTTTGCATCCTTCGGGGGTAGAAAGCCCTACAATAGCCAAAATGTTTTTGTGCCGCATAGATTGTAATCTAAAATTCACCTGTGTCCTAGGTGATTGAGAAGGGCCAGCACATGATGCTCTCGATCGTTCTTTAGCGACTCAACGAAGAGAGGTGATGTTATAACTGTTCCTCTAGGTAATGTTACCTTATTGTGATTGTTATATTACCTTACAGCCCTTAGTTATTCTTATATTATCTTATTGTTGTACTTAGTAGATGTTGGATATGCTTATCATGATCGCTATGTAGGAAAGGTATTTTGGACACTTGGAGCCTTAGGGGCACTCTAGGGAAGATATTTTTAACTCAGAAAAACTATTGGTACTATGGACATGGCAGAATAGATTAGGATACTATCCAATAAATCATTTCAACCATACCCTACACAAGTTAAGCTTGTTCTTGCATGTTGCATTAAGCAAAATTTGGTTCTAGTTTTGGTACCAATGAGATTGTGTTCACTGAGCCAGAAGTGGTTGTAGTCAAGAACATCTATAGTTTTTGTAGACAGTGAACTGCAATAATTTGACTTCGTCCTCAATGCAATGTAATAATCTTAGTTGCAACATTCATCTATCTAAGAGCTCCTTTGGTTAAAGGAAAAGGCGGAAGAAAGTTATAAGAATGTTTTCTCTTTTTTTCTTCCAGGAGAGGCACAATTTTGCTTCTGTGAGAGGCATGCATATGCTTTCGCGGGAAGCATGGGCGTGCCTCTCGAAAACAGAAAATAAAATGTGTTTTTTTCGCGTGAGGCACGGGTTTACTTCTCGTGGAGGCATGAATTTGCTTCCGTGAGAGGCACAGTCGTGCCTATTTCAGAAAGGTAAAAAACTCAAATGATAACGCCCACACGTGTGGCACTTATCAACACGCCCACACGCACTCGATGCCATTCGATCCATTTACACGAATTTTGAAGCAGTTGCCATGTGAGTGGAGAGTCACGTAAGCACCCAGCGTCGTGTGGGTGAACCGCTCCTCGCAGGCATGGCCCAACTCGCAACTACATTGTCCAGCAGGAACTGCATGTTTGTACACTTATAAAGGCCCAGCCCCAGACGTGCACATCAGTGCAAGCCCCGTCCGCAGCCCACGAGGAACGATCGCTCCATAATGATTAATGAATCGCCCATCTCGCCTGATCGCTACCCCTAAAAATCTCGCCTGATCGCTGCTCTCCATCGCTGTTCCCGAGTCTTCGACTTCTCGACTCGACGAACCGTACATCTGGACCTGCGCGGCTGCGTCCGGCCGACGGCGTTCGGAATCTCGGATCATCTAGCCGCAGCCCCCTCCAACCAGTCTATTCTGCTCAGCTCCATTTACTTTTTTTTTCGAATTGAGGAGCCATGCCCTCGATTTCATTTCATATATAATGAAAAGAAACCAATGTTCAGCTCCATTTACACAACCGGCTGGACATGATAGGTAATCTCTAGTTTGTTGTATCATATATTTTTTTCCTAGTTCTTTTGTATCAGCCTAAATAAGTGAATCAGCGATGTTAAAATTCTATTACTTTAGTCAAATTTGTTCCCATGTCCTTATTTCGCAAACATTCACATGAACAATTGATTTAGTCTGTCCAATGTCTTGGTTTTAAATACTACTACTTGATTTATATTTACAAGTCCATGTCCTTCTATTATTGCTGGTGAACAAACAATGACCTCAAATGAACAAAGTCTTCATTAATTGGTACCAACTTTCCAATGAATTCATATTTTATCAAATTTTCTCTCATCATAATATGAATTTTCATATTTTTCATTCTGGTGAATTTGTGGTGTACTTATAACATGCATTGCTATGCGTGGTATTTGGAGTTTTTTTATAGCCACTTAGTTTTAGCCCTAGGCTTTGAGAAATCCTGACTCCGCCTCTGCGGACAGCATCCAGTCCATTAGCGCACGGCTGCCCGTGTTGCTGTGTGGGTGAACTGCTCCTCGCCCACACGGACACCATCTAGTCCATTAGCGCACGGCTGCTCGCGTCGCCGTGTGGGTGAACTGCTCTTCGCCCACACGACGCTCGCACGGTGATAGATGGCAACTACAATTGTGTATATGTGGCAACTAGTTAATTACACACGGCAATTATGTTTGACCATACATGGCAACTATAGTTTGACCACACAGGGTCGTGTGGGCGGGTGTCCATTGTCACATGTGTGACAGTTATCGGCGTCCAAAAAAACGTTGTTCCGATTCGGATTTTTTTTGTGATTTTTTTGTCAAAACCTATCAACATGGGATCTAGTTTTAAAGATCTCGACGCAAAGAATCTAATAGTGAAAATGGTTCGAGATTTGGATGCACAGTTTAAGAGATAAAAACGTTGTATGAAAAAAAAACTCACATTGCGTCACTTGTCGCAACCTAGCTAGGGAGGTGGGAGTGATCTTTGAAAAGAACACTCCTCGATCAGTGATTTCGCTTTCCTGGAGTTGTCTAACATGAAGTTTCCAATTTTATGCTATATAAAAATAGAAGGCTATATGGTACCTTTCCTCGAAAATGCATCTACCATTCTTAAGAAGTTGCTCCCCACTTCTCCCTATTTTCTCACCATGCACATCGTCCACATCAGCGATGTGCCACCTCCCCACTATATCATTTCTCTTTACATGCAGGCTATACATATCAGCAGCCACGTCAACAGTTCCGCCACGTCAACAGTTCTTCACCCACCCAGTCATGAGACATGCAGCATTCCACCGGGTATTAAACTATTAATTGCCTCTCCAACCGGCTATTTAGTTGGGTGGAAGCACTGACGACTACCCCTCCCTCCGGCCTCTCTGTCTTCTCCATAATCCAGTCCGGTATTTAGTTTGGCGGAGGAACTGACGATTACCTCTCCCTCCATAATTGTCTCACGTCACCCTTGCCGGTTGAATTTCCTGGTCACATTCGTCTTCTGCCCCTTTCTCAATGAGTCGTATTCTCCAATACTGTACAATAAAGCAAGTTTCAGCTGCCGAACCAACCCCCACCAATGAGTAGCACTATCGGTCGACAAGACCACAGCGCAGCTGCTCACTCGCCTGATCGCCAGTGTATATCCGGCCGATCTCTCAGCAGGCGATCTCAGGACGCTCACACAGTCCGTCGCGGATACTCAGCGTCACTTGCCTCCGTCCAACTCGATCGGTGACGCCGTCCCATCCTGTGCAACGCTGAGGCATCCGATTCCAGCACGTTGCTTGCTACCGTGTTGAATTGATGGACGCCGGGAGTCTGTGTTGTTGTACGTCGCAGCGGGGCCAGCACACTCGAGTCGTCCACCCTCTTCTCACGTGCTCATCACCATCAACTAATGTCTCGATTGGGACGCCTTACGTGTCGTCGCCAAGCGACACAGTGCATCGCATCATGGTTGACGTCTAGGCGATGAGGCATCCGACGCCAAGGCTTCCAAATCCAGCGTTGTACCGTCGCAGTAGAGCCCGGCGCGTGTGGGGTCGTCCGTCTCTTTTCCTACTCACCACCCTACACTGCCGCCTCTACCCCAACGTCTTCCGCGTGAACGCCAAGCATGGGCACACAGGTGAGCTCCTCTTTTCAATAGACTATTTCCACTGTATTGCCTATTCTATTTGGCCCAGCTGCCTCTTCCTCAGCTAGGTACGTCAGTTTGAATACATGATAATATTTGATTTGTTTAGTCTTGTGGACCTTACAGTTTGATTGATTGGACTATACATATGTCAGGATATGTGGATTCACAAGAGATGTGGCTGTAATAATCGTACAGTACGATTGTTCACTGGTAACAGTGATAGATTTTGGTACTCCTCAAATGAAACAAAAAAACCATGGTGTATATAATGTGATTAAGACCCCTAAGATTCTCTGGATTTTTTGTAGTTTGCACACCTGATAAATTACAACAATTGGATGGGTCCCTATTCTGGATTATTCTTTTGTACCAAGTGTTACTATATGAGCCATTTAGATTTTGGCGTTACTCACTTTATATTGCATTTGGCTATGTTCAGAAAAAACCATGAAGGTCAAGGCATTCAGGAAGATAGGAGCTATTCCAGCTCTTGGGTGTTCCAATATCTTTCTTTTCAATTGTTCAAATCATCGTGCTGATATGCATGTTATAAAACAAAATTCATTGAATGTAAAAAAAATTATCATAAAAGTAATTCCAATCGTTATCATCTCCAAGACAACAAAGTCCCGCAGCAACGCGCGAGGTGTCATCTAGTTATCACAAAAGATCTGCCATTTATGAGAAAAGAAAAAAGGGATTGGAATGAGAAGATGGGGCCTGCCCTGGCCCATACGTTCCTTCATTTTCGATCAAACACCCCCGCATCAGATATTTTCTTTCAACTGCTAATTTTTTTTCCTCCCTAGCAATGCTACATCTAGGTGCGTGTTTCGTAACCTTCCCTCTAATTCTCTCGCCCGTAAACCCCCCCGGGGTGGGCTTTCCCTTCCCTCTACTACCTCTGTCCTGATTATTAGTCCTTCTTGTAGTTTTCTTCAAATTTTGACCTTTGATTTAATGGTCAAAAATTAGTTATATACCCTAAAAGTAACATCATTAGAAATATCTTTCAAATATGAATCCAACAATATAAGTTTTGTAATATACAACTTATAATTTTTTAGTCAAATCTATGGTTAAAGTTGAGCACAAAATACGAAGGAAGCTAATAAACCCGGACCGAGGTAGTATTTCCAATCACAAATTGCTAACTGGCCAGGCACGGTAAAGCATACGTAACAAGCACGTGGATGTTGCATGCTCTTTCTTCCCTCCCCCATACGGCATAAAATACGGAGGTTGATTAATTTACTCACCGACCGAGGAGATCGGCGCCGGCGGTGCAGCAGCCGGAGGCGGAGCGTCGGGCGCCAGGTCATAGTAGGCATATGCTTGAACCCGAAGGCGGCAGTTGAAGTTTTGCGCCGTCCCTCCCTGATATCGGTTGCAGCACGACGGCAAATCTGTCGACAATAATTGCAGACACCGATTGCACTCCTCGCCGCTAAGGTCCCTCATGCACTCCGCGAGACCGTACATCGTCCCATTGGGTGCGTACTCGGCCTCCCCGGTGGCGAACTTGGCCTGCCCAGTGCCTCCGGCGCTGGCCGCCCTTGCCACCAAGCGATTTTTCAGCGAGAAGAACTCCGGCTCATGGCTACTCCGGGCGGAGCTTCCGAGGGTGACGCGCATATCAAGCGAGCGCAACTCGTAGTTGTAGTTGTTGGTGGCGTTGGTGTCGGCGTAGGTGATGAAGCACTTGTCGTACCAGAATACCACGCTCCGGCTGGACGTGCACGTGCCGTAGTCGAGGACGCCTGCTCGCAGGTTCACGAGGCACTCGGACGGTGTGGAATCACCGCGGCACAGGCCACGGACGAAGGCGCGGTCGTGGCCGGCGCCCAAGGAGAGGGAGGCGAAGCCCGTGGGCGCTGCGGCCTGCGGGAGGGCCTCCAGGAGCGTGAGTACGTTGGCGAGGAACGCGCTGTTGTCGTTGTCGGTGGTGCTGGTGCTGCGGAAGGAGAAACAGCGGAGTCTAGGCACTTAGTCTCCGCCTGGGAAGCTGCTATGCTTGCCGCGAATAGGAGGAGCACGAGGGCCAACGCCGGGGACGGCATGGTCGGCATGGCAATGGCTAATGGCTGTGTTCTGAGTGCCGCGCGAATGGCGGGTGTGGTCAGTCGGGATACTTGTAGGCTGTTCGATGGGTAGCCAACGTGGGGACAAAGTTTCTAAAAAAAGGATACGAGAGACAAAGTTTCTATAAAAAAGGGATACAAGAGACAAAGTTTTGAATCATCTTAAAAATGACAACTCAAAAATACTCCCTCCATCCGGTGAAAAGTTTATATATTATGATAAATTATGAAGTGGAGTAAAAATGAATTAGAAAGGTGTAAGTCATCATCTCTCCCCTTTTTAATCACCCAACCCCAATAAGCTAAGTGCATGTAGAAATTAAGAAGACCATGTGTAGAATGTTATTGGTCTTCATTACCGTGTGATGAGAGAGAAATATTTATTTCTATTTTAAAATGCATTGGAAAGGTAGAAGTACATTTTTTTAGACAAATTTTAAATCCAAATATACACTCTTTACCGGATAGAGGAGCCTAAGAGAGTCACCCCACCGACTTATTTATCTCAACACGAAAGCATGGCACCTCACCGTAGAGTTATGAATGGGACAAGATCCATCTCAACATGCAAATCATGCATAGGAAAAGACCCACTACACTCTTCAACCATGTATGAGAAAATGTTTTTCATTCAACTATTTTGTTTATATTCAACAAAAATATTACAACTATACATAATCAAATATAATAGGATATGTATTTTAAATTCTGGTTCCCATCTTATCAGTCAAAATTTTCATCAACAAATTTTCAGAGCAACGCACGGGGTCTCCTCCAATTTATGAATAGCAGAGTAAGCTAAGTATACAAAATTTTACGAGTCCGAAGTAGTCAATGTGGGATACTTCAACGCGTGATTGGGCTACAGCGCGCGTTCTAACCAAGGAGCCTTCCTTTGGCCTTTCGGAAAGAAAAATCGTACAGAGACTGAACTAACGAGCATGACTTTACTCTATGGCCCTTGGCGTATTGTAGAGAAAAATCCCTCGCTGTCGTTGCGTTTGATCTTACTTGAACGCTGCGGGTAGCAATTGCCTGGATAAAAAAAAATCTCATAATTAATAGTATATTGGGTTATAATTTACTACTACATATTACAACATGTTCAACACAGTTAATACAACATATATAGTACCTACACCCTAGCTGAATATTAGTGCACTACTTTCGCTGTCATGGCACCATTATGAGCTAAAGGCCTCCTTTCGTAGCTCAATGATGGCATGAGAGCAACTCCAACGCGCCTTTAGGATGGCGTTTTTGTCCGCTTTTTGTCCGTTTGGGTCGACCGTCCGTTCGGTGTCCGTTCAATTTTTTTTTTGGTCGGCCGTGCGTCCAACGCAAGAGATCCATTTCATGTCCGCTTATAAATTTAAAAGACATGCGGTCATAGATCATGTCAGCAACCATGCCGCCGCCCAAAGTTCATGTCGTCACCATGCTTGCGGCCGACATACAATGCCGGCCTCCAAAAGGACCATCACACAGTTCTGCTAGCGCTTGCCAGCGGCCGGCACACAAAAAAGGTTGGGAGTTCGACCATGCCTTCTCGGCCGTGGTCATGCCAGCGCACTTGCCGGCATACAAAAAAGGATGGCCCATGCCGCCATAGATCACTTGACGTCGTACTTGAGCATGCACTACAAGGATTCTGGTCTATTGCAACAAAAATTATTACTACAACTATATTTTGTTGCAATAAAATGCTATATTACCACAAAATTCCAGTTCGTGGTAATAGGATCTACATATTGCCACAATTTCGTTTCATCGCGCTAAGTACTCGTTTTGTTGCAATAGAAGCCATGTATTG
Organism: Triticum aestivum; assembly: GCF_018294505.1. Lineage (NCBI taxonomy): Eukaryota > Viridiplantae > Streptophyta > Magnoliopsida > Poales > Poaceae > Triticum > Triticum aestivum. Next base: position 561,871,617 of record NC_057808.1, read on the forward strand.
CCACAAGCTGCATCGTTGTTGTAATATGGTAGTGATATTGCGACAGTCCTGTCCCGTTGCGTGAATTGGTCATCTTGTTGCAATAACGGCTAGGTATTGCAACAAAGTACATAGATACTATTGCAACACCTCTGACATGTGGTGCTAGTCACAGATAATATTGCAACAAAGCATGTATTGGTTGTAATAGGGTGACTTTTTGCCTCACCTTTCGTTGCGTTGCAATAACTATTACATATTGCGACAAATTGAGCATCCATGGTAATACGTACAGCATAATGCAACAATCCTCTAGTGTTGCCAAAAAGGAGCAGCATATTGCAACGATATTCTCTACCGTGCTCCCAATTTTTTCCTTTATTTATTATACTTTTTTGCAGGATCTGATTAAAGGGGCGTACTAGTTTACAGAGGTATTAAAACATTAGGTACCACAACTTGCACCTAAGTTGCATTTTAGTCACATATCTTGCAAAGTGGACATCGGTGGTACCACAACTTGGAGGAATGCTCGCTTACGCGCGTGCAAAGAGTTGCACACTTGTGGACGCCCTTCACTTTAGGGTTTCTTGCACCGCCAGGGTCTCCTCCACTCACCCTACTGATCTCCTCCGGTAGCAAGGTCGTGCTCGGCACTCGAAAGACGGCAAGCTCAGTGCCCTTCTCACAAAGGTGAGTCGTGAGAACTGAGCACCACACATTCTCTTCCTAATTTTTCTGTATCTTGCTTGATGTGATGTATTTATGTGTGCTGTTACTAAAAAAGGAGATTCAATATAAAATTATGTGTTAAGTACAGAAATTGTGCAAGGCTGCATACTAGCTATTTTTAAACACTCCCAGGCTTCATTTGAACAGCTCTTCAGCCACCAATTGAGCAGCATAACAGTTGTATCCCAGACTAATTTTCAGCAAGAATTCATCACCAGATCAACAACACTACATCAAGATATATACAAGGACATATGACACAAGATTTTAGTAGGATATAACAAACCATCTCAGCGAGATATATAACAAATGTTTCAAAATGGTAGCACATAAGTTTCAGCAGCTATACTTGTATAGATTGTTCACACAAAAGACCATAAGTTCAAGGCAAAGTAGTGAAAATGGCAACAACACTAAAAGACCATAAGTTCATAGCAACAGTGTGTACATAGCATCACTGTCAAAAGGAAAATAGCAACAACACTAAAAGAACATCAACTACTCTTCTCTTCTCTTCATCACCAAATTGTTAGTGTTGGGCACTAGCTCTTGTTCCCATTTGCCACAACATATGACACTATGCAGGCATGCCTTGTTTCAACCTGTTTCATATCAGATTAAACTTCAGGAGAGATATTTCTCGCAGGTAACCATCATAACAGTTCAGGAACTTATACTCATGGCTTAAACATGTGAAAAGCACCTTACCAAGAGATTAAAAACTATACAAAGAACCCCTGGTCATCATCCAATTCTTCTTGTCCCAAAGGAGCAACATGGCCATCATTTACGTAGGCCTCATCATCATCCGTATCATCATCAGATTCGAATTGGACATCTTCAAACTCAATAGGTTTTATATTTTCTATGACTGAAACATCAATGCTGGATCCTTCGTCATCATTTCTGCACCAACTAGTGATCTCTTCAGGTACTGTAATTTTTGGCACTGTAATTTCTGCATCGACAACATCCAGTACATCTGCCTCACCACCTTCATCGGCTTCAACAGCTTCATCAAGGCCTACACTATTTAAAACAGAAGGAGCAAACAAATTGCGTGGATTCATTTTAATAACAGATGCCCAATCAGGGTTCTTCACATCTCTCACATAGAAAACCTGTTGAGCTTGGAGGCCTAGAATGTAAGGGTCTCCCTGGAATTGGTTTAGAGTAGTGTCAAGGTCAATAATTCCATATTTGTCCTTCTTATACCCCTTACTCTCAGTTCAGTTGGCAGGAGGCACATCAAACCAGTCACACTGGAATAGAACAACCTCCTTATCAGGAGGAAAGTCAAGAAATATGATTTTCTTGATCACCCCGTAATAATCAATATTGCCTGTGTTTGCATCGCCCTTGACTATGATGCCACTATTCTGGGTACTCAAGTCCTGCTCTATATAGGAATTCCGAAAGAAATATCCATTCAGAACTGTACGATTGTATACCCGAGCTAGGTGATCAGGTCCTTTAGCTAGTGCATAAATAAGATTGCTGACCTTCCCATCATTGTGCAGTTCTGTGATCTGTTTCATGGAACAGAATATGTGTGAGTGTATTGTACAGCGTTGGTACGTTATTACAAGGAACATTAGTGAAAATGCGAAAGAAAATTACCCGTCTCTCAAACCAACCAACAAACTCTTCCTTGTGCTGCTTTTTAGGATTAGGAGAATTGTTCCTTGTGAGCTCCTCAAGATGTTCACTTCAAGGAGAAATGATTGTTAGTTGAACAGGAAAGTATTAAAGCATATCATGATGTGAAATAAATACATAAGTATCCTTACTCAATGCATGGCGCGGTTTCCTCATAGTTTGTTATTATGAAATGCCTCATTTGATTAATCTCAGCCAAAGACATTTACACTTGTATTGTTGTTCTGATCCCTTAGTTACATGCTTGCTGACACAATATTAGTCCAGCTAAACTGGCGATAGTTTTTAACAATGGGGCTGGAATAATTGTATGACGTATGTTATGTTCGACTAATTAACTAGAACTTTTTTTTATTTCTTGATTGCAGGATCCAAAGAACTAGCTGGATTGGACTCTAGATCACGGGCAGTTTAGTCTTCGAAGTTAATTAGGATGGCTAAATTACATTTGAGTTTTATTTGATGGATATTTGCTATGAGAATTATGAATTTTATGAATCTGCATATTATACGTATGGTTTTGAATATTGTAATCGAAAGCCTGTATTTTTTTTACGGTTGCAATAGACTATTACCACAACCCACTTTCGTTGCCACATGCTAGCACCACTAAAGATATAGTGTTGCGTTATATCTCATTCGCTACGCCTATTTGTTTTGTTGCACTAGGATGTTGCAACGGAGCACTTTATATTGTTGTAATAGCTTGGTGCCACAAAAAATTTCATGATGCGATAACAGTTTGGCGCCACCAAAGTAAGTTTGTTGAAATAGAGTATCGCCACGGAAAGTATAAATTGTCGCAATAATTTCTCGCTACAAAGTTTTTACCTGTTGCGATACCTATTTATCACCATAAAAACAAGTACGTTGCAATTTCCTATTACGACGATTCGAATATTTGTTGCCATAAGTTAATGCCACAAGCGCAGTGGGTCGTGGCAACATGCCTAATGCTACGAAAACAAGGATTGTTGCCATAGTTTATTGCCACAAGTATAGTGGGTCGTGGCAACATGCCTAATGCCACGAAAACAAGGATTGTTGCCATAGTTTGTTGCCACAATTGACTATTGCCACGGAAGAGTATTGCGCCACGAAATGGTCGTCGTTGGCATAGGTTGTTGCCACAAATGTCTATCGCTACGAGATATCAATCTCCACAATTCGTTACATGTTGCATTAAAGCTATATCCACAAATCAAATTGTGGCATCAAGTGAGTGTTGCCACGGGAAAACATGTGGCAACTTCCCGCATGGTTGTTGCAATAGCACACTTTATTGCCACAATTTATTTTTCGTGGTAATAACCTATTACCATGTGTCCAGTCGCAACGGCTGCCAACGAATGTCGTTTCGTTGCAATAGGTACTTATCGCCACGAAACAACATGTATTGCAACAAACGATTTTGTTGCAATAGACCCGGATCCTTGTAGTGATGTCGGCCTGCATCTTCTCGAACCATGGCCTCTTCCTCAGCGACATGGTGTTGAGGTCCACCTTCATGATCTCCCCCCCCCCCCGTTCATCATGGTAGCGAGAGCCACTTCTTTCGCCTTGGTCTTGGCATTGGCGGCCTCGATCTCTAGCATCTTGGCTTGCTTATCTGCCTCCATCTCACGCATCCTCATTTGCTTCTCCGCCTCCATCTCAAGCCTCCTCCTTTGGATCTCCATGAAGGCGTTCATTTGCTCTTTCTTGTCTTGCCGGCGCTTCTCCTCCCTTGAGTCCTTCTTGGTCATCATGCCTCCACGGCTGTGATCAAGGCAATGGACTCCGGATCCCGCTTGTCCTCCTTCTTGGAGTTGGTCTTCCCCTGCGGTCGTGGCTTCTCACCCTCCCCAACCTCCTCCACGACTTTCTTCCCCCCATGCGCCATGAGGGCAGCATATTGCGCCTTAAACTTCTCCTCCCCGTTGATGATCCTCAAACAATGGGAGAGGTTAAAGGACTTGCCGTCATGTCGGACCTTGAAAGCCTCCAAAGCTAGGAACACCTACAGATGGATAGCATGCAAGCATATGGGCAAATGGGTATGCAAATGGACATGCAAGCATAAAGGGAATGAAAACAAAGAGGGCCGCATGCATACCATGTCTTGCATGCCAATGCCGCTCACGGGGCGTCCCTTGATGCTCTCAAGAGTGGCACAAAACTTGTTGCACTCTTATTGGATCACCCTCCATCGCTTTGAAATGGACACCCACCCGTGCGTGCTTTGCATTTGGTACGGTGCAAACTTCTTGCACTCATGGTACTCACGGTGGACACGAGTCCAAAAGGTTGATGCCTTTTGTTTGGCGCCGAGCTTGGGGTCTTGCCCAATGTCCCTCCAACACTCACAAAGGAGCTTCTCCTCGGCCGCCGTGTATGCCTTCGTCTGCTTGCTCTTGCACTTCGGCTTCGCCCCGGCGGCTTGGTTGGCGAGCTCGTCCTTGAACAAAGGCTCCCCGTCAATATCCAACTCACCCTCTTCCTCGAGCCCGTAGTCCTCCAGAAACTCGTGGTCCAGCGGGAAGCCGTCCAGGTCCAGGCCGACTTGATCTTGCATGAAGGCGTCGTGCATGCCAGCTTGATTAAGGTCGCCGGCGTGAACGACCCTCGGCCGTCCTGGCTTTGGGTCTCCTCAGGGTCGTAGCCAGCCGCGGTGGCACCGCCAGTGGCCGCCACACCACCCTCGAAGATGATGCTCTCCATGAAACGGTTGGCCATCTCGTCGGCGGCGGCCGTCGGCATTCTGTCGAACAGGTTGCGAGCACCGGGGAGCACGTCGGCTGGCATCTCCCGCGCGAGTTTCCTGGTCCCTTCGGATAACGAGGCACCGGCCACCGGCCTGACGTTGAGGTCGATGGGCGCGGGCGCGGGCGTGGAAGGAGCCACCACACTCACCACCAGCGAGCATTCCCCGGAGAATTGGGAGGCTTGCGGGTAGACGTGGAAGCCGGGGATTGGGTGCGTCATCGACGCGCGCGGCAACTCCGGCAGCACCATCCGAGGAAACGCGGACGAGCCGGTGCTGGCCGCGGCCACGACAGCGTTGACGAGCCCGTGCTGGCCAGGGTTTAACCCTAGGTAGTACAGGGTCTCCCTTGTTGCCACCGCGACGCGGGCACTGGTGTCCTCCTACTGTGCGGCGGCGGCGAGGGCGGCGGCGGCGGCTGCTTCGCCCCTTGAATCCGCCGCGTGCCTCCGGCCCTTCCTCCTGGCCGACGGCACAACCCGCTCCTCCGGCGTCAGCTTCTTCTTAGGCGGCGCGGCGGTCTTGCGAGGGGCACGAGACTTGCCTTTGCCGTGCCGCATCGAGGGTGTCGTCCATGACGAGGCGAGGGAGGCGAGGCCGGCGGCCGCATCGAGGGTGTCGTCCATGGCGAGCGGCCGGGAGCGTGCGGGGGGGATGGTTTTTGGGAAGTGGAGGGAATGGTGGATGCTTTGCCACCGACTGGTGGGTCAGGGGTAGTAGTTGCCGCGCTCGCGCGCGTTCGTATCATGTCCGCGTCGACGCAAATCAGGCTAAAAAATAGGCCGTGAATGGGTCAGCAGGCGGACGAAAAGCGGACGCGCGTCCGTTTGGGCCGGCGCGTTAGACCGACTTTTCTGTCCGCCGCGACCCGAACAGACGCATGCGGGGGAAATGGGTCGGCGCGGCGCGTTAGACCGACTTTTTTGTCCGCCGCGACCCGAACAGACGCATGCAGAGGAAATGGGTCTGCGCGTTGGAGTCGCTCAAAGAGCTTTTGTTAGCCAGAGGTGGGGTGCTATGGAAATCTAGCATTTTGACGAAGACTTCTTGGCGCCTGCCTTGCCCCATAGGACACCTTTATTTTGGGTAAAATTCAAGCATCCCGGCACATACGGCAAATTATACGTAGGTTGCGGGTAGATATTGGTGGTAGGGAGCGCCAGGTCGTAGTAGGCATATATTTGAATCTGATGGTGGGAGTTGAAGTTTGGCGCCACCGCCACCCATTCATGCTGATATCCCCAGCAGCACGTCCGCAACAATAGTACCAACCACTGCAGGCACCAGTCGCAGCGCTAGGACCTCGTAAAACGTTCCGACTCGTAAAATAACCGCCAAATTGCGGATCGGGACCAAAAAATCTGCACGATCAGACCCCGCATCCCGCACCGGCCCGCAAAAATTTTTGCGAGGCGCGGCAAATCTTCTCCCCCAACCTCTATCTTCACGGGTTGGAAGGCCGACCCGAGCTCAGCCCTATCCGGCGCGAGATTTGGCGGGAGGGACATTTCCGCGCGCCCTTTCCCGCTCCCCGCACCCTCCGCCACCATTGCCCCCCCCCCCCCTCCGCAAGCTCCGGCTGCTCCTCCCCGGCCGTCCCTCGCCGCCATGGATGACCCCATGCTGTCCCCCGTCACCGTCGAGGTCGCGCACGCCCCTTCCCCTCGGGCGGATCTTGTCGCCGGCCATGTTGGCCCCGCCGCCGTCGCCCAAGCACACACCGCGCCTGCCCGCAAGCGGCAGGGCAACGTGGTTGTGCAGGGCGGGAATCCGGCTGCCCCCGCCGCGATGGCCCGCGCTCCGGGCGCCGATGCCGCAGTGCGATCCCGGCCGGCGGCGGAGAAGGCCGGCAAGGCCACGGGCGCAAAGCGGAGGAAGGGTCCGGCTTCAAGGAAGCCATCTTCTTCAACCTCTCACTCCATCCCCCTGCAAGGAGGTGCTCTGGCGATGCCGTTCAACGGTGCCGCTCCCCCCGCGAGCGAGGTGTTCGACGAAATGGCCGGAAGGTATATCTCTTCGGTCTTTGGCGATTCTCTTGCATTTTTCGCCATTGTTCTCGATAGCTCGTGACTTGTTATCGTTCGCTATAGCGGTGGTTCGAACAATGCAACAACCGAGTTCGTGAACTTGTTGGACACGAACGCGGTTGACATTGATCAAGCCCCTTTCGAACCATTCGACTACAATGAAACGGAGGGCGGCGTGGACGATCATGGTTGTGCGGACGAGTTGGAGGAGATCGAAGCGGAAGTGTTTGAGCAATCACAAGCAAAAGCTGGAAAAAGCCAAAGCTCGAAGAACTACACGATCTTGGAAGATCAAGCTTTGATCAAAGCATGGAGTGCGGTGTCTCTTGATGCATGCACGTGTACTTCTCAAACCGCCAAGAGATATTGGCAAAGGATCGAAGATCAATACTTCCGCATTATGAAAAACTACCCCAATAGGACTCCACGCACATTTCGGTTGCTTCAAGGTCGTTGGGAGAACATCAAGCCTATGTGCAGCCGTTGGGCAGCTTGCTTGGAGCAAGTACGCAATGCACCTCCAAGTGGCACCGTGGAGTCCGACTATGTGAGTTTGCTTTGCCTTTGTTCAAGTTGTGCATCATCATAATGTATGATGAGAAATGATTGCATCACTTTGTTCACATTGTGTAGGACAAGATTGCTCAACATAGATACAAGGACATGGAAGCTTCGGAAGGCAGATTCTTCAAATTAGAGCATTGTTGGGAGTTGCTCCAAAAATGCGAGAAGTGGAAGTTGATCGACAAAGAATCCCCACCAAAGTGAGGCTCACTTACAAACATGGATGAAGATGAGGATGATGATGGCCCAAGAAATTTGCACAAGCCCGATGGCGACAAGAAGACTAAAGAGAAGATGAAGAGAGAGCAAGAAGCATCGAGCTTGAGGGAGAAAATTGATGCCATGGTGCAATCAAACGAGTTGATGTTGTTGAAGTCGTTGGAGATCAAGAAAGAGTTGGCCGAGAAGAAGGCAAAAGAGAAGCAAGAAAAATGGCAAATGCTCAAGGAAGAGGGGCTGCGCAAAGCTGCCATTGAGGAGAGAAAAGCACGCGCCTCCGAAAACAAATCGATGTCATTGTTGCTCGCCAAAGAGAACAAGATCATGTCAATGAACCGCAATGACATGGACGACGTCACCAAAACATTGCATGATATGGCAAGGAGAGAGATCTTGAAGAGGAGAATGGTCGCCTCGGCCGGTCCGTGTGCCAGTTCCGGTGATGTTTTCTCTGCTCCATATGGTGGCAATGTGGATGATTTCAGTGCGGGAGTTGGAACAAGCGACGGAGGTGGCTACGGTGGCGCCGATAAACTTCAAGATGGACTCCATGGCGCGGAGTGAAGATCGACCCCCAAGATGATGCCGGACATGGGCGCAAACCTTTGCATGCCCTCTTTTGCGTAATAAATTTCGTTTTTATTTGCGCGCAAACTGTTTATGTCATTTGAATTTGAACTTGTTTGTGAAACTCTATGACAAATTTCAGATTTGCAGTTTTTCTGTTTGCGGGTCGTTGCGCTGGCGCCCGAGCAGAACCCGCATAGCCGACCCGTAAAAAAACATATTTCCTGAATATACTTTTTTAGGATCCGTTTGGGGGGTCTATATTGTGCCAGCCCGTGCCGGCCCGCAAAAGCGGTTTTGCGCGAACTGCAAACGCGTTTTGCGGGCTGGCGTTTTGCGGGGTCTGCTAGAGTTGCTCTAAGGTCCCTCATGCAGTCGACAAGACTGTACATCATCCCTTTGGGAGCGCTGGGTGCGTACACCGCCTCCCCGGGATCGCTGGCCGCCCGCTCCACCAGGCGCTTCATCAGAAGTCCGGGCGCAGCTATCCGGGTCGGACACGCCGAGGGTGTCGTACAACACCTCAAGCGAGCGCCCCTCGTAGAAGTAGTCGATCGTGGCTTTGGTATCGGCGTAGGTGATGTAGCAGTTTTGGTAGTACATGGATGTCGCGCTTCGGCCGAACGCGCACTTGCCGCAGAAAGTCAAGGGCACGTGCTTGCAGGTTCCTTCGCGAAACACTCGGACGGTGTGTGGAATCACCGCGTCAGAGGCCGCGGACGAAGGCGCGGTCGCGGCCAGTGCCCAAGGAGAGGCAGGCGAGCCTGTTGGCGCCGCGGCACGGGGAAACGCGGTGCTGTTGGTAGTGTTGAACGTCGGTGGTGCTGGTGCTGGTGCTGCTGCTGCGAATGGAGAAGCAGCGGAGTCTTTGCATATAGTCCACGCCCGCGACCCGTAGGAGCTTACGTGCTCCCGGGGCAGCACCAGATATTCTCCCATAGGAGCACCAGGACCATATGATCGGCATTGGCTAATGGCCATGTTCCGAGGAGCGTGCGATTGTCGACGGGGGCCGAATGTGTGGCAGGGCTATATCGCTCGTCTGGCTACGTGACTTAATGTTTGGCCTTGTGCACAGGAAAAATCTTACGGGATCAGACTATCGACTGTGACCTACTGTTTGGCCTTGGTCTTTTGTGGAGAAAAATCTTGCGAATCTGAACTACAGCGCACGTTAAAGTCTTACGCGACCGGGCTATCAAATGTGGGACACTCGAACGCGTGGTTGGCCTACAACTTACGTTATGACTAAGGAGCGTGACATTTTTTGGCCTTTTGGGCATAAAAAATCATAGAGTGGTCGTGGTCCAGTGGTGCTACACCTACGTAATGATTCCTACGTAATTAACGTAACCAATTAAGTGGAATGTTTTGGTTAGAGGAAATAAGGAGAGGGGCCCCACACCCGGTTGAAGTCAGGGGGCCTGAAGAGATTATTTTTGCGGGGAACTTCAGAGAGTTTTATTTCAACAAAAGCACTCGCTGAGCAGTCAGCCAGAAGGTTGCTGATCAGGAAGCTAGGGGTAGTATCTAACCAGCTCTCAGTCACATTAAGCGTAGTACCACGCTTAGCACACAGATGTGCAGGACTGTTTGCTGATCTTATTACATGTTGAATATTGAAAGAAATAAAACTAAGAGCTAGCTCTCCAATTTCAGAGAAGATAGGTGCTATCACCGACCGGTCGATGTAGCGAGAGTTTCAGAGGTTAACTGCCTCTAGACAGTCGGTCTCCATGATCACATGCGTGCAGCCTCGTAATGTTGCGAATCTCACTCCTTCCTTAAGCGCCACAGCCCCCGCAATGAGGGGGTCCGTGACACCTGAGAACGGCTTACACCATGCACCCTTGAATCCCGATGAGGAGCGTGCAACACCCCCCAGCCCTGCATTCCCGTCGTCGAGATGAACAGCGGCATCTGTATTGATCTTTATGTATGGGTCATCAGGGGGTTGCCATCCATAACCCGGCAGTGGTGAAGCAAGCTGCACGGGTATATCCAATATGGCGAGATCCTCTCTTATTTTCCTTACTGAAGAAGCTGGATCCCACCCTTCTCTATCATGCGTCAGTCGATTGCGAGACATCCATATTGCCCACATCATAGTGATGAAAATTGCCCGATCTTTATCAGAGAACCGGGGTTCACAAAGGATATCCTTTGTCCATGTGTGAGGATGGAGACGTGGCAGATGAACTTCAAAAACAAGTCTGGCCTCCTCCCAGAACCGGCGCGCATGCGTACAATGCAGCAGCGCATGTTTCAAATCCTCGTCCATAGCCAGGCAGATCTTACATGTGCTTGTTTCTCTTATGTGGCGATATCTTAGGGTGCACTCATCAGGAATGATACCCCTCAACACCCGCCACCAGAACACTCTGACTTTTGGGACTACTTTGAGTTTCAATAGTGCATTCCACATCTGTTTTTGATCCACTGAAGTGCCGGTAATCTGCCCCTCATCTAGAGCCAAACGCTCTTTTTGATTCACTAGAGCTCGATACGCCGATTTAACAGAGTAAATGCCTGATTTCTCATGTGCCCAAGAAAGAATATCTTCGCCGCCTCCCTGTCGCAATGGTATGTTAAGAATGGCAGCGGCATCGGGTGCAATGAAAGTCCCTCGCACCAACTCCTGACGCCATGTCCAGTTAGTTGTATCAATCAGCTCGTTAACGGTCTGAATCACCATATTTGCTGGACGTAGTAGTGCAGTCATTGAGACAGTGGAGGGAATCCACTTGTCTTCCCATACAGAGATGGAAGTACCGGATCCGACTTGCTTCGACAACCCCGTTTGTAAAGCTTCCCGGCCTGCTATAATCGCTTTCCAGGTAGCTGAGCAGGATTTAGGGACTATTGCATGAAGGAAGTCCAAGTCAGGAAAATATCTTCCTTTCATAACCTTGGCGCACAGGGAGTTAGGGTTCATCATAAAACGCCATCCGTGCTTCCCCAACAGCGCCAAGTTAAACAGCTGAAAGTCGCGGAATCCCATTCCGCCTTTGCACTTTGGTGTACCAAGTTTATCCCAAGCGATCCAATGTAGGGAGTTCCTATAGATTGAGCTGCCCCACCAAATTTTTGCCATGCTCGAGGTGAGACTTTTGCACACCTTTTTTGTTAACAAAAAACAACTCATGCTAAACGTCGGGATAGCCTGAACAATGGATTTTAAAACTGTCTCTCTGCTGGCGCAAGCAAATAGCCTCTCTGCCCAACCTTGCATGCTGCCTCGTGCCCGATCAACTAGATATTCAAAGGTTCCACTATTTATCTTGCCAACAGCAATGGGTAGTCCGAGGTAGCGTTCTGAGAAAGCTTCAACTTGTACTCCAAGAAGTTTCTTCAAAGTTTGTCTAAGGGTCGTCGGCGTGTTGGGGCTGAAGAATATAGAGCTCTTGCTCCTGTTGACACACTGTCCAGAAGCATCCCATATATTGCAAGGATATCATTCAGCCTAGCCGCGCTTTCCTCATTCGCCTTGATGAAGATGAGGCTATCATCAGCGAATAGTAGGTGATTCACCCATAGTGATCTGAAGTTCACTCGGATACCCCTATCCACAAAGTCCCCGTAGTGCTTCAGAAGTGAGGTAAAACCTTCGGCGCAAAGCAAGAACAAATAAGGGGAGATTGGGCACCCCTGCCGAAGCCCTCTGGATGGGTTGAAATAAGGTCGCAGCTCTCCATTCACACGAAGAGAGAACTGAACAGACGTGACGCACTTCATGATCAGCCTCCATTAAGAAAAGCCAGCACCGCTTGTGTTACTTCATCTTGCAACAACTTCCAGTGGCGTTGGAAAAAACCCGCCGTAAAGCCATCCACCCCCGGCGCCTTGGACGGAGCCATTTGGAACAGTGCACGCTAAACCTCGGCTGACTCATAAGGTTTTCTCAGAAGTTCATTCATCTCCGGCGTGACCCGAGTGGGCACATGCGATAACAGCACATCGGTGTCATTGGCAACCTGCGATGTGTAAAGTGCTTGATAAAATGCTAATATTTCAGCCTTAACCTCTGTTTCATTGGCACAAGTAGAGCCATCGTCTCTCTTGAGACCCGATAAACGATTAGTGCATTTCCGTTGTCTAGCTTGTGCCTGAAAGTATGCCGTGTTGCGATCGCCCGAGCGAAGCCACGGAACGCGGGATCGTTGCCTCATCCAGATTTCCTCGAGGCAGAGTACTTCTCTAAGCTTCTGCATGATGCTTTTCTCCTCATCGGATGGGCCCCTTCCCATGGAGTGTTGACGCAGCCTCTCAAGCCGTTTTTGCAAGTTACGAACGTTTCTGGACAGGCTACCAAATTCGCGGGCTCCCCATGGCTCGAGCTGACTTTGAAGTGCCCCTAGGGAGTCCATTATTCCTTGTAAGCCAGGACCACGATCCTGCCCCCACCACGTTTGTGCGATTAGCTGTTCATAGTCCTGGTGAGATTGCCAAACGTTTTCGTAGCGAAATTGTTTGGCTCCAAACGGCCTATGTGTGAATGCATGGTTTCTGAATTCAGCGATGACAAAGCAATGATCCGATTCCACTGCACACACATACCGAACACGTATATGATCAAATTTCTGTCTGAACTCTTCATTGGCAGAGGCTCTGTCAATCCATGCCTTAACATTCGCATCTCCAGCTTGACGGTTGTCCCAAGTGTAAGCAACACCGGACCACCCTAGATCTTGGAGAGCACATTCGTCGGTGACTTCTCGAAACTCTCTCATCTGCCTCTCGGGGTGAGCTGCTCTACTGAAGTGTTCGTCAGGGTACAAGGTTTCGTTGAAGTCACCCATGCACATCCATGCACCATGGGGGATGGTATGTAAGGTTCTAATGCAACGCCAGCTATGGTGACGATCTGCTGCTCTAGGCGCGCGCATAGAATCCTGTGAACCTCCATGCATTCGGTCCCTGAGCTTCATCATGGACCGAAACATCGATGTGACTGCGACTGTATGATTTAAGTTCCACCGTCACAGCATTAGACCAGAACAACCCTATGCCACCGCTTAGGCCGTCACTGTCTACTCCAAAACTGCCAGCAAACCCAATGGTATGCCGCAAATCCTCCACTCTTTTCCCTCTGATTTTCGTTTCCATAACAAAAACCAGTTCAGGCCCTTCTTGCTTCACCACATTGCGAAGCTCGCGAACTGCCTCGAGGTTCCCAAGCCCCCAGCAGTTCCAACTCAAATAGCTCATTGCGACGGGCAGGGCTGACTAGTAGCTCCTGCCGAGTTGTCTGAAGTCGTGGGTGTTTCTCTCTTCTTCTTCGGTGCTCGTTCCACTTCTGCACCTTCGGTAGTATCCTCGGCACTTGCTACTGCAGGGTTATACTGTATGATGGCGTTGGTCTGCTGATCAGCGTTCAATTCTGCAGTTGGTGCGGGCATGATAACCTTTCTGTAAACTTGTTTCGGAGGTCCCCCTTTCCTCTTGTTCTTGCCGTTGCTATTATTTTTTTCTGGGAGAGGTTACCTCAGGATTGCCATCACGAGTAGCACTGGATTCAGGGACGTCTGCTTTCCCACTTGGTTTTGCATTAGTCTGGCTAGCTCCTGAGCTCTCACTAGAAGTCGGTTTCTTTTTGTCCTCCGGTGCACGGATACTGGTTTTGAAGGGTAGCTCGCCATTCTCATCCCTAGTTCTCGGCGTCGGACAAAGCAGGTCCGAATGACCTAGTCGGCCACAAGAAAAGCAAAAGTTCAGGACATCATATTGAATGTCATACCAGTCGCGACCACAACGGGCCGCTGAATCTATAAGGATCCACCTCCGCTGAGGCTTGCTGACATCAATAGTGACTCTTGTCCTCAGAAATCCCCCAATGGGGTCGAACTGTACTGAGTGGGCGTTCACATCTATCTGTTTTGCCACAGCCTGCCCTCTCTTTTCATTGCGAAGATTAAAGGGTAGGTTAAGAACCCTAGCCCATAGTTGCAGTCTGTCAAACTTCAGTTCAGATGGTTTCATGCACTCGGAAAACTCCGTCAGGATGACAGCGTGCTTGCTGATGTGCCACGGGCTTCCGTCCCAGACGCGATCACGATCGCGTTTGCTGGCGAATTCCGCCACAAAGATGTTTTCCCCCGCCGACCTGAAAGACAGGCCTTTAGGGTTCCCCCAGGCAGGTCGAAGAGCATTGGAGATCGTCTGGATGTGGGACGTGTGACGATGGAGAACTTTCCCGGCCAATGACCACTTTGTCGGATCGCCCTCGTCGACGTCGTCGATCACCAGTGGTGTGGCTTCCTCTTCCTTCAGATCCAACTTGCCCATCGCCTCCGCCAGTCGCGCCCTTGCTGTGCGTGGCGAGAGTGCGCCTTCCTTGCCATTGTCAGCGCCAGATGCATCCATCTTGCGCCACCCCCAAAGCACCCCGTCGATCAAGACAGGACGTGCGCTGTCGTCGCCCCTCGAAACCCTAGTCGCATGTCGCGAGGCTCCTAAGTTTTCGGGGAATGTTCTGGGGCCTGAAGAGATTAGTTAAGGCTGGTTACGTAACAACCGGTAGGTTGTACATAGATCTAGCAACTTTTCAGAGCGGAAATACTAACGCCCACACGTGTGGGTATTTGCATCTCGCCCACACGCGTGGATCCACATCCGTTTGTGGTTGTACGAATCTTGGCTTGTTTGTGGTGCCACGTAGGACTGGGTTGGTGTGTGGGCTTTCATTCGACCGCCCACACGCTCGTTTTCACCACACGGAGGGACCGGTGTATTGGTGTTTAGCAGTTCGTCCACACGTCAGTTTTCACTCACGCACAGGGGCTGGTCTGTGGGCATTTATCAGTTCGCCCACACGCCCGTCTCCTCTCCCACACCCAAAGCTGCTAGTTGCCATGTGTTTTGCAGGGTACATAGCAACTGCCCTAGTGTGCTTGTAAGCAGATGGCAACTCTCTCTTTTACACGAACATGCCAGTTGCCATGTGTTTTGCAGGGTACATGGCAACTGCCCTAGTGTGCTTGTAAGCAGATGGCAACTCTCTCTTTACCCCCAACATGTTATTTTGCCATGTATCTTTGTAGCGCTACACGGCAACTGCCTAGTGTTAGTAGGTGGCAACTCCTAAAGTTTTCAAATCATGGCAACTGTAGTAAACCAGACCATACATGGCAACTGCCTAGTGTTAGTAGGTGGCAACCCCTAAAGTTTTCAAATCATGGCAATTATAGTAAACCAGACCATACATGGCAACAGCTGTAGTTGTCCAAAAATGGCATTTAGCACTTGACTTGAGATGGCAACTGCAGTTGAGCAACCATGGCAACTGTAGTTGTCCGACATGGCAACTGTAGTTCAGCGACATGGCAGCTGCAGTTAAACGAACATGGAAGAGGGTCCAGACCATGGCAACTATGGGGCGCGTGGTGAATGTCACGCAGGGCGTGCGGGACCATGAGGTAGGAGGCCTGACGTATGGGCGTGTGGGCGTTATCTATTTTGCCCGAACGTAGGCGTGTGAGAGGGATCGCGAGGAGAAAAAGAGGCGTGTGGGCATTACGTATTTTGCCCACACGTAGGCGTGTGGGCTGATCCTCTTAGGTACTACACAAAACGCGTGGGCAGACCCCTTAACGTCCACACGTGTGGGCGTTATCGACGTCCTTTTAGAGTGGACTAACGAGCGTAACTTAGTGTGTGGCCTCTGGTCTATAGCCGAGAAAAATCTCACGAGATTAGACTACCGTGGTATCATTTTTCTGATGCAGTGGATATTCACAACAGATGTATAAGTTAAAGTTAATTATGGTCACATATTCATGTTCAGTGAAGAGACTGCAATTAGATCGGAGCAACAACTCAAACACTTGTACACCTGCACAAACTTAACTAACTTGATAGCATTTTTTATGAAAACGACTTGACTCGGCCATCTATAAGGATTGAAGTTGTTAAGGTTTAACATACTTGGGCCAGTGACGGCGCTGGGGTTATTCCTGAGCATTCCATGGGAATACCAAAGAATTTGGCCCCTAAAAATTTGACTATACATGTATTCATGCTCGAGCCCACTAGAGCAGCCAATCCTGAGCCACGACAGCCACGCAATAGACGTCCACGGCAGCCACACGACAGAGTAGCAGGTCTCTGTCTCCCACTCTCCCTCCCACGATGGCAAATCCCCAAACCTCGATGACCTGCTGACGGTAACGGTGACGGCAGGCGATTCCAGCCATCGGTCCGGCAATCCAGCCCTCTGCCCCGCTCCCTCCCCTCCAGCCCTCCCCTCCGCCTCCGGCCTCCGTGGTCCTTGCGGGGGTGCGATAGTGGGTTGCGGGCCTCCACCCGAGCAAGGAACGTGCGAAATGGGCTGGTCCATTACTGTAGCATGCAAGGAAAAACTTCAGCCTATGTGAGAATACATCTTACTTTGAGCGGGATATAACTCTCGCCGTTTTCCTCCGGGTTTTTTGTCGTTTCTCCGTCCAGCTTTCTGATGGGGTTTTTTGATTCCTTTTTGTTTTTTTTTTCCAAATTTGTGAACATTTCTAAAATTCATGAATATTTTTAATATTCATACTTTATTATATAATAATTTTAAATCATAATGTGAATGTAATTTTAAAAATCAATTTTATTAATATTTTAATTCATTTTCATGGTTTAAATTCATGAACATTTTTAATGAGTGAGAATTTTTTTAAATAAAATCCATGTTTTGAAAATTGACAATCATATCAAAATTTATAAAAAATAATCTACAAGAAATTGACATTTAGTATTTTTTTTACATAGGAGCTACCGATTTTCTAAAAATAGAAATTTTTTCTTAGACCACTAGCACATGATTTTCCTATGAGAGTGAGATAATAGCGACCCGAAGCATTGTTGGGCTGGCTCATCTTGTGTGCCTCCCACTCCCCCTGCTCAGGCCTGAGTAGGCTTGGCCGCGTAAGTACAACCTCAGATGCATCCTCTGTTCACTAAGTTTGAAATCTACCCCTAAAATAACTAATTTCCAAAGAGGAGTATTGAGCATTACATATCTCATATTTGTGGTTTTGTATTAGACCGTATTAGCACGGCTAAATTCAACACCAAATGAGAACCACCTCTCGGTGCGATGTTGGAGTTGTGGGGCCATGACTCTACCGATGAGGGTTCAAATCCTCATGCTCATATTTGTAGTGTATGGATGTATCATACAATATTTCTACTGAAAATAATTGACATTTAATAGTGGATAATATAAATTGTCTTTATTTGGACCATTGCCTTTATCGATAACAAATTGTATCTCAAATTATGTTTTGAATTTTGATTTCAATTTTTGTGACAACATAGATTGGTATTGTCTAAATGTGCTAAAAAATTCAAACATTTTCAAAGGTGCATTGGGTGTTGGGTTCACCATGTGCACCACAAGCCCAGGTGTATACGTTCCCCCACTGTCGTGTGTCATTGTTGTCTTTGGCCAAGATGACAAGTGGCCATCTATCGTCCGAGATTACAAGACAAAGTGGATATATATGACATGTCACTTCTTTGTCGAGAAGATATAACAGGGAGAGTGAAAAACTTGACCTAGAATTAGTTTAAAACCAAGTCATGATTCTTTCTTATGTTATCTATTTACATGTGATAACACCATGCACACTAATATTTCTTTTTGGCATCACTATTGTTAAAGATAAAATGTTTATTTAGAAATCATATTCACTATTTTACCTCCTAATCTGTTTTATTTTGCAAGTGTGCACCGGAGAGGGGTACCTAAAAGTTGTCAGTACTGAAGAATAAAGTTACGCGAAAAAAGGACTTCTTGGGAGGGAGAAAATAAAGGGAAAATATGCCAAGTACTTTTGGAAGAAAATAAGCTTTTGAGCTAAGAGAAGGGACCATGGTGTGGCCTACAGGGCCCACGTGGCTTCACGGGTCGCCTCTTTGATGCTTCTGATCTTATATTACCCTAAAAACTCAAATGAGATTTTATTTTCCGACCGGCATAGCAGTGAAACAAAAAACTCCATCTCTTCTGGGGTTGATAGTGCTAGGAGTTTATCTCCTCCGGCTGGGACATCGAAGACAACGGTGTCTTGTACACCAAGACACTGTGGAGAATATCTTCATCCACTCCATCATTAGGAACACCTACTACCAACTTCATCTCCATCCCATCTATGAGAAATTGTTATAAATCATATACCAAATATCACTTATTGGTGTTAATTACCATCTAGTTGATGTTGTGTGTGTGTCATCGGTGAGGATTTAAAATTTAAGATTGTTTACCATATTCATGGAACTTGCTGAACTTTTTGCTAAAAGAGATACGGATGTCCACTACTATATGATCAAATTATTTCCATTTTCACTCGATGGTAATGCTAAGATATGGTTCAATAACTTATAACGTCAAAGCTTTATTAGTCTTGAGAAATGTGTTCATGTTTATCGATCTAAGTATGTGACTATGCGAAAATAAAAGTTATTGTTAGAGAGATTCACAACTTTTCTTAATTAAAAAAATGAGATCTTACCCTTAGCCGCTTGTGAATTTTTTAATGAATTATGAAAGAATCATCATCATGGTATAAAAGGACGGTGTCAAATTTTTTACATTTTACAGTGCACTAATCCCACAATATATGGTGCAACTAAATATCTATGTTGTCGACACATGACAGTGTGACGTGTGCTTTGAGCAGACCAATTAGCTTGTGCTCACCCTGCTGCCATGTCTTCTGCTTTCTTGCATGCACTAAAATGCTAGTTTTGGATGTCTGTATTCGAGGACTCAGTATTGAAATGACCGAAATATCAATTTAGCAATGAAATTGGAATTGCGAGAATATGAATTCACTTGTTTGATTATTCAGTGAATTGGCTCATGGAATTCCAGTGATGTTTCAATACGAAATCTTGTTTAGATGACAAATTCTGGAATTGCATAGTTACATGATTTAGGATTTATGCTATGTTCTACATGCCTCAAAACAAAATCTTTGTGACAATAATATTATAGAAAACATGAATTCTTAACAACTACAATTCGCACATCATAGTTAAGTTAGTTTTAGAGCATATACACACACATAACTAACTCAGAGCATATTGTGTACAACATACAACATAAACTCAGAGCATACGCACATCACAAATTCAATCATTCAAGTTATTATACTTGACTAGACTACTAATTCTGAGCATCATTAGTTCAGAGTATATGCACACATTAGAGCTTTTAAATGACCAGATCATTAATTATGAGCATAACTAATTCATAGTATATGCACACATCAGAGCAATATTCTGTTTATTTGTTGTACTTATATGAATCACTACAAATATTTTATCTTCTTCAAAAGTAGAACAATATTCTGTTTATTTGTTGTATTTTATTTTATTTCTGTTTGAGTTATTCACAATAGCATCAATTGCACTGTATCACATCTATCCACAGATTATTTTATGTCCATTGATGTGGTAATGTGCATTTACATGTGTTTTTTTCCATAGTCTCCTAAATATCTGTTGGAAATATTAGCACTTTTCCGACTAATCTAATCCACGAGTATACAGTAAACATGGCAAATAAGGTATGCATCTCATACCGATACCTAAGCATGTGAACATGTATAGTATATAGAACCGAGACATCTATGAACAACATATATACGGCCAACACATCAACGAGAAAATAGGGGATGAACGAGTCATACCCTCCGGTTGGCCAGGCCAACATGGCGGCGGCGGCGGCGGCCTCAGCATCGGCTGATGCCTTCTTCTTGGCAGATTTGTCATCGGCCATGGAGTCGATGTAGGGGAAGTAGTGGAAGCAGAGGTGGTCGGTGACGGGGACGGATCGGGAGAAGTCGCGTCAAGACGCTTCCCAAAAACCTTATTGCCGTTCTCCCGAGCAAGATCTCGAACGACAGGGTTTCGGAGGAACCTGCTCTCCCGATCAACCGTGCACGCGGTCGTCGGGATGGGATCGCCGGAAGTAGCACACAAAGAGGAACAGTAGATGACGGCTAGGGTTGTGCGAGAGGGAGTGAGTGAACTGAGTTAGGGTTCACTCCACTGGCCAGCGCCTTCTTATATAGGACGTCGGGTAGATGGGCCTGGGCTCAGTCCCACGACCGAGTCCGCGAACAGCCCACGATCCAATGTCTCGGATAGTGGCACTTCCGTAAGCGACTCGTTAATTAATCTGAGATGAATTAACCATTCCTGACCGGCAAAAATAAGCTTCGGCTCGGCTCATTCCCGCAACCCGCAGCGCACGCGTCATAACGAGGCGAGGCGAGGCGGGAGGTGGCAGAGGAGGAGCGCGCGTGTACAGCTCCTATTCCCAAGCTCCCGATAGCAAGTGGTAGAGCAGCCCTTATAAAGAGGTCTCACTCTTCTTACTATAGTAGTATGGTACTAAACTTCCCACCAAACTTCCCACCACTTTCCATGCACATTCATGGGCCTTAGTGATTAACCAAGGCTTATTGTCTTATATGGGCCTAAGCCCATGCATAATCCACTAATCCCCAACCAGATCTCGAGGCACATAAGTTTGTCAACTGTTCCAAGCAATGTTTGATATACCAGAATTTCCAGTGGAGACTGTTAAGTTGAACTAACACTTAGAGCAACAGGATTAGACTTCTTCACAACAGCACAATGGACTATGCCTTGAATTGTCTGTTTGGCGTGTAGAAGTTTCACCTATTGTCAGCCGATACATGGCTGCCGAAGGCTAAAACCCACAAGGGGAGCTTATTAGTCATACTCCTTACCTTCTCATGAGCTTCCTAAAGATCACCCAATCTCATAGACTGTGACCAGCAGTCGGGCTCACATAGGTGTGTTCCTCCAAAGAATGCTCTGTCGGTTAGCATCTTGCTTACATAAGCTTTGGATCACATTAAGACAAAAGTCAGACTGCCTTACGGATTACGAGAGTATTATGCATCTCCAACAGAGTGTGTTAATTAAGGATACTCTCCTCCGTTGACCGCTGGATTGTTTTCCCAGGTCCTAATTCACGGGATCTCCGATCACATAGGTTGGGTTACCCCCATGGCAACTTACGTGGGTCTCATACCCATCTCCCTCGATGCATTTTCTATCACGATCCGTGATAGCCTTTCGTAAATGGGTTTGCCAGATTCTTAGCCATCTGGATATAATCCAGAGCTATAAATTTTAATCTTCTTTTTATTTGCTTTGTGGATTTCATGTTGTCCTTGTTGGGGAACGTAGTAATTTTAAAAAAAATCCTACGCACACGCAAGATCATGGTGATGCATAGCAACGAGAGGGGAGAGTGTTGTCCACGTACTCTTGTAGACCGAAAGCGGAAGCGTTAGCACAACGCGGTTGATGTAGTCGTACGTCTTCACGATCCGACCGATCAAGTACCGAACACACGGCACCTCCGAGTTCAACACACGTTCAGCCCGATGACGTCCCTCGAACTCCGATCCAGCCGAATGTTGAGGGAGAGTTTCGTCAGCATGACGGCATGGTGACGATGATGATGTTCTACCGGCGCAGGGCTTCGCCTAAGCACCGCTACAGTATTATCGAGGTGGATTATGGTGGAGGGGGCACCGCACACGGCTAAAAGATCAGACGATCAATTGTTGTCTCTAGGGTGCCCCCTGCCCCCGTATATAAAGGAGCAAGGGGGGAGGTGCAGCCGGCCAGGAGGGGCGCGCCAGGTGGAGTCCTACTCCCACCGGGAGTAGGACTCCCTCCCTTTTCCTAGTTGGATTAGGAGTGGAGGGGGAAAGAGGAGGGAGAGAGGAAGGAAAGGGGGGCGCCGCCCCCCTCTCCTTGTCCTAGTCGGACTAGGGGGGAGGGGCGCGCGGCCCTGCCCTGGCCGCCTTTCCTCTTCTCCACAAAGGCCCACTATGGCCCATTAAGCCCCCGGGGGGTTCCGGTAACCCCTCGGTACTCCGGTAAAATCCTGATTTCACCCGGAACACTTCCGATATCCAAATATAGGCTTCCAATATATCAATCTTCATTTCTCGACCATTTCGAGACTCCTCGTCATGTCCGTGATCACATCCGGTACTCCGAACAACCTTCGGTACATCAAAACATATAAACTCATAATATAACTGTCATCGAAACGTTAAGTGTGCGGACCCTACGGGTTCGAGAACTATGTAGACATGACCGAGATACGTCTCTGGTCAATAACCAATAGCGGAACCTGGATGCTCATATTGGCTCCCACATATTCTACGAAGATCTTTATCATTCAGACCGCATAACAATATACGTTGTTCCCTTTGTCATCGGTATGTTACTTGCCCGAGATTCGATCGCCCGTATCTCAATACCTAGTTCAATCTCGTTACCGGCAAGTCTCTTTACTCGTTCCGTAATACATCATCCCAAAACTAACTCATTAGTTGCAATGCTTGCAAGGCTTAAGTGATGTGCATTACCGAGAGGGCACAGAGATACCTCTCGGACAATCGGAGTGACAAATCCTAATCTCGAAATACGCCAACCCAACAAGTACCTTCGGAGACACCTATAGAGCACCTTTATAATCACCCAGTTACGTTGTGACGTTTGGTAGCACACAAAGTGTTCCTCCGGTAAACGGGAGTTGCATAATCTCATAGTCATAGGAACATGTATAAGTCATGAAGAAAGCAATAGCAACATACTAAACAATCGAGTGCTAAGCTAACGGAATGGGTCAAGTCAATCACATCATTCTCCTAATGATGTGATCCCGTTAATCAAATGACAACTCATGTCTATGGCTAGGAAACATAACCATCTTTGATCAACGAGCTAGTCAAGTAGAGGCATACTAGTGACACTCTGTTTGTCTATGTATTCACACAAGTATTATGTTTCCGGTTAATACAATTCTAGCATGAATAATAAACATTTATCATGATATAAGGAAATAAATAATAACTTTAGTATTGCCTCTAGGGCATATTTCCTTCAGTCCTTTGAACTCTTAGCCTTGGCAATCATAGTTGGATTGTCACAGTTCATAAGGACAACCAGCACTGGTTTATCAACCACTGGCAAATCCATCAAAACCTCTCGAAGCCATTCTGCTTCAACGCATGATGTGTCTAATGTTGTGATTTCTGCTTCCATAGTCGACCTCATTAAGATCGTCTGCTTGCAAGACTTCTAGGAAACAGCACCACCACCAAGTGTGAAGATATATCCAGTTGTGGCTTTCATCTCATCAGCATCATATATCCAATTCAAATCACTATACCCCTCAAGTACCATAGGGTACCCAGAATAGTGAATTCCATAGCTCACAGTACCTTGCAAATAACGCATGACTCACTCAACAGCATGCCAATGCACCATCTCCCGGGTTGGAAACAAAAGGGATCAGTTTGCACACAAAATGAGATGTCAGGACGAGTAGCACAAGCTAGGTACATCAGTGAACCAACCACTTGAGAATATCTCAATTTATCTATAGTCGTGTCTTCGAGCTTTTGAATCCGCATGCTAGGATCATATGGTGTTGCAGAAGGTTTGCAGTCCGAATATCCAAAATGGCTCAAAATATTCTCAACATAGTGGGATTGCAAAAATGTAATTCCACCTTCAGTGTCTCTCAATAGCTTGATGTTCAAGATAACAGCAGCCACGCCCAGGTCTTCATCTCAAAGTTATGAGATAAAAAGGGCCTTGATCTCCTCAATTACATTGAGGAGGGTCCCAAATATCAGTATGTCAAAGACATACATACACAGTATAACTCCTTTGCCACCACCATAGCAATAGTATACAAATTTGTCAGCTTTGTTAACAACAAAGCCAACAGATGTCAAAGTTGTATTAACCTTCTCATGCCATTGCTTAGGCACTTGTTTCAGGCCATACAAATATTTCACTAGCTTGCACACCATTCTTTCCTGACCATTTACTACAAAGCCATCTGGCTGTTGCATGTAAATTTCCTCGTCCAGCTCTCCGTTAAAAACCGTCTTAACGTCCATCTGATGAATGAGAAGACAATGCAAGGCAGCCAAAGCGAGTAACACTCGAATGGTTGTCAGTCTAGCCACGGGTGAGTAAGTATCGAAGAAATCCTCTTCTTCTTTTTGGGTATAACCCTTGGCCACAAGCCTGCCTTGTACTTCTCAACAATACCATCGGATCTAAGTTTCTTCTTGAACACCCATTTACATCCCAATGGTTGGAAACCATAAGTACGATGAGTGATCTCCCATGTCCCGTTAGCTATGGTGGAATCCATCTCGCTACAGATCACGTCCTTCCAGTAGTCAGTATCCGGAGATGCATAAGCTTCTGAAATGGAACTGGGAGTGTCGTCATCCACAAGGTACACGAGGAAATCATCACCAAAAGACTTTGTAGTCCTCTGTCTCTTGCTCCCAACAGGAGCTTCCTCATCATCCTCTGTGGAACTTTCGTCACTTTTGTGTTTATAGTATTCCATCGGAATGGCAGGTTTAGGAGTCTCATCAGATTCCCGTCTAGAAGTGCTTTGCATATCTCTCATGAAAAAAATATCCTCAAAGAATGTAGCATCCTTAGACTATAATTGTACCGACCTTCAGGTCGGGTACCTCAGATTTCACTACTAGAAATCAATAGCCAACGCTATTCTTAGCGTAGCCAAAATTAATGCAGTCCACGGTCTTTGGTCCAAGCTTGCGCTTTTTGGGGATCGGCACATTGACTTTCGCCAAACAACCCCAAGTGTGCAAGTAAGAGAGTGTAGTTCTTTTCTTTTCCCATTGCTCATAGGGAGTAGTCTCATTATCCTTTGCGAGAACTTTATTCAGGACATGACATGATGTCAATACAGCCTCCCCCCACCATGCCTTGGATAAAACCGATGTATCTAACATGGCGTTAACCAAATCTGTTAGAGTACGGTTTTTCCGTTTGGCAACCCCGTTTGACTGGGGTGAATAGGGAGGCATCCTCTCATGAATAATACCATGTTCCGCACAGAACAAATCAAACTCATTAGAAAAGTACTCTCCACCTTGATCAGACCGGACTCGTTTTATTTTCTTCTCAAGTTGGTTCTCAACTTCAGCCTTATACATTTTAAAGTAGTGTAGAGCCTCATCGTTTGTATTTAACAAATACACATAACAGAATCTAGTGGAATCATCAATCAAAGTGATGAAGTACTTATTTTCACCTTTAGTCAACACACCATTCATCTCGCAGAGATCTGAATGTATGAGCTCTAATGGTGCAAGGTGTCTCTCCTACGTAGGCTTGTGAGGCTTACGAGGTTGCTTTGCTTGTACACACGCATGGCACTTAGAGCCTTTGGCTAAGGTGAAACTCGGGATTAAATCCATCTTACCTAGCCGCAGCATACAACCGAAATTTATATGACAAAGACGTGAATGCCAAACCTCAGATTCGTTCATATTAGAATAAATTTGGTTCACAACTTTATTAAAGAAATCCTCCAGGGAAAGGCGGAACAAACCACCAAAATCATATCCTTTTCCAACAAATAGTCCAAAGTGAGATACGACAACTTTGTTGGACTCAAATACTAACGTAAACCCTTCTTTACACAGAAGGGATCCACTAATGAGATTATTCTTGATGGCAGAGACATGTTGCATGTTCTTTAGTTGCATAATCTTTCCTAAAGTGAACTTCAGATCTACCGTGCCAACACCATGAATAGAAGCATACGAGCTGTTCCCCATTAGGACGGAACAATCTCGTGCGACCTGGTAAGAAGAAAACAAAGACACATCAGCACACACATGAATATTGGCCCCAGTGTCAACCCACCAATTGGTGGACTGACAAACTGAAAGTACGGTAAACAAATTACCATACCCAGATGCCCCATCATTGTTGCTCAGAGAGACATTGACAGATTTGGAGTCATGTCCTCGCTTCTTGTACTTGTTTGGGCACTTGTTTGCCCAGTGTTCCTCTGAACCACAAATAAAGCATCCATCTCTCTTTTTGACTTTCTTCTTACCATTCTTCTTAAAGGTAGTATTCTGCTGGACAGAGTTCTTTCCCTTGAACTTGTGGGGATTCTTCTACACTGTATTGGCGCTAGAAGAATCCTCTGCTCCTTTCAAGTGTGAGTCCTTTGCTCTCGAGTTCTACTCAACACTTAGATGACCGGTGACATCCTTAACAGAGAATTCACGTATCAAGTGCTTGAGAGAAGTAGCAAAGTTCCTCTAGGAGGGAGTTTTGCAATAATGCAACCCGCGACAAACTTTTTCGATAACTCACACTTCAGAAGCTCCAGCTCCTTAGCGATGCATTGTATCTCATGGGCCTGGTCCAATACATAACAGTTATCAACCACTTTCTAATCGTAGAACTGCTTCATAGCATAAAACTCGCTTCCAGCATCCGTTGCGCCGGATTTAGCTTCGAGCACATCCCACAAATTCTTGGCAACACGCATATGGAGATGTGTCGAGCGGCTTGTCTCCGATCACAGTAAGAACGGCTCCGACAAAGATGGTGGTTGTCTCCCTAAACGCATTCTCCTGTTTAGGAGCAATCGTTACTGTGGGAGACACACCACCAACCCAGAACACGTTCATCGCTGTGAGCCACAAGGTGGTCCTAGTCTGCCAACGCTTAAAATGCGTCTCGGTAAGCTTTTTCGGTTTCAAAGTAGCGGCAAAGCCATGAGTCGAAAAGTGCCTAAAATAAGGTTTTTGGATAGTTGAAAATATTAGCATTTTTCTGACTAATCTAATCCATGAGTGTACAGTAAACATGGAAAATACGGTATGCATCTCATACCGATACCTAAGCTTGTGAGCACGTACAGTACATAGAACCAAAACATCTATGAACAAATATATATGACCAGCACATGAACGAGCAAATAGGGGATGAACGAGTCATACCCTCCGGTTGGCCAGGCCAGTACGGCGGCGGCAGTAGTAGCCTCGGCATCGCCCGAGGCCTTCTTCTTGGCGGCTTCATAATCAGCCATGGAGTCGATGCAAGGGAAGTAGTGGAAGCAAAGGCGGTCGGTGACAGGGACGGATCGGGAGCAGTCGCGTAGAGACGCTCCCCAAAAACCTTATTGCCGTTCTCCAAGGCAGGATCTCGAACGACAGAGTTTCGGCGGCACCTGCTCTCCCGACCAACCATGCACGCGGTCATCGGGATGGGATCGTCGGAAGCAACATGGAGAGAGGAATAGTGGATGAAGGCTAGGGTTGTGCGAGAGGGAGTGAGTGAACTGAGTTAGGGTTCACTCAACTGGCCAGCGCCTTTTTATATAGGCCGTCGGGTAGATGGGCCTGGGCTCAGGCCCACGACCGAGTCCTCAGACAGTAGCATTTTCGTAAGCGACTCGTTATTCCGGACCGGCAAAAATAAGTTTCGGCTCGGCTCAATTCCGCAACCCCCGCGCGCGCGTCGATACGAGGCGAGGTGAGGCGAGCGGCGGAGAAGGAGGAGCGCGCGTGTACAGTCCATATTCCCAAGCCCCCAATAGCAACTGGTAGAGCATCCCTTATAAAGAGGTTTCACTCTTCTTACTGTAGCAGTATGGTACTAAACTTCCTGCCAAACTTCCCACCACTTACCGTGCACATTTATGGGTTTTAGAGATTAACCAGGGATTATTGTCTTATATGGGCCTAAACCCATGCATAATCCATCAATATCTATGGAACTTGGTAAAAAGGTGTTTGAGTATGAATAAAGAAACAATCTAGCGGAGGATTCTAGAGTACAAGAGTATCAACTTATTTTAGGTACAACTAAACTGTGAATTCTATAGTATACGAGATATCAATAAGCAAATTGTCCTAGTTATCACACTTCTAAAATGTGCAACTAAGACGACCAGTTGGATAAACTCAACGCTTGATCAGGAGCGTATTGTTGGACTTAGAAATAATAAGGACGTCGATAACTGTCACACGTGTGGCAGGAAGGGAGACGCACCACACGTCTTTAATGCAAACAGATTGCCACGTCATTGCATGCATGCATGTAGGAATCTTTTTGGATTTTCAGTTTTTAAAATGTTTTATCTCTTAAACGAAAAATCCGATTGAAGATCCGTTTTCATCATTAAATCTCTCGCGACGAGATCTTCGAAACTAGATCCCATGTTGATATGTTTTGATGAATTTTTTTTATTAAAAGTTGTCATGTCTATTGCATATGAATTGCCATGGTGTTTACACTGAAGTTGTCATGATATGTTTAAGCTATTTTCTTCTACATTTAGAAGTAAATTTTGACATTTATAAAACGGGGAATTAAGAAACTAGACTTGCCATGAACCATAAACTAAAATTGCCATGATACATGCACGTAAAATTTCCATGGTTCATACAAAAAATAATTTTCATGGTCAAAGTACTGGAGTTGCCATCATCAAAATACTAAAATTGCCATGATCTACAAACTAAAATTGCCACATGGCAACTTTTGTTTAAGCCCTATGGCAACTGCAGTGTAAACATCATGGCAACTTCTGGGCAAAAAAAAAACGTCGAAACATATCAACATGGGGTCTAGTTTTGAAGATCTCGTCGAGACGGATTTAATGGCGAAAACGGATTTTTAGTTCGCTTTTTTATTTAGGAGATACAACATTTTTAAGCCGAAAACCAAAAAGATTCCTGCTGATGTCATCTATTCATACGTGGCAAAATGAGTGATGCTGGAGGCGTGTGGGCGATGTGCAAACGCCCACACGTGTGGGCGTTAGCTTTTTCCAATAATAATTTTCATGTCCACCTAGACACCTAGAATTCCCATAATCCAACCCAACAAATGATTCGGAAGCTTTTTTTTGGGGGGGGCGGGAAAAATGATTCAGAAGCTAGCTCTATAGTGGTGAGGTGGAAGGAATTTCTCCATCTTTAATAAGTGCGCACCACCTCTGATAGACCAATTGATTCTCTCATGTAACCCTCCTTTGATGTATAGCTAAGCTAGCTCTTCCAACAGGCAGCATATATTCCGGCGCGCCCACCTCTGAGCTCTGACCATCACCGCTCCTCTCCCGCCTCTCCTTTCTTCCACCCACAATTGCAAGCATTTGGCATCTGCTTCCTTCCTTCCACTCCAATAATATATACCACCACCCTGCAGGCGCCTACAGCTGAGCTCGACAAAGCCGGAGCGGCAGCAGCCAAGCTAAGCTAGCGCGATGTCGTCGTGGGCGCAGCACTCGCGGCGGGGCTGGAGGCACGGCTGGGCGGCGCGGGCGCTGTCGTCGGCGACGCTGCCGCCGTGGCGCCTGCTGGCCTTCTTCGCCATCGTGGTCTCCTTCCTGGCAACCTCCTCCTACGTCGACTACCGGGCTGTCGAGCGCCGGGCCGAGATCGGCGCGCGGGTCTTCGCCGCGCCGCTCGCCGCCATGGCCGCCTTCCTCCTCTTCGCCGCGCTCGGGTACTGGCGTCGCCGCACCCGCTGGGCGCTCCGCCGCCACGCCGTGAACGCCCAGCCTGCCTTGGCCTCGTCGCAGTCATCGGGGGCCTCGCCGTGGGGCGTGGCGGCGATGGTGGCGGTGCTGCTGGTCATGGTGACTTTCCAGCCCGCCGTCCACTCCATGTGGTTCAGGCCGCTCTGGAGTTCAGACTACAGCTAGCTCCTAGCTCATCGGATGCTCTCCGTGTGTAGTACCTCTTCTTTTTCTTTTCTTTTTTTGCAAAATCTCCGTATGTGGTACTATCAGTGTGCATAAAAGTACTTTCTAGCTAGAGATCAATTACTACGTGCTTGAGATATATCGGTTTTGCTTGGGATATTTGTGTTTGATCGATGTGTAACCTCACGGTATTACTCGCATTTCATACGCGTCTGTATGTTTGTATTCTCATTTTGTTAAAATTTTGCGACTAGGTTCGGTTCCGGGCGCTCTCGGCGTCGTTCCTCTGTTGGGAGCATCGTGTACTGAGACACGATCTGAAGGTCATGTGTTGCGTTCGTTTCGTGCTTGTTGCTGTCAGGTCAATCTTCAAGGGCGCTATGTACGGCATAGTTGGCGTGTCCAAGACGATGCCTTTCTCGTGACCGTCCAAGTCCCGCCACCGACTCGCCAATCTCTTTTAGGCATTCATGGGTGGATGGTGCGTCGGCAAGGGTAGTCCAAGTGGGTGTGTTATCTTCGAAGGCGGCAAGTGTTGGTCGAGACACGGCTTTATATTTCAGTTTAGGATAGGCCCCTTGTGTTGTGGTTGTAGTGGTGTGGTAGCTTGTCATCGGACTGCCCTGGTGTGTGTTGGCTTGTCTTCGAACTTGCCTCGGTGTGTCCCCGCAAAAAAAAAAGAACTTGCCTCGGTGTGGAGTGGAGTGTCCACTGCACTCGCAACAAAGGATAGTCTTCTTATAATTTATTTATGGCATTTATTAAAATATGATACATTTGAGTTTACTCTTAAAAAATCCACCTGAACTTTTTTTAGGGAAAAAATCCACCTAAGCTAGCACTAATTCTTTTTTAAGAATAACTAGCACTCACAAATGATACGTGACCCCCGAGGGTAAATAGCTCACTAGCACAGTTGTGAGCCGGCCCATCGGGCTTGTATAGGTACGGTCAACAAACTGTTGCGCTCCCGTTTTTTGAACCCTCCCCACAGTTTCGAAAGATTTTCCGGTTTTCTTTCTGTTTTTTATTTATTTTATTCATTTTTAATTCGTGGCACTATTAAAAATTCATTATGTTTTTATTCGTGAACTTTCTTGAAAGCGATAGTTTTTGAACTCATGAACATTTTTAAGAGTTTGATTATTTTTTAGTTTCATATATTTATTTTTGAATTTTGAACATTTCTGAATTTTGCGAATAATTTTCTACATACAGAAATATTTTTGAATTCACAATTATTCCAATATGTTAACCTTTTTTAATACGCAAACCTTTTTTGAATTCCTGAACATTTCCTAAAAACACAAAACACACTTAAGCCAACCATTTTTAAGAATCCAGGAACATTTTTTATCATCAACACGAAAAAGACGAAACTAAAGTTATATTAAATCAGACACAACCCACAAGTAATATAGATAGGAGGAATTAGTTTATTTTCCCTTAACCCCTCAAAAAAAATTATTTCCCCTTAGCCAGAAATAAAGAGCGAGAAAAACAATGGAACGAGTTGTCCCAGGGAGGTGAACAACGAGCGTGCGGAGCCTCCTAGTCGGCCCACCAAGAACGACGTCAGTGATGCGCTCATATTCTCGCAAGAAGCACTATATAGCAAAATTACTAATTAAGGGGTACCCCTCTTACAAAGGCCACTCCTATCTTCTCAGGTTGCGACAAGTAGCGCACTGTATGTATGCCACTTGTTGCAACGTGGGAGTTTCTCCTTTTTTTCCTAATTTCATTTATTCAAAGTGTTTTATCTCTGATACCATGCGTCGAAATCCCGAACCGTTTTCACCGTTGGATTTCTCGCATTGAGATCCTCGAAACTATATCCCATATTAATAGATTTTAACGAACATTTTTCATGAAAAAGAAAAACCGGGGAAAATGAGCCAAAACACAGTTATTTATCTCATGTTTTTTTCCCTTTCCGAGAGCACAGCTGTGCCTCTCGCAAAAACAATCATGTGCCTCCACGAGAAGCAAATATATGCTTCTCATGGAAGCAAAAACAACATGTTTTTCGTCATTTCCGAAAGGCACAGTTGTGTCTCTTGCGAAAGCAAACCTATGCCTCCACGAGATGCAAATCTATGCCACCTGTGGAAGCAACAGAAATGCATTCTTTTCCTTTTCCAAGAGGCAGTGTTGTGCCTCTCACGGAAACAACCTGTGCCTCCACGAGAAGCAAATTGATGCCGCTTGTGGAAGCAAACAAACACATTTTATGTGCCTCTCGCGGAAGCAAATTTGTGCCTCTCAAAAAAGCAAAAAAAAAATTTAATTTTTTTTCTCGAAAACCTAGGGAAAACT
The DNA here is from genome assembly GCF_018294505.1 of Triticum aestivum. Lineage (NCBI taxonomy): Eukaryota > Viridiplantae > Streptophyta > Magnoliopsida > Poales > Poaceae > Triticum > Triticum aestivum. The sequence goes on from NC_057808.1 coordinate 561,903,988, forward strand.
GGGCAAAACCTGAAAAGCCAAAAAATACATCTAAAACCTGAAAATGCATACAGAAAAAAAAATTTGCGAGAGAGCACCGAGCACGTGCACTAAAAGTAACCCTTGCGAAAGGGTACCCCATAGTTAGTTGCTCCCGCTGTATAGGGTGTTTCCTATTTGACGCAGTCGCCTATTCGCACAAGAGCGACCAAGCTCGGCCAGCCCATTTGCACGTTGGGTCCGGTTTTGGAACTTCCCGGTTTGAGCCTGGGCTTTTGCCGCTTTTAGGAATCTTCTAGACGATTCTGCCTGGGTGTTATCAGTTTGGGAAACCTTTTAGCAAGTGCAGCCAAGTTCCTGGTCAGTTTTTTTTTATTTCTCATTCATTTTTCCATTTTTATATTTTGTTCACAAGTTTAGAAAAAAGGTTTTTCAAAATAATGTTCACTCTATCAAAATTCGTTTGTGTTTTCTAATAAGTGTTCATTGTTTTGAAAAAAAATCACGTTTCAAGAAATGTTCTTGCTTTCAAAAAATATTCAGGATTTTAGAAAGCCGTATTTTTCAAAAAATCTTCATAAAATTTAAAAATCATTTGGAATTGAGAAACGTGTTTGTGTTTTCAAAAAATGTTCATAGTTTTAGAGAAAGTGTTCGATAAGTCAAAGTATGTTTCCTTTTTCAGAAAAAGTTAATGGGTTTTCAGAAATTGTCTGAGCTTTCAACATCGCTCGCAAATTTGAAAATGTTAATGTCCACTATGCTTCTTTGGATGATTTTTGTAAATAGGGGATACCAATAAAGAGTGTTTAATTATCCACTCTTAATAAAGAATAATATGAAGCATTCAATTAAAATGGTAATCAAGGTAATATATACAAGTTTAGATATAAATCTCCGACTATCTCAATGCAAAACTATAAATAGACATGCCCATCTCGCTTGGTGCATCTGTTCTCGCTTTAAAGCGAGGAGCTATTTACTTACATAATGTCGATTCACCGTAAATCAGTGCGACTCCGACCGCACTTTTCTATGAGGTGCTCCAAACAACGGTCAAAGGTAAGTCTAAATACACTCTGGGTCGATATTCTTAGGATCTGAGTGGATAAATGGGGCACCGAAATACAATCGTTTTGGATGAAAACACTAGCTTCCGGATTTTTTTTATTGTTGAAACATGGTGGGTCTTGAAATTTATGAAGTTATCATAGGCATTTCACTACCAAGGGGTGGATTTCACACTTTGGTTACCGCGGCAGCTTGGGCTATTTGGAAACAAAGAAACGCTAGAGTGTTTAACAGAGTCGACCAACAAAGGTCACCGCAGAGCCTCTCAGACTTGATTATCAACGAGATTGAGGAATGGAGGCAGGCAGGAGTGGGTGTAGGAGGTCTACAACGTTTTGTGAGTAGTTAGTTTAGTGCTAGTTGGAGTGGAGTGGAGTTGTAAATCTGCCGCCGAATGTTCGCATCTTGGTCTGGCTTCTTGTACATTGCTTGCTGCCTTCTATAAAGATATGGTACGCCATTGGCGTACTCTCGAAAAAAACTACCAAGGGGCGTGTCACATATCACTGAAATAATAGAACAATGACCACAGGTCTTTCACTCCCAAAATAGGTTGGGGCAGTCCAGAGTTGAAACCATAAGATCTCGAAACCTAGTCATGGTTTTGACACATGGATAGCTAACTTACATTCACCCCTGTCCATGGCTAGTTATTTGGTGACACTAGTCATTCAAGTTTTTCCTTACTCACCCTTCACATGACAACTTCGGTCTACTCCGGCCTCTTTTTACATTATCAACATTTTTATCCTTCTGCTATGCATTGGCGCTTTTGAAGGGTTGTGTTATATATGTGCAAACCATCTCGGACAATATTGGCACAAGGTTCTCTTCAATTGGTACTACCCCAGTCTATCACGTATATCATCATTCCAGAATCGATCATTTCTTTTGTGGCCACATATCCATCTTAGCATGTGGATCTCTGCTACACCTAACTATTCGACATACCGCCGCATGTGAGTAAGGTTTTTCCTTACTCACCCTTTACTTGGCCAACATTTTGCGACATACAACATCATAGGTCGAATCACTAACTTATAGCCACTACTAGGGAAAACCTTATACACAGAAGCTTACCAGTAGCGCCGGTAAAAAACAAGCGCTACTGCTATTTACCGGTAGCGCCTGGTCACAAAACGCGCTACAACTAAGGTTATAGCAGTAGCGCGCCTGCAGGAAGAAGCGCTACTACTACAATTCCCACAATGTTCTCGGCAGGCTAGGAATAGTAGTAGCGAGCTTAGGTAAAGCGCGCTGCTGCTAAGTTAGCAGCGCGTTTTCTGGGAAAAGCGCTACTGCTAATGAAAATAAAATAAAAACATATATAAAAGTAAATGAAAATGAAAAAAATAGAAAAAGGGAAAGGAAAAAAGAAAATGTGAAGGAAAATAATAGAAAAATAAAAATAAAGGAGAAAGGCGTAGCAGTAGCGTGCTTTCAGAACAAGCGCTATAGCTAATGTAGCAGTAGCACGTTCCATGTACCCCCGCTATAGATAATTTCCTTAAATAAAGGAGAAAGGAAAAAAGAAAAGTAAATAAGAAAAGGAAAAGGAAAAAAGAAAAGAAAAAAGGAAAATAAATAGCTACTGCCTATAGCAGTAGCGTGTTTTGGCAGCCAGCGTTATAGCTAAGTTAGCTATAGTGCTTTTTTGGGCCAGCGCTACCGGTATTTTTGACTTAACCCCCCACGCGATTTTCTCCCCCCCCGGCCACTTCCCCCAAATCCCACCCCCACCCCCCTGTTGTCGCCGCCGTCGTCGCCCTACATCGTCGTCGCCCTCCGCACGCCGTCTGCTGCCCTCGGTGGCCGTCTGGTGCCCGCCCTCCGCCGCGCGCCCGAGCCCCGACCCCGACCTCGACGCCACGTGCCCCTCCCTCGGCCGCTCTGCCTCCTCCTGCTCCCTAACTCCGCCGGCGCCCGAGGTGAGCACGCATACACCTCCTCCTCCTCCCCTACCTCTGCCTAGCTAGGGTTCCTAGGGTTCATCAAATTTTAGGGTTCATCAAATTAGCTAGGGTTCATCTAATTAGTTAGGGTTCATCAAATTAGCTAGTACTTGTAGATGCTTAAGTAGTTATATAGTTGTTGTGCACCCAATGTAGTTAAGTAAATATATTTTTTAGGACAAATTCCTAGGGTTCATCAATGGGTGCTTAAGCAGTTGTAGATGCTTAAGTAGCTAGCGAGGGTTCATCTAATTAGTTAGTACTTGTAGATGCTTAAGTACTAGGGCAATAGGGTTAGGGCAGTAGGGTTTAACTAGATGTTAATTAGGCAGTAGTGTTTAGTTTAGAGAGGAAAATCAATATAAAAATATAAATTTCTATTAGTGCTGCAAGTCCAGTAGGTTCTTAATTTATACTGATTTTTTATTATGACCGAAATTTAGGACATAATTTGAATTGAGTGCTAGGGTTCATAATTTGAAATTTAGGACATAAATTGAGTTCTAGGGTTCATAATTTATATTAGGACATAATTTTTATTAGGACAGAAATGTGTAAAGGTTCTAGGTTTCTAGGGTTCATCCATCTATATTTGGTTTTTGAATTGAGTTTGAGAGAGCATGAGATTTGTGTAGATTTTCTTGAAGTGTCAAACACTAGGAGATGCAAATTTGGAGTGGTCATGTTATATGCAAATTCCTCAATAGTGTTTGCTCATGTATATCTACTGATGTAGTTGCTCATGTACAGGTTCTTAAGTGGTCCTATTATATGCAACATTGAAGTGGTTCGATTGTGCCCAAGTGGACTTTTGTTGTTTGCAGGGAATGAAGCCGAGTGGCCTATGTTTTGCCGAAATGTTGATTCATTTCCGTTCCGGCAAATTCCAGGCGCTCGATTTGTCCACTTTGTAGCAAAGGTCATGCCGAAATTTTCCAGTCTGCATTATTGCTACTATCATCTTTCAACATAGTTTTCTCTAGGAACATATCAAAAATAGGGGAGCTACATCGTGAGCTATTGATCTATAACATAATTTGCAAAGGCATTTTGTCTATGTTCAAGATAGATTTTAGTTCAAATAATTAAATTACTAATGAACTCTCACTTAAATCAACATCCCTCAAGTTGTCTAAGTGATACATGATCCAAATCAACTAACCCATGTTCTATCATCACGTGATATGGGGTAGTCATCGGTGAACATCTCTATATTGATCATATCTACGATATGACTCATGTTTGACCTTTCGGTCTCTAGTGTTCCGAGACCATGTCTGTACATGCTAGGCTCGTCAAGTTTAACCCAAGTATTTTGCTTATGCAAAACTGGCTTACACCCGTTATACGTGAACGTGGAGTCTATCACACCCGATCATCACGAGGTGCTTTGAAACGACGAACTTTACCAACGGTGCATACTCAGGGAGAACACTTTTATCTTGAAATTAAGTGAAGGGATCATCTTATAATGCTACCGTCGTTCTATGTAAAATAAGATGAATAAAGGATAAACATCACATGCAATCAAAATATGTGACATGATATGGCCATCATCATCTTGTGCTTTTGATCTTCATCTCCAAAGCAACATCATGATCTCCATTGTCACCGACGCGACACCTCGATCTCCATCGTTGCGCCGGGGTCGTCTCGCCAACTGTTGCTTCTACAACTATTGCTAACGCACAGCGATAAAGTAAAGCAATTACATGATGCTTAATGATTGACACGCGGGTCATACAATAATTAAAAGACAACCCTAAGGCTCCTGCCGGTTGTCGATATTACAAAACATGATCATCTCATACAGCAATGTATATCACATCACGTCTTGACCATATCACATCACAACATACCCTGCAAAAACAAGTTAGACGTCTTCTACTTTGTTGTTGCAAGTTTTACGTGGCTGCTATGGGTAACTAGCAAGAACCGTTCTTACCTACGCAAAACCACAACGGTGATTATCAAGTTTGTTGTTTTAACCTTCTGCAAGGACCGGCCGTAGTCAAATTTGATTCAACTAAAGTGAGAGAAACAGACACCCGCCAGCCACCTTATGCAAAACAAGTTGCATCAGTCGGTGGAACCGGTCTCATGTACGTGGACATGTAAGGTTGGTTCAGGCCGCTTCATTCCAAAATACCGCTGAATAAAAATAAGACGTTGGTGGTAAGCAGTATGAACATCACCGCCCACAACTCCTTTGTGTTCTACCTGTGCATATCATCTACGCATAGACCTGGCTCATGATGCCACTATTGGGGAATGTTGCATGGAAAACAAAAAAAATTCTACGCACACGCAAGATCTATCCATGGAGATGCATATCTACGAGAGGGGGAGAGCATCTTCATACCCTGAAGATCGCTAAGCGGAGGCGTTTATCAACGTGGTTGATGTACTCGTACACCTTCACGATTCGTCCTGATCAAGTACCGAATGTAAGGCACCTCCGCGTCCAGCACACGTTCAGCTCGATGATGTCCTCGCTTCTCGACCCAACAAGAGAGACGAAGTAGTAGATGAGTTCCGGCAGCACGACGGCGTGGCGACGGTGGTGGGGAAGAACAATCTCCGTAGGGCTTCGCTAAGCACAACGGAAACTATGACGGAGGATAAACTAGAGGGAGCGGGGTTGCCGGCACATGGCTTGGTGAATCTTGATGTGTTCCGGGTGCTAGCCCTGCCCCTCTATTTATATGTTGAGCCCTGGGGTCGTATCTTGGAGAAAGAGTCTCCTCAAAGTCGGTTTAGACCGCAAGGCAAGAGTCCTTCTTGGACTCCAGGACTAGACGCCAGAATCCTTTGCGTCTGGCCCAGACGCCAGGGTCTCTGGCATCTGGCCCCTGGCCTTCGCAAAACTTCCTTTTGCACCTTCCTAAAGCCTCGTGGGCTTTACCCCTTGGCCCAAATAAAGTGTTCTCGCACCAGACCATTTCGGGGAACATCCGAAACCCCTTCCGGTGAATTTGGGAACCCTTCCGGAAACCAAACACTATTATCCGATATATCAATCTTTACCTCTGTACTATTCCAGAGCTCCTCGTCATGTCCGTGATCTCATCCAGGACTCCGAACAACATTGAGTCACCAACAAACATAACTCATATAATACTATATCGTCAACGAACGTTAAGCGTGCGGACCCTACGGGTTCGAGAATGATGTAGACATGACCGAGACGCTTCTCCGGTCAATAACCAATAGCAAGACCTGGATGCACATATCGGTTCCTACATATTCCATGAACATCTTTATCGGTCGAACCTTTATGACAACATACGTAGTTCCCTATGTCTGTCGGTATGTTACTTGTCCGAGATTCGATCGTCGGTATCTCCATACCTACTTCAATCTCGTTACTGGCAAGTCTCTTTACTCGTTCCGTAATACATCATCACGTAACTAACTCCTTAGTCACTTTTCTTGCAAGCTTCTTGTGATGTTGTATTACCGAGAGGGCCCAGAGATACCTCTCCATCATACGGAGTAAAAAATTCCAGTCTCGATCCAGGCCAACTCAACAGACACCTTCGGAGATACCTGTAGAGCGCCTTTATGATCACCCAGTTACGTTGTGACGTTTGATGGCACACAAGGCATTCCTCCGAAGTCCGGGAGTTGCATGATCTCATGGTCGAAGAAACATGTATTAGACATTAAGAAAGCGGTAGCAATAAAATGAACGATCATATGCTATGCTAACGGTTGGGTCTTGTCCATCACATCATTCTCCTAATGATGTGATCCCGTTAGCAAATGACAACTCATGTCTATGGTTAGGAAACCTTAACCACCTTTGATCACTGAGCTAGTCTAGTAGAGGCTCACTAGGGACACGGTATTTGTTTATGTATCCACACATGTATTTAAGTTTCCGGTAAATACAATTCTAGCATGAATAATAAACCTTTATCATGATTAAGGAAATATAATAAATAACCATTTTATTATTGCCTCTAGGGCATATTTCCATCAGCGCCACCAAGTTCATATGACATAGCCGCAAAACCCTAACAGTTCAGTCACACCGATACGGATCTCTGTCTCACCGAGATGGCCTTGCTGACTCCTTGTGACTTGTTGCATTTATTTCGGTCTCATCGAGTTGGCTTGACATTCACTCTATTGCTTATTGCTTCACTTCGGTCTCACCAAGTTGATGCAATTGGCGCCACCGAGTTGATGTTTGCCCTAAGCCCTAGCACATCGGTCACACCGAGTTGTTCTAGTCGGTCCCACCGAGATTCCTAACGTTCACATTTTGAACTAATCGGTCAGACCGAGTTCATCTATTCGGTCTCACCGAGTTTGGTCAAATGTGTGTAACGGTTGGATTTTTTGTGGAGGTTATATATACCTCTCCACCCCCATCTCCATTTGTGAGATAGCCAAAACGTGCCTACACTTCCACCACACATTTTCTGAGAGAGAACCACCTACTCATGTCTTGAGATCAAGATATACCAATCCTACCACAAGAATCTTGATTTCTAGCCTTCCCCAAGTTGCTTTCCACTCAAATCATCTTTCCACCATAGCCAAATTTGTGAGAGAGAGTTGAGTGTTGGGGAGACTGTCATTTGAATCACAAGAGCAAGGAGTTCATCATCAACACACCGTCTATTACCTTTTGGAGGGTGGTGTCTCCTACATTGGTTAGGTGTCGCTTGGGAGCCTCTGTCAAGTTGTGGAGTTGAACCAAGAAGTTTGTAAGGGCAAGGAGATCGACCACTTCGTGAAGATCTACCCGAGTGAGGCAATTCCTTCATGGGTGATGGCCATGGTGGGATAGACAAGGTTGCTTCTTCGTGAACCCTTCATGGGTGGAGCCGTCCGTGGACTCGCGCAGCCGTTACCCTGTGTAGGTTGAAGTCTCCATCAACATGGACGTACGATAGCACCACCTATCGAAACCATGCCAAAAATCTCCGTGTCTACATTTTGTTTGCCTTCTCCAAACACTTCCCTTTACCTTCATATGCAATGTGTTATATTCCGCTGCTATGCTCTTAGGATTGCATGTGTAGGTTGATTGCTTGACTTGTACTAATAGATAAAATCTGCTCACAACTAAAATTGGGAAAATGATAGATTTTTAATTGGTCAAGTAGTCCAATCACCCCCCTCTAGACCTACTTTCATCCTACAGGGTGCCTGGACATCGGGCTTCAATGCCAAGGATTACCCCCTTGAAGGTGGTGTTACTGGGTTTGATCCTTGACGGGTCAATACCCGTTTTCCTTATGGTGTCTGCATAAATCAGATTGAGGCTGCTACTGAAGGAAATATGCCCTAGAGGCAATAATAAAGTTATTATTTATTTCCTCATATCATGATAAATGTTTATTATTCATGCTAGAATTGTATTAACCGGAAACATAATACATGTATGAATACATAGACAAACATAGTGTCACTAGTATGCCTCTACTTGACTAGCTCGTTGATCAAAGATGGTTGAGTTTCCTAGCGATAGACATGAGTTGTCATTTAGGAGAATGATGTGATTGACTTGACCATTTCGTTAGCTTAGCACTTGATCGTTTAGTTTACTGCTATTGCTTTCTCCATGACTTATACATGTTCCTATGACTATGAGATTATGCAACTCCACCGGAGGAACACTTTGTGTGCTACCAAACATCACAACGTAACTGGGTGATTATAAAGGTGCTCTACAGGTGTCTCCGATGGTGTTTGTTGAGTTGGCATAGATCAAGAATAGGATTTGTCACTCCGATTGTCGGAGAGGTATCTCTGGGCCCTCTCGGTAATGCACATCACTAGAAGCCTTGCAAGAAATGTAACTAATGAGTTAGTCACGGGATGATGCACTATGGAACGAGTAAAGAGACTTGCCGGTAACGAGATTGGGCTAGGTATTGAGATACCGACGATCGAATCTCGGGCAAGTAACATACCGATGACAAAGGGAACAATGTATGTTGTTATGCGGTTTGACCGATAAAGATCTTCGTCGAATATGTAGGAACCAATATGAGCATCCAGGTTCTGCTATTGGCTATTGACCGGAGATGTGTCTCGGTCATGTCTACATAGTTCTCGAACCCGTAGGGTCCGCACGCTTAAAGTTCGGTGACGATCGGTATTATGAGTTTATTTGTTTTGATGTACCGAAGGTAGTTTGGAGTCCCGGATATGATCACAGACATGATGAGGAGTCTCGAAATGGTTGAGACATAAAGACCGATATATTGGACGACTATATTTGGACATCGGAATGGTTCCGGGTGAAATCGGGATTTTACCGGAGTACCGGGAGGTTACCGGAACCCCCCGGTAAGTGTATGGGCCTTATTGGGCCTTAGTGGAACAAAGGAGGAGGAAGCCTAGGAGGGGGCGCCCCCCCCCCCCCCAAGCCCAATCCAAATTGGGTGAGGGGGCCGGCCCCCCTTTCCTTCCTCTCTCCCTCCTCTTTCCTACCTCTCCTACTCCAACTTGGAAGGGGGGAATCCTACTCCCGGTGGGAGTAGGACTCCCCTATGGCGCGCCCTAGAGAGGGCCGGCCCTCCCCCTCCTCTACTCCTTTATATACGGGGGAAGGGGCACCCCATAGACACACAAGTTGATCATTGATCTCTCTTAGCCGTGTGCGGTGCCGCCCTCCACCATAATCCACCTCGGTCATATCGTAGCTGTGCTTAGGCAAAGCCCTGCGTCGGTAGCATCATCATCACCATCATCACGCCGTCATGCTGACGGAACTCTCCCGCGAAGCTCTACTGGATCGTGAGTTCGTGGGACGTCGCCGAGCTGAACGTGTGCAATCCGCGGAGGTGCTGTAACTTCGGTGCTGGGATCGGTCGATCGTGAAGACGTACGACTACATCAACCGCGTTGTCATAACGCTTCCGCTTATGATCTACGAGGGTACGTAGACGACACTCTCCCCTCTCGTTGCTATGCATCACCATGATCTTGCATGTGCGTAGGAATTTTTTTGAAATTACTACGTTACCCAACAGCTACCTCCGTCCATGAGGACTCTGGTGAGGTGGTACCCATCGATAATGGGGTCTAGGACCAAAGCTTCCAATCCTCCATGACGGATACTGGTCGGGTGGTCCCTGCGGTCGAAGGTGATTGGGTAGGCCGACCATGGATTGAATTTTGGGGCTATCGGCTCTACAGCGTAGACGTCCCGAAGCGCACACTTTCTCTCCTTCTTGGGTATGTGAGTTGCATAAATCATGTTCACTTTCTTGACCTCGGGAGAGAACTGTTTCTGTCCTTCATTGTTTGGCCTGCAGGGCTCCCCGTCATCCTCGCTGCAAGGGCTTTTGCCCGTGTCTTCGGCTGTGAGCTTGCCGGCCTGTTTAATGACCCAACAGTTATGGTTGGTGTGGTTGGCAGACTTGTCGGCAGTGCCGTGGATCTGGCACGACCTGTCCAGGATGACGTCCAACTTGGTGGGTCCGTCCTGGTTTCCTCTAGAAGGCTTTTTTCACGGCCCTGATTTGGAGTTGCGGAATCCAGCATTTACTGTCGTGTCATCGGCAATGGTGCCATTGTGCCGACGCTTATTGTTATTGCGCCGTGGCTTAACGTTGTCGTCCCGGGCTTCCGAAGTGCCGGGGTCTTCTGGGTTGGTGCTTCTACGAGCCAACCAGCTGTCTTCACCCGCGCAAAAGCGGGTCATGAGGGAGGTAAGAGCCGCCTTTGTCCTCGGCTTGTCTTGGTCGAGCTGGCATGTGAGCCATTCATCCTGGATACCTTGTTTGAACGCGGCTATGGCTTCAGTGTCCGGGCAATCGACTATTTGGTTCTTTTTGGTCAAAAACCTATTCCAAAATTGCCGGGCTAACTCGCCGGGCTGTTGGACCACATGGCTCAGGTCGTCGGCATCTGGAGGCCGGACATAGGTGCCTTGAAAGTTAGCTCGGAAAGCGTCCTCGAGCTCTTCCCAGATCCCTATGGAGTCTTCAGGGAGGCTGTTCAGCCAATGCCGGGCTGGTCCTTTGACCTTTAATGGCAGGTATTTAATGGCATGTATTTAATGGCATGGAGGTTGTCTCCTTGTGCCATATGAATGTGGAGAAGGAAGTCTTCAATCCACATAGCCGGGTCTGTAGTTCCATTGTATGGCTCGATATTCACCGGCTTGAACCCCTCTGGGAATTGGTGTTGCATCACTTCATTAGTGAAGCACATTGGATGAGCGAAGCCCCTTACGCGGGCTACAGCGTGTCGGACCTCGACTTCCATCCTGGCCCGGTGTTTCTCTTGAACTCTATCGTTTTGGTCAAGCCAAGCCTGGTATCTGTCCCGTCTATCGGGAGGGTAGCCTCTTGATCCGTAGATAGACCTTGACTAATCCGCTCCAGTGGCTAGGTCCTGGCGCAGGTCATATTGATATTCTAGCTGCGCAGCCTCCTTGCCTTTTCGGCGAGAGGGAATGGGTGGGAGTTCGGCTTCTCCAGCTGGCCTATCCCGGCCTCGAGGGGGCGGTCTGGCTGGTTGCCTTGAGTCCGTCTTGGTGGTACAAGCTCGATGGCCTTGCCGTCAAACTGGGGCAGCAGATTCCGTTTTGGGTAACTTTTGTTTTGTTGCTCATAACCGTACCCTTGTTCAGCTGCCAGGACTTTTGTCCATCTGTCGTTGAGGGTGTCCTGTTCGGCCTTGAGCTAGTGTTGCTTCTTCTTTAGACTACGTGCAGTGGCACTAAGCTGCCGTTTGAACCGCTCCTGATCGAGCGGGTCTTCCGGGACTATGAAGTCCTCGGCTCCGAGGCTGACCTCTTCTTGGAGAGAGGGAGGTAGTTATTGTCCTCGGAGTCATTGAGGTCCTTGGGATTAAATTCGTCTTTGCGCTCTTCCGAGCCATTAGGCTGCTGATCGAGGGTGGGGTCGCCGATGTCTTCGATGTTGTCTGGGGTGTGCTCCTCCCTGGTGTTCGTACTGGTTTACCTGCTCCTTCGTCCCTTGGATCGTCGGCGCTGTCACCAGTGCTTAGGCGGCTCCTCGCCCGGCTTGTTGCTGTCTCTCCTTGGGGTGCCATCGGCGCTTAGGCGGCTCCTCGCCCGGCTCGTTGTTGTCTCTTGATACGTCTCCAACGTATCTATAATTTTTTATTGTTCCATGCTATTATATTATCTATCTTGGATGTTTTATATGCATTTATATGTTATTTTATATGATTTTTGGGACTAACCTATTAACCTAGAGCCCAGTGCCAGTTTCTGTTTTTTTCCTTGTTTTTGAGTTTCGCGGGAAAGGAATATCAAGCGGAGTCCAATTGACCTGAAACTTTACGACGATTGGTTTTGGACCAAAAGAAGCCCACGGAGTACCGGAGATGCACCAGAGGAGTCCCGAGGCCATGGTAGTTGATCACTGGAACTACGTCGGTGTTTCCCCCAAGAGGAGAGGATGATGTAGTACAGCAACGGTAAGAATTCCCCTCAGTTATGAAACCAAGGTATCGAACCAGTAGGAGAACCAAGCAATCACAACGTAAGCGACACCTGCGCACAAATAACAACACCTCGCAACCCGACGTGTTAAAGGGGTTGTCAATCCCTTCCGGGGTACGACGCCTCAAGATAGGCAAACGGACGTGAGGTAAATTGTAATAGATTGAAATAATAGATCGCAAATAAATAAAAGTGCAGCAAGGTATTTTTGTATTTTTTAGTTTAATAGATCTGAATAAAAATGCAAAGGAAAAGTAGATCGCAAAGCAAATATATGAGAAAGAAGACCCGGGGGCCGTAGGTTTCACTAGTGGCTTCTCTCGAGAAAAATAGCAAGCGGTGGGTAGACAAATTACTGTTGGGCAATTGATAGAACTTCAAATAATTATGACGATATCCAGGCAATGAACATTACATAGGCATCACATCCAAGATTAGTAGACCGACTCCTGCCTGCATCTACTACTATTACTCCACACATCGACCGCTATCCAGCATGCATCTAGTGTATTAAGTGCATGGAAAAATGGAGTAATGCAATAAGAACGATGACATGAAGTAGACAAGATCCGTTTATCTATATGGCGGTAGATATAGATCTCGTCTTTTTATCCTTAGTAGCAACGATACATACGTGTCGGTTCCCCTTCTGTCACTGGGATCAAGCACCGTAAGATCGAACCCACTACCGGGCACCTCTTCCCATTGCAAGATAAATAGATCAAGTTGGCCAAACAAAACCCAAATATCGGAGAAGAAATACGAGGCTATAAGAGATCATGCATATAAGAGATCAGAGAAACTCAAATAACTTTCATGTATATAAAAAGATATAACTGATCATAAACTCGAAGTTCATCGGATCCCAACAAACACACCGCAAAAGAGTTACATCATATGGATCTCCAAGAGACCATTGTATTCAGAATCAATAGAGAGAGAGGAAGCCATCTAGCTACTAACTACGGACCCGAAGGTCTACAAAGAACTACTCACGCATCATCGGAGAGGCACCAATGGAAGTGGTGAACCCCTCCGTGATGGTGTCTAGATTGGATCTGGTGGTTCTGGACTCTGCGACGGCTGGCTGAATATTTTGTCGACTCCCTTAGGATTCCTGGAATATTGGGGTATTTATAGAGCAAAGAGGCGGTCCGGGGGGGTGCCCGAGGTGGGCACAACCCACAAGGGCGCGCATGGGCCTCCTGGCGCGCCCTGGTGTATTGTGCTCCCCTCGGGGCACTTCCCAGGTGCAACCAGGGCCCATTGCCTTCCTTCTGGCCTATAAAAAACACAAAAATAGTTTCGGGGCATTTGGACTCCGTTTGATATTGATTTCCCGCGATGTAAAAAACATGCAGAAAGCAGCAACTGGCACTTGGCACTATGTCAATAGGTTAGTACCAAAAATGATATAAAAATGACTATAAATGATTATAAAACATCCAAGATTGATAATAAAACAGCATGGAACAATCAAAAATTATAGATACGTTGGAGACGTATCAACATCCCCAAGCTTAACTCCTGCTCGTCCTTAAGTAGGTAAGTGATAAAAACAGAATTTTTGATGTGGAGTGTTGTTCATTTAGTCATATCATATTCTTTTCTTTATAGCATGGACATTCGGACTTTTATGTGATTCAGTGCAGTAGTCTAGTTTTGACATAATAATTTAGATACTCAAGCATATCAACAAGCAACCATGTCTTTCAAAATATCAATGCTAAAACAAGTTATCCCTAGCCCATCATGCTCAAACATTTATCCATTCATGAAACACACTCAAATATTAACTACATCCAATAGTTACTCACGGTCATATTGCCTCTTAGTTGGTGCTTTTGTAAGAGAAGATGGTGACTCAAATTCAAAACTAAAAAATGCATAAAGTAAAAGAAAGGCCCTTCGCAGAGGGAAGTAGGGATTTGTAGAGGTGCCAGAGCTCAAGGCGAAAAATTAGATATAAAAACATTTTGGGAGGTGTATCCATCCCACCAACGAAAACAACGTAGAGCTACGAACACTTTCCATGCTAGATATGCCATAGGCGGTTCCCAAACAGAAAATAAAGGTTATTCCTTTTTCCACCATTTCTTTCATTTTCCATGGCTAACCGTATCCACGGGTGCCCTCCATACCAACACTTTCCAAGGAATTTATTATTTGACAACATAAAGTAAATATTTTTTTGCATTTCGGGACTGGCATCCCTAAAACCTTTGCCTTACTCTCATGCAATGACAAGTGAATAAACACTCATCTTGAGAATAACACATCTAGCATGGAAAATATTAGCCACTCGTTACCATTCCGCGAGCGAAACAAATACACAAAAGGGAAGTGTATTTTGAAAATTAGAGATGGCACATGAAAATTTGCTTAGAATGGCAAAATAATACCATATATAGGTAGGTATAGTGGACTCATGTGGCAAAACTGTTTTAAAGGATTTTGGATGCACAAGTAGTGATCATACTTAGTGCAAAATGAAGGCTAGCAAAAAGATTGAGAAGCGACTAACCAAGAACGAATAATCTCATAAAGCAAGCATTAAGCATAATTAACACCCAATAATGCACCACAAGTAGGATATAATTTTCATTGCATGATTATTGACTTTCCTGCATGCATAGGGAATCACAAACTTTAACACTAATATTCTTACTAGAGCACAATTACTCATCAACATAACTCACATATCACATCATCATATCTCAAAACTATTACTAAGAATCATGTTTATTTTGTCCAATGATCTTCATGACATTTTTATTTATTTTACCCTTCTTGGATATCTATCACTTTGGGACTAACTTTTATGTGTTTCTTTTCATAAGCTCAAACAAATATAAGTGAAGATCATGAGCATAACAAATTTTCTTTCTCTCAAAATAATCTAAGTGAAGCAAGACAGAATTTCTTCAAAATTATACTGACTCTCAAATAAATCTAAGTGAAGCAAGAGAGCATTTCTTCAAAAATAATAAAGCTCACCATGCTCAGAAAGATATAAGTGAAGCACTAGAGCAAGTCATAGCTCATAAAAGATTTAAGTGAAGCATAGAGAGCAATTCTAACAAGTCATGACATAATTTTGGCTCTCTCAAATACGTGTGTCCAGCAAGGATTGATGACTTAAAACACAAAATAAAACAAGCAAAGACACATATCATACAGGACGCTCCAAGAAAAACACATATCATGTGACGAATAAAAATATAGCCTCGAGTAAAATACCGATGGTTGTTGGAAGAAAGCGGGGATGCCACTCGGGGGCATCCCCAAGCTTAGTTGCTTGCTCATTCTTGGATAATAGCTTGGGATGCCGGGGCATCCCCAAGCTTAGTCTCTTCTATCCTTCTTTCATCCATCGTAAGATAACCCAAAACTTGAAAACTTCAATCACGCAAAACTCAACAAAACCTTTGTGAGATCCGTTAGTGTAAGAAAGCAAACCACTACTATAAGTGATGTGTCAAACCAACTCATATTTTGTTTTTGTATTATACCTACTGTATTCCAACTTTTCTATGGCAAAAACCCATCAAAGCAAACCATAGAGCCATCAAAATAAGCACACAACACAAAGAAAACAGAATCTGTCAAAACAGAATAGTCTGTGGTAATCTGGAATTTTCGAAAACTTCTGGAACTCCAAAAATTCTACCAAATTAGGAAGACTAGGGTAATTTGTATATTAATCTTCTGCAAAAAGAATCAGGGCAAAAGCTCTTTTCTGTGATTTATGAAAATTATTTTTGTGAGCATAAAGTTTCTGTCTTTTTCAGCAAGATCAAACAACTATCACACAAGAAGTACCCAGCCCTGGTCAACTTTCAGGCCTGGTTAGCGGCTCAGGGCCTGCGTGTTCAAGATGGAATTCTCCCTGAAGATAATATTTTAGACAGTCTTAACTCTGCTTGGGATTCTAGCTCTACTGGCAGCACTACTAGGTCAGTCCAAGTTGCTGATGGCCCTGACAATACTCTGCTGGTGATTCCTGCTAGACATGATGTAATTGCTGTGGACATTGCTGTTTCTGCTGATAATCTTCGTGTTAGCATCTCTGTGGAAGGTAATGATCTGGCCAATGTACTCATCAATGACATAATTCCCCGCAACACATTTACGACATATCTCTCTAGCTCTATTTTATCTGTCTTTGCTGCCTATGGCCCTTGGAGCTGTGGGTATGGATTGCCCCCGCTTGCTCTGCAAACTGTTGTCCCTGTCACTGGATTCCAAGTGGGAACCGCTGATGCTCTGATTTCAGTTCATTTCTCTCCACGTATTCTGAACATGCCCCCAAGGCCATCTTCAGCACACATCTCAGAGCTTTTGTCTGATGAAGAAGCCCCCACTGAAGACGTTGTTTTGCATCCACCGCTTGTTGTGTCTCTGTCTGCTATGGAGGAACATATTGAGCACCCTCCTGAAGATGTTCCTCACTCTTCTCTGCCTGCCTTGCCTGACCAACTGGTTACTAATGCCAAGGTTGCTGCTGGAACTGCTGACACTCTTGTTCAGCAGGAGGAGGATGCTGCTTTGGCGCCAACTGAAGGTTCAACTACTGGGCCTCTTGCTCTGTCTCAACCTTTTGAGGCATCTGATTTGGGCTTGTCCCAAGTGCTACCTCCAGGCCCATCTCCTTCTCGCACTCGTCGCTCCAAGTTTCAGGTTCCATTGGTCACTACTGAAGTTAGGCGCAGTACTCGCTCCACTAGATATGATGGCTTCAGAGTGCCACAGATTTTTGATGTTCGAGCTCCTGCTTCCAAGGTCAAGCCAAGACAGACTCCATCTGCTGCTTCAAGCTCTTCTGCGCCTCCACCTGTCCAGGCCTCTCCACCCACACCTCTTCGCATTATGCAGGAGATCGGCATCAACCGCTGTGTTGTCCCTCCATCTGAGCTCACGGAAGAGGCGTTGCTGGCTGCTGCAATCCCTGACGATCAGGCAGGGACTGATGGGGAGGCCACTACCTCCTTGGAGTATTCTTCTGGTTTTTCATTATGCCCCTTTTGTGTAACTGGAATGTACTCTGTTGGAATATTCGCGGTTTAAATTCGGACAAAAAACTTCTGGCTCTCTCTAATGCTATCTCTGTTAGTGGTTGCGCCATAGTTTGCCTTCAGGAAACTAAAAAACCTCTTGTTGATCTGGCGTTTAATAAAACCTGTTTCCCTAAGAGATTTGACAAGTTTGCTTTTGTTCCCTCTCGAGGTGCCTCGGGTGGTATCCTTACTATTTGGAATAGCTCTGTCTTTTCTGGTGATGTGACCATCTCGAATGACTTTGTTTTGGGTGTCAAATTCACCAGCACAATTTCTGCGCAGTCATGGTCTCTATATAATGTTTATGTACCATGCACAGGTCCGGCCCGTGTGGATTTCATTCAGTGGTTGTATGACATGGATATTCACTCAAATGATGATTGTCTTTTCCTTGGCGATTTCAACTTGATTCGTGGCCCTGAGAACCACAACAAACCTGGTGGTGACCCCAATGACATGTGCACTTTCGATGATATTATACGTAAACACAACCTAATTGAATTACCACTCAAAGGGCGTCTGTATACTTGGAGCAATATGCAACAAGATCCTTTGCTAGAACAACTCAACTGGTTCTTCACTTCTCTGCACTGGACGCTTGTCTACCCAAACACAATTGTCAAACCTCTTTGCAAGCCGGTTTCAGATCATACTCCTTGCGTGGTAAGCATCGAGACAAAAATCCCACGTGCCAAACTTTTCAGATTTGAAGCATATTGGTTACTACACCCTGGATTCATGGATGTTGTTAAAAAGGTTTGGGCTCGGCCTGTCAACTCCTCCAATGCGGCCACGGTGCTTTGCCGCAAATTCAAGCTACTGCGACAAGAGCTCAAAGTGTGGAGCGAGAATATCTCAAGGTTGTCGGTGGCAATCGAAAACACAAACAAAACGCTCAATGAGCTGGATGATCTAGAAAACATAAGACCTCTCACCAACCCTGAATGCAACTTTCGTAAGATCATCAAAAAACACCTCCTCGGGCTGTTGGACTATCAAAAGCAGTATTGGAAAAAACGTTGCACCATCCGCTGGGTTAAATTCGGTGACAAAAACACCAAATTTTTCCAAGCAGTTGCCACTGAGCGGCACAGGAAGAATAATGTGGCTATTCTCCAAACTTATGATGGCATGATGGTAGAGGACCATACGGGTAAAGAAGCTCTGTTGTTTCATGCATACAGTGAGCTGCTTGGTACGTCCAACCCTACACAGATGCGCTTTGATATTCCTACCCTTATTCAACCGACTGCAAACCTTGATCACCTCACAGATCCATTTACAAAGGAAGAAATTGATTGGGTTGTCAAAGAAATGCCAGCAGATCGTGCCCCTGGCCCAGATGGTTTTAGTGGTTTATTTCTTAAAGCTTGTTGGCAAATTATCAAGGAATTCTTCTATATGCTTTGCGCTCAATTCCACGCTGGTGATCTTAATCTCCAAAGTATTAATGATGGCCTAATTACTCTCATCTCAAGAATGGATCACCCACCACAGTTAATGACTATCGCCCGATCACCTTACTTAACTGATGTCTCAAGCTTATCACTAAGCTGCTGGCCAATCGTCTGCAAAAGGTGATCTTACGCATCATTCATCGCAACCAATATGGTTTCATCAAAGGGCGGTCCATCCAAGATTGTTTGGCTTGGACATTTCAGTATATCTATCAATGCCAGGCCTCCAAAAGACCGATTGTGCTTCTGAAGCTAGACTTTGCTAAAGCCTTCGACACCATTGAACATGAAGCAATGATCAACATTATGAAACACATGGGTTTCAATGGCAAATGGTTGTCTTGGATCAGAACGATCTTCTCCTCGGGACGCTCGTCTATTCGTCTCAATGGTGTGCCGGTGTGACAGCCTGAATTTTGACCCTTTCTTTTTCTTTTGTTCTTCCGAGGTTTTTGCCTGAGTTTTTCTTTTTGTGGCTTTGTGGTCTGGAAACTGAAGAAGATAAACTCTTCTTTGCTTCCAGAGTGGCTTGTTATTCCCAAATCTTTCCCTAGACCCTGTCATTTTCATCCTAGCCCAAATCCCAATATTCTTTTATTGGGAATATTCCTTTTCTATCAAAGGAGTAACTCAAATTGCCCTAGGTTGTGAAGCAACCTATATTTCCCTCACTCCTAAAATTCCCAAATAATTCTCATAAATTTTTTGGGTCATATCTTGATCAAAGATGGCAAAACGTTTCATTGCCATGTTCAAAAATAATCCTCCAATAATTCATTTTCTATTCTGCCCTAAAAGGCACATTGTGAAGGAAGTGCCATTTTCCTTTGCCCAATTGACCTAAAACTCCTTGGACATCTTTTCATGCCCATATAATTGCCACATGCCAAAATGCAACCTCATTTTCCTAGTAATTATTTAATTATGATTTTCCAAAGTTTCTATCCAGAAAGAAGCTTTGTGAAGGAGGTACAGGCTAGGCGTATCCAAATGAGTTGCCATTTTGCATGATACTTCATATCATCATATCATAGCCCTCCACCAAAGTACAGCTCATGTCATGCCTCCATGTGAGCTCAGCTTCAATTCTTAGTTTTTGGTCAAAATTTCAGTTTGTGAAACAAGTATATTTTATCTTGCTCCATTATGGCTGCCAATATTTCTGGGACTTCTAGTATCCATATAACTTCCCACCACCAAGTTGTGGCTCAATACCTTTGACCATTTGCCCTGTGGAATTTTTCCAAGTTTCTGGTCAGAATAAATCTTTCTAAAGCAAGTGCTATTTTGGTTCATCCAAATGGCATGAAACTCCTTGGGAATCTGTATATCTTCAAATCATTGGGCCATAACCATTTGCAGCTCAAGTGATGCAACTATGTGAGTGCATCATCCAAATTCCCATTTCTGGCCATTATGGCACTTTCTACAGCCCCTTTAAACTCCTCCTCTTAAGCTAATTTCCTGTGATCGTAGTCACCTTAGTGTATGATCATTACCAGACAAAGATTTTACTGAGTTACCTAGCTGGTGTCTCCACTGCACAGCACAAACACTTGGTTGCTGGTTTGCTTTGGGGCCATCTGCAAATCTCTTCTTTGCCCCTAGATTGATTTATTTCTTCATTTGGACTAAGGTCACTAGGGTCATTCCACGGGACATGGCCGGCCCGGCCAGAACGCGCTGTGTGCACCAGTGCGCGCGGTGACCACCTCCCTGGCGTGCAATGGCCGCGTCCAGAATGGCTTCTTGCTCGGGCCCCTCCTCTGTTCCCTGTCTCAGCGAGCACGGGCATGTCCACTGTCTTCCTCTCGTCGTCGCCGTTCCCCTGGGACCCTCTCCCCCTCCGTCCGCTTCCCCACCGACGCAGGCCGTCGCGCGCCCACGAGAGCACAGTGGAGCTTTGGATCTTCCCGTCACCGTCGTCTTCCTCCCAGCGCCCCTTGGCCTCCTCTGCCCCGTGAGAACCTCTACTGTGCCTCCCTCGTTGCCTGCCCCCGAGCTCGAGCGCCCGGGCACGCGTCCGCGGCGGTGCCAGCTCGGTCTCCCTCGCCCCGCCTATAAATGGCCCTCCCCTGAGCATTTCGAGCTCACCAGCAGCCTTCCCACACTCCTCTACCCCTCCCCGGCCTCTCATTCGAGCTCCAAGAGCTCCTGAGCCCGCCCTTGCCTCCATGACCGCCGCCTCTGCCCCTCCTCGATTCGGGTAAGCCGAGCCCTTCCCCTCCGTTCTGTCCCCACCAATAGCCTCCCCGAAGTCCAGCAACTCGCCCCAACTCCTTTCCCCTGGCCGAAGTGCCCCGCAGCCACGTAGCCAAATCCCACCCGAAGCCCCCTCCGCCGGAGTGCTTGCGGCTCTCAACCCCGCCCTCCTCGAGGTCCGTTCTGTCCTAGAGCGGGTCGGCCTCGTCGCCCTGAGCACGTGGGTAGGTCGAACGCCACCTACGGTGGCCGGAGTCGTCGGCGATCGTTGTCGGGGCGGCCGGTCTCGCTTCTGCCTCAGCGCGCGTCGGGGGAAGAAGAGGAGGAGAGGGAGGAGAGAGAAGGTCAACGTGGGTCCCACCCGTCAGCCGCACGATGCGCCTGCTGACGTGGATAAGTGGACACGCAGTTCTGGTGAGTACGTCTTCATGCGTTGAAATGGTATTCTCCGGGTGCTTCGGCTGAAAGTACGCTTTCGTGTTAGGAAAGCGTATTTGCTGAAGTACGCCTTCTGTTTTTCTGCCTAAGTCCAGTCTGAAAATCTTTTCATTACAGATGGGTCCCTGGCAGAAAACACCTCATAACTTTTTATCCGTAACTCGAAATGAGGTGAATCCAAAGCCTACTTCTTCGTTTCGTCGAGCCCGTTCTGTTGGTTTCATTTTCACTATGGTTTGACACTGTGAAAATGACCTTTTTGCCCTTGCACGTAAACAGCCCCTCCGAGAGAGAACTGTTTCCGGCAAATCTTTCCGCGGCTTCACCGCACTTCTCCCCGGTGCCTTCTTCATCCCCAGGCAAGCCAAAATACCCACTTGCATGATAGTCATGCAGTATCCATGGTTTTCAACTTGAATATTGAATACTGTTCTTATACATGTTCTATTGCAACCAGTTGGTTAAATGCTTGCATGATAGCACTGTTGATATGTTCTTGCATGGTATTTATTGTTGATGCTAGTGGTCATGTTATGTTATGAGTAGTTTTGCACTTGTAATATTTATGCTCGTCATTATGCCATGTTCAGTATGATATGATTCATTGTTGATATGGTGGATAGTTATGTTGTACCCTCATGATTATGTTGATATCATGCTCATGCATTGTAAATGCATCATGTTACTTTATCATGGCTTAGTATATTGCATTCAAGTTAACCGGATTTAATTGGACTTTAACAACTGTTGGCCGAGTCATGGTGCCGCCAGATCGAAACTGACTAGTGCAACCACGCTTACCGTATGGGTGAGGTCCTAACTGGGTATATTGTCGTGCATCTCGCCGGTGCCTCCCACGAGGGAAGGTTATGGGCGTGCTTACCCTGATCAGGTAGGCAGACATAACCTTGTGTGCTCGTTGTTTTTAGTTTTATGGATCCAGTCCTCGAGTGGGAGTGTTTTGACCACGACGGTTGGTCGGGGTGTCTTTGGTAGACACGGGGCCACCCAGGACTAGCCCGTTGGGGATTTGGTCGGAGTGGCCGGGAGAATGTCACGGCAGTAGATCAGTTTTGTCGGAACGTCGTTGGTCCACCCGAATGGGAGTGCGAGGCCATGGGTTCCGTGGTGTGGGTACAGTGTGCTAACCTCTGCAGAGTGTATATTAAATCTATCGATAGCCGCGCCCGCGGATAAGGGCCCAGTTCGTGTCGGTCCCACCGTGAGTCAACAGTATTAATAATAACTTGATTAATAACAACCCCGGTTTGATGATGAGATAAGTTGGTTGTGATCGCCGTAAGGATCACGGGCCAAATATTGGTCGTGGTTGTGATCGCCGTAAGGATCACGGTTTGAGACCAAGTGTTGGTCATGGTTGTGATCGTCGGAAGGATCACGGTGGTATCGAGGATACCGAGTTATTGTATATTCGCGATGTTGTGCGAGAATCATGGGTAAAGATCAAGCTCCTTGTGGTCATTTAATGATTACTACGGTATTGTTTATACCAAGCTTGATTTGATCCTGAGATAATCGTGTGATGTCCGAGGTTGGTAAGTGAGGCATGTGATGGTTACGTAGTAACCCAAGCAAAATAAATAATGCATATAGTGTCATCATGTTGCATGCTAGTATCGTCAGACTCATATGCTCATGCTATGCTCATGTTGTTCTAGCTGTATCATGTTCATGTTGCCTTTGGATTATTAGTGGCTATTATGATTATCTTCATGATGGTACCTGGTATTATTTTGGGAGTATTACTTTGGGTGTCATGTTGTTCAGGTCATGTTGTTATGAGGATCTCATGTTAATTCCTGCTTAACCTGTAACTGCCATGATGTTGTTTGTCTTGAATGCTTCTGGTTAATTGTGAGCTTGCAAGTACATTCAATGTACTGACCTGGCGTGTCATGCCAGCTTGCAGGTCGTGCCTGGATTGCATGCTTGTTTGCCATGGATTCTTTATTTGCGAGCTAGGATAAGCGTTCCAGCCAGAGTCCCTGCGGATTGGAGTTCACCACCGTCGTCGTTGTTCCGCTGCTAGAGTTATTCCGCTGCTTCGAGTTGTTCTGCTGCTTGCATAGAGCAACTGAGGATGGCGTAGTGTCGTCGTGCCGATGTTATTCATTGTAATATCGGAGACCTTGTATTCATATTCGTGATATAATAGAAAGCTGGTTTGTTCTATGCTAAGCAGTGCCGTATTCTAGAAGACTTCTCCTCAATCTCTGGGCTGGAATACGGGGCGTTCCGGTTTTCTCTGAGCCGGGGTGCCACAACGCTTGGTATCAGAGCAAGTCTGGCTGTAGGATGCCTTAGCCTGCGCGAACGTTAGAAAGCAGTAGTATAGACCCCAGTTGGTTTGTTGCACTTGATTGTTGCATTTGTTTGTCGCACAGCATGCATATAGATTATTATTTTGTCACTAACGGTTAATCTTGTGAGTGTAGGTGGCATCGGTTTCGATCCACTACCTGCACCCTCCTTCATAGCATGCCTGCTCTTCGGTGTGATGCAACCACATCATCATCCAGTCTCTCCATCTCGTCCCCTTGGCAACCCTTGCTGATCTTTGTTATCAGAAAAGGGCAATGCTATTAAACCTAGTCTTCCACTGTTATCTTGCCCTGTCATATCATTCTTTGGAAAGCTATGATTCCCTTCGTACGCTTGATGATGAGGAAGTCGTGACTTTTGTGTCTCGCTACTTGATCGTCAAGTCCGTTCTCACCTGTGTATCCATCCAGATCCGGCCACTGTTCAGCCAGTGCTTGGTGTAGCTTCGGTTACGCCAACTCCTTCCACACATGGATATAATTTTCGTGCACACCACCACAGCATATTAGACCGTAATACCGGAGTTTCCGCGCGATTTGTGTGCTTAGGTGTGCATGCATATTATGGTGTGAGTAGCAGTAATATGTGATGATTGCTTGATTAATTATATTAGTAGTATGTTTGTGTGCTTTTGTTTTAGTCGTTTCTTTTGTTTCTTTCTTTGGGCCTTCGGTGTTAAAAAAATTCCCCTATTAAAGTTGCTCGTCAGCCGACACCGGACCTGAAGAGTCAGCAAGAAATGCATATATTTGGAAACTCAGCTAAACAGAATGGAATTGTCAGCAGACTGCAGTGAAATTGGAAATAGCTCATCTGAATACAAAAGAAAATCCTGGGTGAAATGTCAGTATAATGTTTGCATTAATGTGCACTCCTCACAACAGCATGGAATTCTCAGCCGACTGCATTCAGATTGGGGGATATCTGATCATGTTACTGAAAGTCAAGTCTCTCTCAGCGTGCACTCCTCATAGCAGAAATGATCAAATCAGCAAGAAGATAAATTGTGTGCAAGGTTGACAAAATATTATCAAAGGTATGGCTCAGATACAAGTTTAATTTTTCGTTGAGGATGATTTTGGAACCCGATGTACCTGGAAGCAAGCAAAAATATGGCATGTACTCAGAAAGGAGGATAGTCCTGCAAAATCCCGTTTCATAAAAGAAATCAATAACAAAAATATTAAGATGGTTATATATGTGGAAATCGATCCGCATATCACAATAAGAAGCTTCTGGTGTAAACAACCCAATCTTCCCTCGCAAGATACCCGAAAAGCTTCCAAGGCAAGATTCATCTATCTTCTTCAGTATGATACATGGATGATTTCCCGTACAAGGTACTCTGCCTTCTTCAGTAAGCAACCGCAAAAGATTCCAGCATAAGGTACTGAGTTTTTCCCCGGCAACGTCTTTAAGGGGGTAAGCTTCTGAAGCACGATACCCAGTCTTCTTCAGCAAGCTGTCCAATGAAAGTTTCAAGCACAAGCCAGCCAATCTTCCTTAGTAAGACATTGGTACAAGGTAGTACGCTGTGAATTGATAGCATATGGCAGCAAATCCCAAGAATCAGATCCGCAACATTTTGGTCAGAAGCAAGAATCAGTCAGAACTTGAGGGAAGTTGAAACTGCCATTTAATGGGGTACCTTGTCAGAAAAATGAGGATAAGCTGCAATTGCAAAAAAAATTGCACCGACAGTACCTATGGTGATACAAAAAAAAGGCAATATGACCCAGCTCTTTCAGTCAAGGATCCAGACCAGTGATGTGGGTATGAAAATTGTTGCAAGACCCGCGTGGTGCAAAACCACCGTCAGTCAAGTCTGCAGATATTATCCTACAGGTCAAACTCTTATGCTAGCCACGACAGGCAACAATCAAATATTTGGTACGGATCCGATACTCAAGACAGTGGAACCAGTTAAGATGATTCAGAAACTTCCGCGATAAGCTAGAAGCTGTCGGGAAAGCGGTTATGACCCAACTCACTGATTGGAACCCGAAGGACCTGCATTTAGTGGAGAAACCCAATGCAAGGAGTTAGAGCTTGGGGGTCCACTAGAAAAATCTGATCACCACTTCATGAAAGATTGTCAGTGCCGGATGACACACCCAGCGGAAATCACTCTTGGATTTGTGAGGCCGACATATATTTCAGTCGTGAGGATCAATCACAGTTAGTTAAGTCAGCAGATCTAAAAAGAAATTGGAGCCTGTATAAGCATGAACAAGCAAGGTGAGATCTGTCAGAATATGGATATATTAAAGCAAACCACCCCAGGGCCAGTCAGATAAAAATTTAGTGGGAACAAAAATAAGAAAAAAGGATACCCGAGTTGGAAGCGGTTTCCTTAAGTCAGTATCTTCATACTTGTTCCCTGAGCAACCAAATCTCGAGGACGAGATTTCTTTAAGGGGGTAAGGTTTGTGACAGCCTGAATTTTGTCCCTTTCTTTTTCTTTTGTTCTTCCGAGGTTTTTGCCTGAGTTTTTCTTTTTCGTGGCTTTGTGGTCTGGAAACTGAAGAAGATAAACTCTTCTTTGCTTCTAGAGTGGCTTGTTATTCCCAAATCTTTCCCTAGACCCTGTCATTTTCATCCTAGCCCAAATCCCAATATTCTTTTATTGGGAATATTCCTTTTCTATCAAAGGAGTAACTCAAATTGCCCTAGGTTGTGAAGCAACCTATATTTCCCTCACTCCTAAAATTCCCAAATAATTTTCATAAATTTTTTGGGTCATATCTTGATCAAAGATGGCAAAACGTTTCATTTCCATGTTCAAAAATAATCCTCCAATAATTCATATCCTATTTCTGCCCTAAAAGGCACATTGTGAAGCAAGTGCCATTTTCCTTTGCCCAATTGACCTAAAACTCCTTGGACATCTTTTCATGCCCATATAATTGCCACATGCCAAAATGCAACCTCATTTGCCTAGTAATTATTTAATTATGATTTTCCAAAGTTTCTGTCCAGAAAGAAGTTTTGTGAACGAGGTACAAACTAGGCATATCCAAATGAGTTGCCATTTTGCATGATCCTTCATATCATCATATCATAGCCCTCCACCAAAGTAGAGCTCATGTCATGCCACCATGTGAGCTCAGCTTCAATTCTTAGTTTCTGGTCAAAATTTCAGTTTGTGAAGCAAGTATATTTTATCTTGCTCCATTATGGCTGCTAATTTTTCTAGGCCTTCTAGTATTCATATAACTTCCCACCACCAAGTTGTGGCTCAATCCCTTTGACAATTTTCCCTGTGAAATTTTGCCAAGTTTCTGGTCAGAATAAATCTTTCTAAAGCAAGTGCTATTTTGGTTCATCCAAATGGCATGAAACTCCTTGGGCATCTGTATATCTTCAAATCATTGGGCCATAACCATTTACAGCTCAATTGATGCAAGTATGTGAGTGCATCATCCAAATTCCCATTTCTGGCCATCTTAAGCTGATTTCCTGTGATCGTAGTCACCTTAGTGTATGATCATTACCAAACAAAGATTTTACTGAGTTACCTAGCTGGTATCCCCACTGCACAGCACAAACACTTGGCTGCTGGTTTGCTTTGGGGCCATCTGCAAATCTCTTCTTTGCCCCTAGATTGATTTATTTCTTCATTTAGACTAAGGTCACTAGGGTCATTCCACTGGACATGGTTGGCCCGGCCAGAACGCGCTGTGTGCACCAGTGCGCGCGGTGACCACCGCCCTGGCGTGCAATGGCCGCGTCCAGAATGGCTTCTTGCTCGGGCCCCTCCTCTGCCCGGTGTCTCAGCGAGCATGGGCATGTCCACTGTCTTCCTCTTGTCGTCGCCGTTCCCCTGGACCCCTCTCCCCCTCCGTCCGCTTCCCCACCGACGCCAGCCGCCACGCGCCCACGAGAGCACAGTGGAGCTTTGGATCTTCGCATCACCGTCGTCTTCCTCCCTATGCCCCTTGGCCTCCTCTGCCCCGTGAGAACCTCTACTGTGCCTCCCTCGTCGCCTGCCCTCGAGCTCGAGCGCCCGGGCAAGCGTCCGCGGCACCGGACACGCGTCCGCGGCGGTGCCAGCTCGGCCTCCCTCGCCCCGCCTATAAATGGCCCTCCCCCGAGTGTTTCGAGCTCACCAGCAGCCTTCCCACACTCCTCTACCCCTCCCCGACCGCTCATTCGAGCTCCCAGAGCTCCTGAGCCCGCCCTTGCCGCCATGGTCGCCGCCTCTGCCCCTCTTCGATTCGGGCAAGCCGAGCCCTTCCCCTCCGTTCTGTCCGCACCAATAGCCTCCCCGAAGTCTAGCAACTCGCCCCAACTCCTTTCCCCTCGCCGGAGTGCCCCGCAGCCCCGTAGCCAAATCCCACCCGAAGCCCCCTCCGCCGGAGTGCTTGCGACTCTCAAGCCCGCCCTCCTCGAGGTTCGTTATGTCCTGGAGCGGGTCGGCCTCGTCGCCCTGAGCACGTGGGTAGGTCGAGCGCCGCCTACGGTGGCCGGAGTCGCCGGCGATCGTTGTCAGGGCGGCCAGTCTCGCCTCTGCCTCAGCGCGCATCGGGGGAAGAAGAGGAGGAGAGAGAAGGTCAACGCGGGTCCCACCCGTCAGCCGCACGAGGCGCCTGCTGACGTGGATAAGTGGACACGCAGTTCTGGTGAGTACGTCTTCATCCGTTGAAAGCGTATTCTCCGGGTGCTTCGGCTGAAAGTGCGCTTTCGCGTTAGGAAAGCGTATTTGCTGAAGTACGCCTTCTGTTTTTCTGCCTAAGTCCAATCTGGAAATCTTTTCATTACAGATGGGTCCCTGGCAGAAAACACCTCATAACTTTTTATCCGTAACTCCAAATGAGGTGAATCCAAAGCCTACTTCTTCGTTTCGTCGAGCCCGTTCTGTTGGTTTCATTTTCACTATGGTTTGACACTGTGAAAATGACCTTTTTGCCCTTGCATGTAAACAGCCCCTCCGAGAGAGAACTGTTTCCGGCAAATCTTTCCGCGGCTTCACCGCACTTCTCCCCGGTGCCTTCTTCATCCCCAGGCAAGCCACAATACCCACTTGCATGATAGTCATGCAGTAGCCATGGTTTTCAACTTGAATATTGAATAAATGTTTGCTTGTTTAAAAGATGGTTATCGTTGTTTCGGTAATGCTTTTGGGTTAGTGCTTACTTTCTTGCTATGTTGTCATGCACCTAGTTGTCATGCCCTGCTAGTTGCTACTGTTCCTTCATATGCTTATGATTGCTAGTAGTACATGTTGATGTTGTGGTCTTCGGTGCATGACAGCTATCTGTCCCGAGTACTGTTCCTATACATGTTCTATTGCATCCAGTTGGTTAAATGCTTGCATGATAACACTGTTGATATGTTCTTGCATGGTATTTATTGTTGATGCTAGTGGTCATGTTATGTTATGAGTAGTGTTGCACTTGTAATATTTATGCTCGTCATTATGCCATGTTCAGTTGGATATGATTCATTGTTGATATGGTGGATAGTTATGTTGTACCCTCATGATTATGTTGATATCATGCTCATGCATTGTAAATGCATCATGTTACTTTATCATGGCTCAGCATATTGCATTCAAGTTAACCGGATTTAATTGAACTTGAACAACTGTTGGCTGAGTCATGGTGCCGCTAGATCGAAACTGACCAGTGCAACCATGCTTACCGTATGGGCTCGTCATTATGCCATGTTCAGTTGGATATGATTCATTGTTGATATGGTGGATAGTTATGTTGTACCCTCATGATTATGTTGATATCATGCTCATGCATTGTAAATGCATCATGTTACTTTATCATGGCTCGGCATATTGCATTCAAGTTAACCGGATTTAATTGAACTTGAACAGCTGTTGGCTGAGTCATGGTGCCGCCAGATCGAATCTGACCAGTGCAACCATGCTTACCGTATGGGTGAGGTCCTAACTGGGTCTATTGTCGTGCATCTCGCCGGTGCCTCCCACGAGGGAAGGTTATGGGCGTGCTTACCCTGATCAGGTAGGCAGACATAACCTTGTGTGCTCGTTGTTTTTAGTTTTATGGATCCAGTCCCCGAGTGGGAGTGTTTTGACCACGACGGTGGTCGGGGTGTCTTTGGTAGACACAGGGCCACCCAGGACTAGCCCGTTGGGGATTTGGTCGGAGTGGCCGGGAGAATGTCACGACAGTAGATCGGTTTTGCCGGAACGCCGTTGGTCCACCCGAATGGGAGTGCGAGGCCATGGGTTCCGTGGTGTGGGTACAGTGTGCTAACCTCTGCAGAGTGTATATTAAATCTATCGATAGCCGCGCCCGCGGATAAGGGCCCAGTTCGTGTCGGTCCCACCGTGAGTCAACAGTATTAATAATAACTTGATTAATAACCCCGGTTTGATGATGAGATAAGTTGGTTGTGATCGCCGTAAGGATCACGGGCCAAATATTGGTCGTGGTTGTGATCGCCGTAAGGATCACGGTTTGAGACCAAGTGTTGGTCGTGGTTGTGATCGCCGGAAGGATCACGGTGGTATCGAGGATACCGAGTTATTGTATATTCGCGATGTTGTGCGAGAATCATGGGTAAATATCAAGCTCCTTGTGGTCATTTAATGATTACTACGGTATTGTTTATACCAAGCTTGATTTGATCCTGAGATAATCGTGTGATGTCCGAGGTTGGTAAGTGAGGCATGTGATGGTTACGTAGTAACCCGAGCAAAATAAATAATGCATATAGTGTCATCATGTTGCATGCTAGTATCGTCAGACTCATATGCTCATGCTATGCTCATGTTGTTCTAGCTGTATCGTGTTCATGTTGCCTTTGGATTATTAGTGGCTATTATGATTATTTTCATGATGGTACTGGTATTATTTTGGGAGTATTACTTTGGGTGTCATGTTGTTCAGGTCATGTTGTTATGAGGATCTCATGTTAATTCCTGCTTAACCTGTAATTGCCATGCTGTTGTTTGTCTTGAATGCTTCTGGTTAATTGTGAGCTTGCAAGTACATTCAATGTACTGACCTGGCGTGTCATGCCAGCTTGCAGGTCGTGCCTGGATTGCATGCTTGTTTGCCATGGATTCTTTGTTTGCGAGCTAGGATAAGCGTTCCAGCCAGAGTCCCTGCGGATTGGAGTTCACCACCGTCGTCATTGTTCCGCTGCTAGAGTTATTCCGCTGCTTCGAGTTGTTCTGTTGCTTGCATAGAGCAACTGAGGATGGCGTAGTGTCGCCGTGTCGGTGTTATTCATTGTAATATCGGAGACCTTGTATTCATATTCGTGATATAATAGAAAGCTGGTTTGTTCTATGCTAAGCAGTGCCGTATTCCAAAAGACTTCTCCTCGATCTCTGGGCTGGAATACGGGGCGTTCCGGTTTTCGCTGAGCCGGGGTGCCACAGCCGGGCCGTCAGTTTCACTGCAGACGTGGTGTCAGACAGGGAGACCCCCTTTCACCTCTCATTTTCGTCCTCGCTACGGATCTTCTGCAATCAGCTATTAATGATGCCTTCAGGAGATGTCTAATTCATCTACCATTCCCCTCCAATGGTAATATGGATTACCCGATCGTCCAATACGCAGATGACACAATACTCCTCATGCCTGCCTGCCCTAGACAAGTTGTGATCATCAAGAACATTCTATCTGATTATGCCCAGTCCATTGGCCTGAAGATTAACTTCCATAAATCCACATTAATCCCCATCAACTTGGACCCACAAATGGCTGCAGATATTGCCTCAATCTTCGGATGTTCTATTGGATCCATGCCCTTCACTTACCTCGGCCTGCCCCTAGGCACCTCCCGACTAACGCTTCATGATTTTATGCCTCTGGTTAGCAATGTGGAACGAAACCTTTCTTCCACGCTCTCACTCATGTCGTATGCTGGGAAGCTTACACTGCTCAACACCACAGTGACGCCTCTACTCATTTATGCTGTGTGTACGCTCAAGTTCCCACCTAAACTCATTGATATACTGGATAAAATCAAGACGAGAAATCCAACTCACTTGCAGCTTGGGACATGGTTTGTAAGCTGAAGAAGAAAGGAGGGCTTGGTGTGATAAACCTCAAGATCCAGAATGAAGCTCTTCTCTTGAAGTTCTTACACAAGTTTTATAAAAAGCTGGATATTCCCTGGGTGCAACTTACAAGGACACATACTATGACCAGAAAATCCCGCACGCTGTGGATCCGGTTGGCTCTTTCTGGTGGCGTGACATACTTAAGCTCACGCCGACGTTTCGCAGGATTTCTCATGTTAATATTGTGTGTGGCTCCACTACCCTCTTTTGGAAAGATCTCTGGGCTAATCAACTGCTCCTAGACTCACATCCTCGGGCTTTCTCGCACGCAATCAATGAAGATATTTCTGTCCGCGATTTCTTGGGGAGCACGTCTCTTCGAATGGCCTTTCACCTGCCACTCTCCCCCCAAGCGTTCGACGAGGTCAGGCACATTCAGACGATCGCCTCATCTTTCCAACCCATGTCCTCTGCTTCGGATGTCTGGAGCTATGTTTGGGGCAAAACTATTTACAAATCAACGGACTACTACCAGTTCTTCTTTCGGGAGGTCCAAGCTCATAAAGTTTTTGACTGGCTTTGGAGGTCTAAATGTACTATGAAGTTGAAAGTCTTTGCTTGGCTACTCCTCCACGACAGGCTGAACACCAGGAATATGCTGAAAAGACGCCATTACAACATCGGTGACGATCACAACTGTCTGCTGTGTGGGCGCAACATCGAGGAAACAGTTGAGCACATGATTTTTACGTGCACATTTAGTAAGCGATGATGGCGAGCCCTGGATATCAATTGGGAACCTTTCGCCGATAGGGTGCAAGCTATTGAAGACCAAAAAACAAACCACCCTACGCCCATGCTGTTTGAAAAATTTGCTGTGGCGGCGTGGAGCATTTGGAAGGAAAGAAACAAGAAGCATTTCAGATCAATCGATCCTTCCTTCTGATCGTGGCTAGATAGATTCAAGAAAGACTTTGAACTTCTGCAACATAGGGTCAAAGAAGCAAATAGGCCTCTCGTGCTGGATTTTGTAAACTCTTTACACTAGGCCCCTCTTTCTATTTTCTTCTGGGTGGGATCCAAAGTGGTCTAACCTACCCCCCCCCCCATGATGTAAATATTCACCTTGTACAGATCCTTTACTTTAATATATTTACACAGTAGGAGCCTTTCCTACTGTTTCTGGTCAAAAAAAACTATCACACAAGAAGATCCTAAAGGCTTTACTTGGCACAAACACTAATTACAACACAAAAAACACAATCATAACAGTAGCATAATTGTGCTGACACACAAGAACAGAAAACAAAAAGCAAAAATAAATTTTATTCATCGGGTTGCCTCCCAACAAGCGCTATAGTTTTACGCCCTTAGCTAGGCGTAAGGCAAGGATCTAAGTTTTGTCATCTTTGGTTCTAGATCCATAAGATGCCCTCATGATTGATTCATAAGGTGGCTTAATTCTTGTTCTAGGAAAGTGTTCCATACCTTTCCCCAAAGGAAATTGGAACTTAATATTGCCTTCTTTCATATCAATCACGGCACCGATAGTGCGTAAAAACGGTCTACCAAGAATAATTGGGCAAGACGGATTGCAATCAATATCAAGAACAATAAAATCTATGGGCACATAATTCCTATTTGCAAGAATAAGAACATCATTAATTCTTCCCATAGGCTTTTTAATAGTAGAATCCGCCAAGTGCAAATTCAAAGAACATTCTTCAAGATTGGTAAGACCAAGCATATCACATAAAGATTTCGGAATAGTAGAAACACTAGCACCCAAGTCACACAAAGAAAAACATTTATAATTTTTAATCTTGACTCTGATAGTAGGTTCCCACTCATCATGCAATTTTCTAGGAATTGAAACTTCCAATTCCAATTCCAAAGCTTTCATCATAGCATCAACAATATGTTTAGTAAAAGCTTTGTTTTGTTCATAAGCATGGGGTGCATTCAACATGGATTGCAACAAACAAATACAATCAATAAAAGAGCAACTATCATAATTAAAGTCTTTGTAATCCAAAATAGTGGGTGCATCACTACTTAAAGTTTTGACCTCTTCAAACCCACTTTCATCAATTTTCTCAACAAGATTTTCACCCTCCGAAATATTGGGACGCCTTCTACTTAAAGTTGACTCTTCTCCAGTCCCTTTTTTATCAATCTTAACTTTACTAAACAAGGAATCAATAGAAGAAACACCAATCATTTTAAGATCTTCATCACTTTTCTCTTCTAGTGAGATTGGTTTAGCAGCCATTTGGTTTACTAAGGTAGCTTGTGCATCAGATATTTTTCCCAACAAACTTTCAGCAAAGGAATACTTAGATTGAAGATTGCAAACTTCTCTACTAATATCATCAAGTTGTTTTGCGATAGCATCTAGCACAATAGAGTGCTCTTTAAGTTCTTCAGTAAAATACTTATTATGCTCAAATTGTGTAGTCATGTATTCCTTAGTACTTTTCTCAATTTCAAGCAAAATATTTGGGTAAGGAACATCATAATATTTTCTTTGAGGCAACATGATTATGCAAACAAGAACGCACACAGAAACAGATCTGGCAAGGAAAACGACAAACAGAAAAGAGAGGCGAATAAACCGGCAAATTTTTGTGAAGTGAGGGAGAGGAAAACGAGAGGCAAATGGCAAATAATGTAAATTGCGAGGAGATGAGATTTTTTATTAGGAACCTGGTTATGTTGAAGATCCACCCCGGCAACGGCCCCATAAATTCTTTGGTAGTTGATCACTGGAACTACGTCGGTGTTTCCCCCAAGAGGATAGGATGATGTAGTACAGCAACGGTAAGAATTTCCATCAGTTATGGAACCAAGGTATCGAACCAGTAGGAGAACCAAGCAATCACAACATAAGCGGCACCTGCGCACAAATAACAACACCTCGCAACCCGACGTGTTAAAGGGGTTGTCAATCCCTTCCGGGGTACGGCGCCTCACGATAGGCAAATGGACGTGAGGTAAATTGTAATAGATTGAAATAATAGATCGCAAATAAATAAAAGTGTGATGACCCACAAGTATAGGGGATCTATCGTCGTCCTTTCGATAAGTAAGAGTGTCGAACCCAATGAGGAGCAGAAGGAAATGATAAGCGGTTTTCAGCAAGGTATTCTCTGCAAGCACTGAAATTATAGGTAACAGATAGTTTTGTGATAAGATAATTTGTAACGAGCAACAAGTAACAAAAGTAAATAAAGTGCAGCAAGGTGGCCCAATCCTTTTTGTAGCAAAGGAAAAGCCTGGACAAACTCTTATATAGAGAAAAGCGATCCCGAGGACACATGGGAATTATCGTCAAGCTAGTTTTCATCATGTTCATATGATTCGCGTTCGGTACTTTGATAATTTGATATGTGGGTGGACCGGTGCTTGGGTGCTGTCCTTACTTGGACAAGCATCCCGCTTATGATTAACTCCTCTTATGAGCATCCGCAACTACAAAAGAAGTATTAAGGTAAACCTAACCATAGCATGAAACATATGGATCCAAATCAGCCCCTTACGAAGCAACGCATTGTTGGGGAACGTAGCAATAATTCAAAATTTTCCTACGTGTCACCAAGACCAATCTAGGAGATGCTAGCAACGAGAGAGAGGGAGTGCATCTTCATACCCTTAAAGATTGCTAAGCGGAAGCGTTACAAGAACGCGGTTGATGGAGTCGTACTCGCAGCGATTCAAATCGTGCAAGATCCGATCTAGCGCCGAACGGACGGCGCCTCCGCGTTCAACACACGTACAGCCCGGGGACGTCTCCTCCTTCTTGATCCAGCAAGGGGAGAGGAGAAGTTGAGGGAGAACTCCAGCTGCACGACGGCGTGGTGGCAATGGAGCTCGTGGTTCTCCGGCAGAGCTTCGCTAAGCACTACGGAGGAGGAGGAGGAGGAGGTGTATGAGGAGGGAGGGCTGCGCCAGGGAAGAGGTGGGGCTGCCCTCCCACCCCTTCACTATATATAGGGGCAAGGGGAGAGGGGAAGGCGCCCTAGGGTTTCCCCTAGGGGGCGGCGGCCAAGCAGATTGGATCTCCCTAGGGAAAATCCTAGGGAGACTTGCCCCCCAAGCCAAGCAGGTGGAGGCTTGCCTCCCAAGCCAGGTGAGGCGCCCCACCTCCCCAAGTAACGTGGGAAAGGGTGTGGGGGGCGCACCACCCCTTAGTGGGCTGGTTTGCCCCTTCCCCTTTGGCCCCCGAGGCCCTCCAACACTTGCCGGGGCTCCCGAAACACCTTTCGGTCATGCTGGCCATAGCCTGGTACCCCCGGAACACTTCTGGACTCCAATACCCTTCGTCCAATATATCGATCTTCACCGCCGGAACATTCCGGAACTCCTCGTGATGTCCGGGATCTCATCCGGGACTCCGAACAACCTTCGGTAACCACATACTATTTCCCATAACAACTCTAGCGTCACCGAACCTTAAGTGTGTAGACCCTACGGGTTCGGGAACCATGCAGACATGACCGAGACACCTCTCCGGCCAATAACCAATAGCGGGATCTGGATACCCATATTGGCTCCCACATGTTCCACGATGATCTCATCGGATGAACCACGATGTTGGGGATTCAATCAATCCCGTATACAATTCCCTTTGTCAATCGGTATGTTACTTGCCCGAGATTCGATCGTCGGTATCCAATACCTCGTTCAATCTCGTTACCGGCAAGTCACTTTACTCGTTCTGTAATGCATGATCCCGTGACTAACTACTTAGTCACATTGAGCTCATTATGATGATGCATTACCGAGTGGGCCCAGAGATACCTCTCCGTCATACGGAGTGACAAATCCCAGTCTCGATTCATACCAACCCAACAGACACTTTCGGAGATACCTGTAGTGCACCTTTATAGCCACCCAGTTACGTTGTGACGTTTGGTACACCCAAAGCATTCCTACGGTATCCGGGAGTTGCACAATCTCATGGTCTAAGGAAACGATACTTGACATTAGAAAAGCTCTTAGCAAACGAACTACACGATCTTGTGCTATGCTTAGAATTGGGTCTTGTCCATCACATCATTCTCCTAATGATGTGATCCCGTTATCAATGACATCCAATGTCCATGGTTAGGATACCATAACCATCTATTGATCAACAAGCTAGTCAACTAGAGGCTTACTAGGGACATGTTGTGGTCTATGTATTCACACATGTATTACTGTTTCCAGTTAATACAATTATAGCATGAACAATAGACAATTATCATGAACAAGGAAATACAATAATAACCATTTTATTATTGCCTCTAGGGCATATTTCCAGCACGCATAAAGTAGGGTTTAAGCTTCTGTCACTCTAGCAACCCATCATCTACTTATTACTTCCCAATGCCTTCCTCTAGGCCCAAATAATGGTGAAGTGTCATGTAGTCGACATTCACATGGCACCACTAGAAGAGAGATAACATACATCTCATCAAAATATTGAACGAATACCAAATTCACATGACTACTAATAGCAAGACTTCTCCCATGTCCTCAGGAACAAACGTAACTACTCACAAAGCATATTCATGTTCATAATCAGAGGAGTATTAATATGCATATAGGATCTGAACATATGATCTTTCACCAAATAAACCAACTAGCATCAACTACAAGGAGTAATCAACACTACTAGCAACCTACAGGTACCAATCACAGACTTAGAGACTAGAATTGGATACAAGAGATGAACTAGGGTTTGAGAGGAGATGGTGCTGGTGAAGATGTTGATGGAGATTGGCCCCCTCCCGATGAGAGGAGCGTTGCTGATGACGATGGCGATGATTCCCCCCTCCCGGAGGGAAGTGTCCCCGGCAGAACAGCTCCGCCAGAGCCCTAGATTGGTTCCCCCTCGTGGCGGCGGAGTCTCGTCCCGAAAGCTTGCTTATGATTTTTCTTCGGACGAAAGACTTCATATAGCAGAAGATGGCCACCGGAGGGCCACCAGGGGGGCCACGAGGCAGGGGCGTGCCCAGGGGGGTAGGGCGCGCCCCCCACCCTCGTGCCTGGTGGGTGGCCCCCCTCTGGTATTTCTTCCGCTCAATATTTTTTATATATTCTGAAAATAACTTCCGTGGAGTTTCAGGACTTTTGGAGTTGTGCAGAATAGGTCTCTAATATTTGCTCCTTTTCTAGCCCAGAATTCCAGCTGCCGGCATTCTCCCTCTTCATGTAAACCTTGTAAAATAAGAGAGAATAGGCATAAGTATTGTGACATAATGTGTAATAACAGCCCATAATGCAATAAATATCGATATAAAAGCATGATGCACAATGGACGTATCAACTCCCCCAAGCTTAGACCCCGCTTGTCCTCAAGCAGAAGCCGATAACGATAAATATGTCCACATGTTTAGAGGTAGAGGTGTCGATAAAATAAAATACGGACATGAGGGCATCATGATCATTCTTATAACAACAACATATATATATATATTTTTTGTCATATGATTTCTTATGCTCAAGTAATAATCTATTCACAATGTCAAGTATGAATCAGAAACTTCATTGAGAACCAACAAACTATAATCTCGGTCATTGAAGCAATTGCAATTTATCATAACATCAGAAAGAGTCTATATAAGAGCTTTTATGCAAGTACACATACTCAACTATCATTTAGTCTTTCACAATTGTTAACACTCACGCAATACTTGTGGTTACGGAGTTTTAATCATACACAGAGAAAGATAGGGGCTTATAGTTTCGCCTCCCAACCTTTTACCTCAAGGGTAATGTCAACAATAATAGTTCATGCTAACTTACATCCAATTGGATATATATATCAGGATCTTTCCAACACACTTTGCTTGGCAAAGGATAAAATGAAAAAGAGGAAAGGTGAAGATCACCATGGCTCTTGCATAAGGTTGAGAGGTAAAAGTAGAAGATAGTCCCTTCGCAGAGGGAAGCAGAGGTTGTCATGCGCTTTCATGGTTGGATGCACGAAATCTTAATGCAAAAGAACGTCACTTTATATTGCCACTTGTGATGTGGACCTTTATTATGCAGTTCGTCGC
Organism: Triticum aestivum; assembly: GCF_018294505.1. Taxonomy (NCBI): domain Eukaryota; kingdom Viridiplantae; phylum Streptophyta; class Magnoliopsida; order Poales; family Poaceae; genus Triticum; species Triticum aestivum. The sequence goes on from NC_057808.1 coordinate 561,942,962, forward strand.
TTTTATTTCTTCCACATCACAAGATCGTATAAAGCTTATTTTCTCCCACACTAATAAGTCATACATATTTAGAGAGCAATTTTTATTGCTTGCACCGGTGACAACTTACTTGAAGGATCTTACTCAATCCATAGGTAGATATGGTGGACTCTCATGGCAAAACTGGGTTTAAGGATATTTGGGAGCACAAGTAGTATCTCTACTTAGTGCAAAGAATTTGGCTAGCATGAGGGGGAAAGGCAAGCTCAACATGTTGGATGATCCATGACAATATACTTTATTTCAGATATAAGAAAACATAACCCATTACGTTGTCTTCCTTGTCCAACATCAACTCTTTAGCATGTCATACTTTAATGAGTGCTCACAATCATAAAAGATGTCCAAGATAGTGTATTTATATGTGGAACCTCTCTTTCTTTATTACTTCCTATTAATTGCAACGATGACCAAAGCTATGTTTGTCAATTCTCAACAACTTTTAATCATCATACTCTTTCTATGTGAAGTCATTACTCCCCATAAGATCAATATGATCTCTTTGTTTCTTTTTATTCTTTTTTTTTATTCCCTCAAGATCATAGCAAAATAATCAAGCCCTTGACTCAACACTAATCTTTATTATATAGCTCACGGACTCGATTACGTAGAGGGATTATAAAGCAAAACTCAAAACTAGATCATACCAAAAGCTTTATTCTACTAGATCAAGATACTACTAAAAGGATCGAACTAAGTAAAACGGTAAAGATAGGAGTGTGATGGTGATACGATACCGGGGCACCTCCCCCAAGCTTGGTAGTTGCCAAGGGGAGTACCCATACTCATATGATTATGTCTCCTTTGCTGGTGAAGAATATGGTGGTGATGATGGGTAGTCGCACATCGAGCGTAAGAGATCCTCCAACTTGCGGATAATGCCCTTGAGTGCAACGATATTCTCCTTCAACAAAATATTTTCACGTGTGAAATACTTGTTTTGTATACGAGCTAACTCAATCATCTTGAAAGCTTCGATCTCAGTTGGGGTAAGAAGATTGTGATCAAGTTGAGGGATGTCTTCCGTTGCCGGAACTTGGTCCTCTGTGGCCTTCTTGACCCCTTCATCCTTGTTGATCTCCATTGGTTCTTCCCTCTTCAGCTCTATCTTCATTAGCCAAGCATCGCTGTCACCATTGTTGGAGGAGGGGGACGACATGATGCCTGGCCTTGACAACCCTGACAGAAAATAGCTCAAAACAAGAACAGAGGACAATTGCGTGATACAGGAGTCAAAACCTTCGGGAGATTATATAATGATTTTTTACCGATCAAAATACGTATTGTGCAAGAAAACGGAGTCCGGAGGGCACACGAGGTGCCCACGAGGCAGGGGCGCGCCCTCCACCCTCGTGGAGGCCTCGTGTCCTTCCCGGACTGCTTCTTATTTTTCTATTTTTCTAAATATTCCAAAACGGAGACAAATTGCCATTAGAACTGTTTTGGAGTCGGTTTGCTTACCGTACCACATACCTATTCCTTTTCGGAGTCTGAAACATTCTGGAAAGTGTCCCTTATGTATTCCTCCGGGGTTATGGTTTCAATGACATTGGTTTCAACATTTATAGGGTTACCTGAGATATAATGTTTGGTTCTTTGACCGTTCACCACCTTCGGATTTGTGCCTTCGAAGTTGTTGATTTTTATGGCACCGGAATGATAGACCTCCTCGATAACATAAGGACCTTCCCATTTAGAGAGAAGTTTTCCTGCAAAAAATCTTAAACAAGAGTTGTATAATAATACATAATCACCTACATTAAACTCACGCTTTTGTATTCTTTTGTCATGCCATCTTTTAACTTTTTCTTTCAACAACTTGGCATTTTCATAGGCTTGGGTTCTCCATTCATCAAGTGAGCTAATGTCAAATAACCTCTTATCACCGGCAAGTTTGAAATCATAGTTGAGCTCTTTAATAACCCAATATGCCTTATGTTCTAGTTCGAGAGGTAAGTGACATGCTTTTCCATAAACCATTTTATACGGAGACATACCCATAGGATTTTTATATGCAGTTCTATCTGCCCATAATGCATCATCAAGTTTCTTGGACCAATTCTTTCTAGATCTATTAACAGTCTTTTGCAAAATTAATTTGAGTTCTCTATTACTCAATTCTACTTGACCACTAGACTGTGAGTGATAAGGAGATGCAATTCTATGATTAACATCATACTTGGCAAGCATTTTACGAAAAGTGTTGGAAATCGTAGCATAATTTAAAATTTTCCTACGCTCACCAAGATGCATCTATGGAGTGTACTAGCAACGAGGGGAAGGGAGTGCATCTACATACCCTTGTAGATCGCGAGCGGAAGCGTTCCAATGAACGTGGATGACGGAGTCGTACTTGCCGTGATCCAAATCACCGATGACCGAGTGCCGAACGGACGGCACCTCCGCGTTTAACACACGTACGGTGCAGCGACGTCTCCTCCTTCTTGATCCAGCAAGAGGGGAGGAGAGGTTGATGGAGATCCAGCAGCACGACGGCGTGGTGGTGGATGTAGCGGGTCTCGGCAGGGCTTTGCTAAGCTTCTGCGAGAGAGAGAGAGGTGTTGCAGGGGAGGAGGGAGGCGCCCAAGGCTGTTGTGTGCTGCCCTCCCCCCCCCTTTATATAGGCCCCCTGGGGGGGCGCCGGCCCCAAGAGATGAGATCTCAAGGGGGGGCGGCGGCCACAAGGGGGGGGAAGGGGTTGCCTTGCCCCCCAAGGCAAGGGGGAACTCCCCCCCCTTAGGGTTCCCAACCCTAGGCGCATGGGGGGAGGCCCAAGGGGGGCGCCCCAGCCCACTATGGGCTGGTTCCCTTCCACTTTCAGCCCACGGGGCCCTCCGGGATAGGTGGCCCCACCCGGTGGACCCTCGGGACCCTTCCGGTGGTCCCGGTACAATACCGGTAACCCCCGAAACTTTCCCGGTGGCCGAAACTGGACTTCCTATATATAATTCTTCACCTCCGGACCATTCCGGAACCTCTCGTGACGTCCGGGAACTCATCCGGGACTCCGAACAACTTTCGGGTTTCCGCATACATATATCTCTACAACCCTAGCGTCACCGAACCTTAAGTGTGTAGACCCTACGGGTTCGGGAGACATGCAGACATGACCGAGACGCCTCTCCGGTCAATAACCAACAGCGGGATCTGGATACCCATGTTGGCTCCCACATGCTCCACGATGATCTCATCGGATGAACCACGGTGTTGAGGATTCAATCAATCCCGTATACAATTCCCTTTGTCAATCGGTATGTTACTTGCCCGAGATTCGATCGTCGGTATCCCAATACCTTGTTCAATCTCCTTACCGGCAAGTCTCTTTACTCGTACCGCAATGCATGATCCCGTGACTAACGCCTTAGTCACATTGAGCTCATTATGATGATGCATTACCGAGTGGGCCCAGAGATACCTCTCCGTCACACGGAGTGACAAATCCCAGTCTCGATCCGTGCCAACCCAACAGACACTTTCGGAGATACCCGTAGTGCACCTTTATAGTCACCCAGTTACGTTGTGACGTTTGGCACACCCAAAGCACTCTTACGGTATCCGGGAGTTGCACGATCTCATGGTCTAAGGAAAAGATACTTTGACATTGGAAAAGCTATAGCAAACGAAACTACACGATCTTTTATGCTATGCTTAGGATTGGGTCTTGTCCATCACATCATTCTCCTAATGATGTGATCCCGTTATCAATGACATCCAATGTCCATAGTCAGGAAACCATGACTATCTGTTGATCAACGAGCTAGTCAACTAGAGGCTTACTAGGGACACATTGTGGTCTATGTATTCACACATGTATTACGATTTCCGGACAATACAATTATAGCATGAATAATAGACAATTATCGTGAACCAAGAAATATAATAATAACCATTTATTATTGCCTCTAGGGCATATTTCCAACAGTCTCCCACTTGCACTAGAGTCAATAATCTAGTTACATTGTGATGAATCGAACACCCATTGCGTCCTGGTGTTGATCATGTTTTGCCCTAGGGAGAGGTTTAGTCAACGGATCTGCTACATTCAGGTCCGTATGTACTTTACAAATATCTATGTCTCCATTTTGAACACTTGCACGAATGGAGTTGAAGCGACGCTTGATATGCCTGGTCTTCCTGTGAAACCTGGGCTCCTTCGCAAGGGCAATAGCTCCAGTGTTGTCACAGAAGAGAGTCATCGGGCCCGACGCATTGGGAATCACCCCTAGGTCGGTAATGAACTCCTTCATCCAGACTGCTTCCTGTGCTGCCTCCGAGGCTGCCATGTACTCTGCTTCACATGTAGATCCCGCCACGACGCTTTGCTTGCAACTGCACCAGCTTACTGCTCCTCCATTCAAAATATACACGTATCCGGTCTGTGACTTCGAGTCATCCAGATCTGTGTCGAAGCTAGCGTCGACATAACCCTTTACGACGAGCTCTTCGTCACCTCCATAAACGAGAAACATATCCTTAGTCCTCTTCAGGTACTTCAGGATATTCTTGACCGCTGTCCAGTGTTCCTTGCCGGGATTACTTTGGTACCTTCCTACCAAACTTACGGCAAGGTTTACATCAGGTCTGGTACACAGCATGGCATACATAATAGACCCTATGGCCGAGGCATAGGGGATGAAACTCATCTCTTCTATATCTTCTGCCGTGGTCGGGCATTGAGCCGTGCTCAATTGCACACCTTGCAATACAGGCAAGAACCCCTTCTTGGACTGATCCATATTGAACTTCTTCAATATCTTGTCAAGGTATGTACTCTGTGAAAGACCAATGAGGCGTCTTGATCTATCTCTATAGATTTTGATGCCTAATATATAAGCAGCTTCTCCAAGGTCCTTCATTGAAAAACACTTATTCAAATAGGCCTTTATACTTTCCAAGAATTCTATATCATTTCCCATCAATAGTATGTCATCCACATATAATATGAGAAATGCTATAGAGCTCCCACTCACCTTCTTGTAAACACAGGCTTCTCCATAAGTCTGTGTAAACCCAAACGCTTTGATCATCTCATCAAAGCGAATGTTCCAACTCCGAGATGCTTGCACCAGCCCATAGATTGAGCGCTGGAGCTTGCATACTTTGTTAGCATTCTTAGGATCGACAAAACCTTCCGGCTGCATCATATACAACTCTTCCTTAAGGAAGCCGTTAAGTAATGCCGTTTTGACGTCCATCTGCCATATCTCATAATCATAGTATGCGGCAATTGCTAACATGATTCGGACGGACTTCAGCTTCGCTACGGGTGAGAAAGTCTCATCGTAGTCAACCCCTTGAACTTGTCGATAACCCTTAGCGACAAGTCGAGCTTTGTAGATGGTCACATTACCATCCGCGTCCGTCTTCTTCTTAAAGATCCATTTGTTTTCTATGGCTCGCCGCTCATCGGGCAAGTCAGTCAAAGTCCATACTTTGTTTTCATACATGGATTCTATCTCGGATTTCATGGCTTCTAGCCATTTGTCGGAATCCGGGCCCGCCATCGCTTCTTCATAGTTCGAAGGTTCACCGTTGTCTAACAACATGATTTCCAGGACAGGGTTGCCGTACCACTCTGGTGCGGAACGTGTCCTTGTGGACCTACGACGTTCAGTAACTTGATCTGAAGTTTCATGATCATCATCATTAACTTCCTCCCCAGTCGGTGTAGGCACCACAGGAACATTTTCCCGCGCTGCGCTACTTTCCGGTTCGGAAGGGGTGACTATCACCTCATCAAGTTCCACTTTCCTCCCACTCAATTCTTTTGAGAGAAACTCCTTCTCTAGAAAGGACCCGTTCTTGGCAACGAAGATCTTGCCTTCGGATCTGAGGTAGAAGGTATACCCAATAGTTTCCTTAGGGTATCCTATGAAGACGCATTTTTCCGATTTGGGTTCGAGCTTTTCAGGTTGAAGTTTCTTGACATAAGCATCGCATCCCCAAACTTTTAGAAACGACAGTTTAGGTTTCTTCCCAAACCATAATTCATACGGTGTCGTCTCAACGGATTTCGACGGAGCCCTATTTAAAGTGAATGCGGCAGTCTCTAAAGCATAACCCCAAAATGAGAGCGGTAAATCGGTAAGAGACATCATAGATCGCACCATATCCAATAGAGTGCGATTACGATGTTCGGACACACAGCATTTCTCTGAGGTGTTCCAGGCGGCGTGACTTGTGAAACTATTCCACATTTCCTTAAGTGTGCACCAAACTCGTGACTTAAATATTCTCCACCACGATCTGATCGTAGGAATTTTATTCTCCTGTCACGTTGATTCTCAACCTCACTCTGAAATTCTTTGAACTTTTCAAAGGTTTCAGACTTGTGTTTCATCAGGTAGACATATCCATATCTACTTAAATCATCAGTGAGAGTGAGAACATAACGATATCCTCCGCGAGCCTCAACACTCATTGGACCACACACATCGGTATGTATGATTTCCAATAAGTTGGTTGCTCGCTCCATTGTTCCGGAGAACGGAGTCTTGGTCATCTTACCCATGAGGCATGGTTCGCATGTGTCAAATGATTCGTAATCAAGAGACTCCAAAAGTCCATCTGCATGGAGCTTCTTCATGCGCTTGACACCAATGTGACCAAGGCGGCAGTGCCACAAGTATGTGGGACTATCATTATCAACTTTACATCTTTTGGTATTCACGCTATGAACATGTGTAACATCACGTTCGAGATTCATCAAAAATAAACCATTGACCAGCGGGGCATGACCATAAAACATATCTCTCAAATAAATAGAACAACCATTATTCTCAGATTTAAATGAGTAGCCATCTCGAATTAAACGAGATCCAGATACAATGTTCATGCTCAAAGCTGGCACTAAATAACAATTATTGAGGTTTAAAACTAATCCCGTGGGTAGATGCAGAGGTAGCGTGCCAACGGCGATCACATCGACCTTGGAACCATTCCCGACGCGCATCATCACCTCGTCCTTTGCCAGTCTCCGTTTATTCCATAGTTCCTGCTTTGAGTTACAAATATGAGCAACCGCACCGGTATCAAATACCCAGGAGCTACTACGAGTACTGGTAAGGTACACATCAATTACTTGTATATCACATATACCTTGGGTGTTGCCGGCCTTCTTCTTGTCCGCTAAATATTTGGGGCAGTTCCGCTTCCAGTGACCACTTCCCTTGCAATAAAAGCACTCAGTTTCAGGCTTGGGTCCATTCTTTGACTTCTTCCTGGTAACTGGCTTACCGGGCACGGCAACTCCCTTGCCGTCCTTCTTGAAGTTCTTCTTACCCTTGCCCTTCTTGAACTTAGTGGTTTTATTCACCATCAACACTTGATGTTCTTTTCTGATCTCTACCTCAGCTGATTTCAGCATTGAATATACCTCGGGAATGGTCTTTTCCATCCCCTGCATATTGTAGTTCATCACAAAGTTCTTGTAGCTTGGTGGAAGCGACTGGAGGATTCTGTCAATGACCGCGTCATCCGGGAGATTAACTCCCAACTGAGACAAGCGGTTGTGCAACCCAGACATTCTGAGTATGTGCTCACTAACAGAACTGTTCTCCTCCATTTTACAGCTGAAGAACTTGTCGGAGACATCATATCTCTCGACCCGGGCATGAGCTTGAAAAACCAGTTTCAGCTCCTCGAACATCTCATATGCTCCATGTTTCTCAAAACGCTTTTGGAGACCCGATTCTAAGCTGTAAAGCATGCCGCACTGAACGAGGGAGTAATCATCAGCACGCTGCTGCCAAGCGTTCATAACGTCTTGGTTCTCAGGGATTGGTGCTTCACCTAGCGGTGCTTCTAAGACATAATCTTTCTTGGCTGCTATGAGGATGATCCTCAGGTTCCGGACCCAGTCCGTATAGTTGCTGCCATCATCTTTCAGCTTGGTTTTCTCTAGGAACGCGTTGAAATTGAGGACAACGTGGGCCATTTGATCTACAATACATAGTGTAAAGATTTTAGACTAAGTTCATGATAATTAAGTTCATATAATCAAATTATTTAATGAACTCCCACTCAGATAGACATCCCTCTAGTCATCTAAGTGAAACATGATCCGAATTCAACTAGGCCGTGTCCGATCATCACGTGAGACGGACTAGTCAAGATCGGTGAACATCTCCATGTTGATCGTATCTTCTATACGACTCATGCTCGACCTTTCAGTCCTCCGTGTTCCGAGGCCATGTCTGTACATGCTAGGCTCGTCAAGTCAACCTAAGTGTATTGCGTGTGTTCCGAGGCCATGTCTGTACATGCTAGGCTCGTCAACACCCGTTGTATTCGAACGTTAGAATCTATCACACCCGATCATCACGTGGTGCTTCGAAACAACGAACCTTCGCAACGGTGCACAGTTAGGGTGAACACTTTCTTGAAATTATTATAAGGGATCATCCTACTTGCTACCGTCGTTCTAAGCAAATAAGATGCAAAAACATGATAAACATCACATGCAATCAAATAGTGACATGACATGGCCAATATCATCATGCTCCTTTGATCTCCATCTTCGGGGCACCATGATCATCTTTGTCACCGGCATGACACCATGATCTCCATCATTGTGTCTTCATGAAGTCGTCACGCCAACGATTACTTCTACTTGTATGGCTAACGCGTTTAGCAACAAAGTAAAGTAAATTACATGGCGTTATTCAATGACACGCAGGTCATGCAAAATAATAAAGACAACTCCTATGGCTCCTGTCGGTTGTCATACTCATCGACATGCAAGTCGTGATTCCTATTACAAGAATATGATCAATCTCATACATCACATATATCATTCATCACATCTTCTGGCCATATCACATCACATAGCACTTGCTGCAAAAACAAGTTAGACGTCCTCTAATTGTTGTTGCAAGTTTTTACGTGGTTTGTAGGTTTCTAGCAAGAACGTTTTCTTACCTATGTATGACCACAACGTGATTTGCCAATTTCTATTTACCCTTCATAAGGACCCTTTTCATCGAATCCGTTCCGACTAAAGTAGGAGAGACAGACACCCGCTAGCCACCTTATGCAACTAGTGCATGTCAGTCGGTGGAACCTGTCTCACGTAAGCGTACGTGTAAGGTCGGTCCGGGCCGCTTCATCCTACAATGCCGCCGAAACAAGAAACGACTAGTAGCGGCAAGAAGAATTGGCAAACTCAACGCCCACAACTTCTTTGTGTTCTACTCGTGCATAGTAACTACGCATAGACCTGGCTCATGATGCCACTGTTGGGAATCGTAGCATAATTTAAAATTTTCCTACGCTCACCAAGATGCATCTATGGAGTGTACTAGCAACGAGGGGAAGGGAGTGCATCTACATACCCTTGTAGATCGCGAGCGGAAGCGTTCCAATGAACGTGGATGACGGAGTCGTACTCGCCGTGATCCAAATCACCGATGACCGAGTGCCGAACGGACGGCACCTCCGCGTTCAACACATGTACGGTGCAGCGACGTCTCCTCCTTCTTGATCCAGCAAGAGGGGAGGAGAGGTTGATGGAGATCCAGCAGCACGACGGCGTGGTGGTGGATGTAGCGGGTCTCGGCAGGGCTTCGCTAAGCTTCTGCGAGAGAGAGAGAGGTGTTGCAGGGGAGGAGGGAGGCGCCCAAGGCTGTTGTGTGCTGCCCTCCCCCCCCCTTTATATAGGCCCCCTGGGGGGGCGCCGGCCCCAAGAGATGAGATCTCAAGGGGGGCGGCGGCCACAAGGGGGGGAAGGGGTTGCCTTGCCCCCCAAGGCAAGGGGGAACTCCCCCCCCTTAGGGTTCCCAACCCTAGGCGCATGGGGGGAGGCCCAAGGGGGGCGCCCCAGCCCACTATGGGCTGGTTCCCTTCCACTTTCAGCCCACGGGGCCCTCCGGGATAGGTGGCCCCACCCGGTGGACCCCCGGGACCCTTCCGGTGGTCCCGGTACAATACCGGTAACCCCCGAAACTTTCCCGGTGGCCGAAACTGGACTTCCTATATATAATTCTTCACCTCCGGACCATTCCGGAACCTCTCGTGACGTCCGGGATCTCATCCGGGACTCCGAACAACTTTCGGGTTTCCGCATACATATATCTCTACAACCCTAGCGTCACCGAACCTTAAGTGTGTAGACCCTACGGGTTCGGGAGACATGCAGACATGACCGAGACGCCTCTCCGGTCAATAACCAACAGCGGGATCTGGATACCCATGTTGGCTCCCACATGTTCCACGATGATCTCATCGGATGAACCACGGTGTCGAGGATTCAATCAATCCCGTATACAATTCCCTTTGTCAATCGGTATGTTACTTGCCCGAGATTCGATCGTCGGTATCCCAATACCTTGTTCAATCTCGTTACCGGCAAGTCTCTTTACTCGTACCGCAATGCATGATCCCGTGACTAACGCCTTAGTCACATTGAGCTCATTATGATGATGCATTACCGAGTGGGCCCAGAGATACCTCTCCGTCACACGGAGTGACAAATCCCAGTCTCGATCCGTGCCAACCCAACAGACACTTTCGGAGATACCCGTAGTGCACCTTTATAGTCACCCAGTTACGTTGTGACGTTTGGCACACCCAAAGCACTCCTACGGTATCCGGGAGTTGCACGATCTCATGGTCTAAGGAAAAGATACTTGACATTGGAAAAGCTCTAGCAAACGAAACTACACGATCTTTTATGCTATGCTTAGGATTGGGTCTTGTCCATCACATCATTCTCCTAATGATGTGATCCCGTTATCAATGACATCCAATGTCCATAGTCAGGAAACCATGACTATCTGTTGATCAACGAGCTAGTCAACTAGAGGCTTACTAGGGACACGTTGTGGTCTATGTATTCACACATGTATTACGATTTCCGGACAATACAATTATAGCATGAATAATAGACAATTATCATGAACCAAGAAATATAATAATAACCATTTATTATTGCCTCTAGGGCATATTTCCAACAGTCTCCCACTTGCACTAGAGTCAATAATCTAGTTACATTGTGATGAATCGAACACCCATTGCGTCCTGGTGTTGATCATGTTTTGTCCTAGGGAGAGGTTTAGTCAACGGATCTGCTACATTCAGGTCCGTATGTACTTTACAAATATCTATGTCTCCATTTTGAACACTTTCACGAATGGAATTGAAGCGACGCTTGATATGCCTGGTCTTCCTGTGAAACCTGGGCTGCTTTGCAAGGGCAATAGCTCCAGTGTTGTCACAGAAGAGAGTCATCGGGCCCGACGCATTGGGAATCACCCCTAGGTCGGTAATGAACTCCTTCATCCAGACTGCTTCCTGTGCTGCCTCCGAGGCTGCCATGTACTCTGCTTCACATGTAGATCCCGCCACGACGCTTTGCTTGCAACTGCACCAGCTTACTGCTCCTCCATTCAAAATATACATGTATCCGGTCTGTGACTTCGAGTCATCCAGATCTGTGTCGAAGCTAGCGTCGACGTAACCCTTTACGACGAGCTCTTCGTCACCTCCATAAACGAGAAACATATCCTTAGTCCTCTTCAGGTACTTCAGGATATTCTTGACCGCTGTCCAGTGTTCCTTGCCGGGATTACTTTGGTACCTTCCTACCAAACTTACGGCAAGGTTTACATCAGGTCTGGTACACAGCATGGCATACATAATAGACCCTATGGCCGAGGCATAGGGGATGACACTCATCTCTTCTATATCTTCTGCCGTGGTCGGGCATTGAGCCGTGCTCAATTGCGCAATACAGGAAAGAACCCCTTCTTGGACTGATCCATATTGAACTTCTTCAATATCTTGTCAAGGTATGTACTCTGTGAAAGACCAATGAGGCGTCTTGATCTATCTCTATAAATTTTGATGCCTAATATATAAGCAGCTTCTCCAAGGTCCTTCATTGAAAAACACTTATTCAAATAGGCCTTTATACTTTCCAAGAATTCTATATCATTTCCCATCAATAGTATGTGATCCACATATAATATGAGAAATGCTACAGAGCTCCCACTCACTTTCTTGTAAACACAGGCTTCTCCATAAGTCTGTGTAAACCCAAACGCTTTGATCATATCATCAAAGCGAATGTTCCAACTCCGAGATGCTTGCACCAGCCCATAGATTGAGCGCTGGAGCTTGCATACTTTGTTAGCATTCTTAGGATCGACAAAACCTTCCGGCTGCATCATATACAACTCTTCCTTAAGGAAGCCGTTAAGGAATGCCGTTTTGACGTCCATCTGCCATATCTCATAATCATAGTATGCGGCAATTGCTAACATGATTCGGACGGACTTCAGCTTCGCTACGGGTGAGAAAGTCTCATCGTAGTCAACCCCTTGAACTTGTCGATAACCCTTAGCGACAAGTCGAGCTTTGTAGATGGTCACATTACCATCTGCCTCCGTCTTCTTCTTAAAGATCCATTTGTTTTCTATGGCTCGCCGCTCATCGGGCAAGTCAGTCAAAGTCCATACTTTGTTTTCATACATGGATTCTATCTCGGATTTCATGGCTTCTAGCCATTTGTCGGAATCCGGGCCCGCCATCGCTTCTTCATAGTTCGAAGGTTCACCGTTGTCTAACAACATGATTTCCAGGACAGGGTTGCCGTACCACTCTGGTGCGGAACGTGTCCTTGTGGACCTACGAAGTTCAGTAACTTGATCTGAAGTTTCATGATCATCATCATTAACTTCCTCCCCAGTCGGTGTAGGCACCACAGGAACATTTTCCCGCGCTGCGCTACTTTCCGGTTCGGAAGGGGTGACTATCACCTCATCAAGTTCCACTTTCCTCCCACTCAATTCTTTCGAGAGAAACTCCTTCTCTAGAAAGGACCCGTTCTTGGCAACGAAGATCTTGCCTTCGGATCTGAGGTAGAAGGTATACCCAATAGTTTCCTTAGGGTATCCTATGAAGACGCATTTTTCCGATTTGGGTTCAAGCTTTTCAGGTTGAAGTTTCTTGACATAAGCATCGCATCCCCAAACTTTTAGAAACGACAGCTTAGGTTTCTTCCCAAACCATAATTCATACGGTGTCGTCTCAACGGATTTCGACGGAGCCCTATTTAAAGTGAATGCGGCAGTCTCTAAAGCATAACCCCAAAATGAGAGCGGTAAATCGGTAAGAGACATCATAGATCGCACTATATCCAATAGAGTGCGATTACGATGTTCGGACACACAGCATTTCTCTGAGGTGTTCCAGGCGGCGTGAGTTGTGAAAACTATTCCACATTTCCTTAAGTGTGCACAAAACTCGTGACTTAAATATTCTCCACCATGATCTGATCGTAGGAATTTTATTCTCCTGCCACGTTGATTCTCAACCTCACTCTGAAATTCTTTGAACTTTTCAAAGGTTTCAGACTTGTGTTTCATCAGGTAGACATATCCATATCTACTTAAATCATCAGTGAGAGTGAGAACATAACGATATCCTCCGCGAGACTCAACACTCATTGGACCACACACATCGGTATGTATGATTTCCAATAAGTTGGTTGCTCGCTCCATTGTTCCGGAGAACGGAGTCTTGGTCATCTTACCCATGAGGCATGGTTCGCATGTGTCAAATGATTCGTAATCAAGAGACTCCAAAAGTCCATCTGCATGGAGCTTCTTCATGCGCTTGACACCAATGTGACCAAGGCGGCAGTGCCACAAGTATGTGGGACTATCGTTATCAACTTTACATCTTTTGGTATTCACACTATGAATATGTGTAGCATCACGTTCGAGATTCATCAAGAATAAACCATTGACCATCGGGGCATGACCATAAAACATATCTCTCAAATAAATAGAACAACCATTATTCTCAGATTTAAATGAGTAGCCATCTCGAATTAAACGAGATCCAGATACAATGTTCATGCTCAAAGCTGGCACTAAATAACAATTATTGAGGTTTAAAACTAATCCCGTTGGTAGATGCAGAGGTAGCGTGCCGACGGCGATCACATCGACCTTGGAACCATTCCCGACGCGCATCGTCACCTCGTCCTTCGCCAGTCTCCGTTTATTCCGTAGTTCCTGTTTTGAGTTACAAATATGAGCAACCGCACCGGTATCAAATACTCAGGAGCTACTATGAGTACTGGTAAGGTACACATCAATTACATGTATATCACATATACCTTTGGTGTTGCCGGCCTTCTTGTCCGCTAAGTATTTGGGGCAGTTCCGCTTCCAGTGACCACTTCCCTTGCAATAAAAGCACTCAGTCTCAGGCTTGGGTCCATTCTTCGACTTCCTCCCGGCAACTGGCTTACCGGGCGCGGCAACTCCCTTGCCGTCCTTCTTGAAGTTCTTCTTACCCTTGCCCTTCTTGAACTTAGTGGTTTTATTCACCATCAACACTTGATGTTCTTTTCTGATCTCCACCTCCGCTGATTTCAGCATTGAATATACCTCGGGAATGGTCTTTTCCATCCCCTGCATATTGAAGTTCATCACAAAGCTCTTGTAGCTTGGTGGAAGCGACTGGAGGATTCTGTCAATGACCGCGTCATCCGGGAGATTAACTCCCAGCTGAGACAAGCGGTTGTGCAACCCAGACATTCTGAGTATGTGCTCACTAACAGAACTATTCTCCTCCATTTTACAGCTGAAGAACTTGTCGGAGACTTCATATCTCTCGACCCGGGCATGAGCTTGGAAAACCATTTTCAGCTCCTCGAACATCTCATATACTCCATGTTTCTCAAAACGCTTTTGGAGACCCGGTTCTAAGCTGTAAAGCATGCCGCACTGAACGAGGGAGTAATCATCAGCACGCAGCTGCCAAGCGTTCATAACGTCTTGGTTCTCTGGGATTGGTGCTTCACCTAGCGGTGCTTCTAAGACATAATCTTTGTTGGCTGCTATGAGGATGATCCTCAGGTTCCCGACCCAGTCCGTATAGTTGCTGCCATCATCTTTCAGCTTGGTTTTCTCTAGGAACGCGTTGAAATTGAGGACAACGTGGGCCATTTGATCTACAAGACATAGTGTAAAGATTTTAGACTAAGTTCATGATAATTAAGTTCATTTAATCAAATTACTCAATGAACTCCCACTCAGACAGACATCCCTCTAGTCATCTAAGTGAAACATGATCCGAGTTAACTAGGCCGTGTCCGATCATCACGTGAGACGGACTAGTCAAGATCGGTGAACATCTCCATGTTGATCGTATCTTCTATACGACTCATGCTCGACCTTTCGGTCCTCCGTGTTCCGAGGCCATGTCTGTACATGCTAGGCTCGTCAAGTCAACCTAAGTGTATTGTGTGTGTTCCGAGGCCATGTCTGTACATGCTAGGCTCGTCAACACCCGTTGTATGCGAACGTTAGAATCTATCACACCCGATCATCACGTGGTGCTTCGAAACAACGATCCTTCGCAACGGTGCACAGTTAGGGTGAACACTTTCTTGAAATTATTATAAGGGATCTTCTTACTTACTACCGTCGTTCTAAGCAAATAAGATGCAAAACATGATAAACATCACATGCAATCAAATAGTGACATGATATGGCCAATATCATTTGCTCCTTTAATCTCCATCTTCGGGGCACCTTCGTCACTGGCATGACACCATGATCTCCATCATTGTGTCTTCATGAAGTTGTCACGCCAATGATTACTTCTACTTCTATGGCTAACGCGTTTAGCAACAAAGTAAAGTAATTTACATGGCCTTATTCAATGACACGCAGGTCATGCAAAATAATAAAGACAACTCCTATGGCTCCTGCCGGTTGTCATACTCATCGACATGCAAGTCGTGGTTCCTATTACAAGAATATGATCAATCTCATACATCACATATATCATTCATCACATCTTCTGGCCATATCACATCACATAGCACTTGCTGCAAAAACAAGTTAGACGTCCTCTAATTGTTGTTGCAAGTTTTTTTACGTGGTTTGTAGGTTTCTAGCAAGAACGTTTTCTTACCTACGTATGACCACAACGTGATTTGCCAATTTCTATTTACCCTTCATAAGGACCCTTTTCATCGAATCCGTTCCGACTAAAGTAGGAGACAGACACAAGCTAGCCACCTTATGCAACTAGTGCATGTCAGTCGGTGGAACCGGTCTCACATAAGCGTACGTGTAAGGTCGGTCCGGGCCGCTTCATCCCACAATACCGCCGAAACAAGATAAGACTAGTAGCGGCAAGAAGAATTGGCAACATCAACGCCCACAACTGCTTTGTGTTCTACTCGTGCATAGTAACTACGCATAGGCCTGGCTCATGATGCCACTGTTGGGGATCGTAGCAGAATTTTAAAAATTTTCCTACGCATCACCAAGATCCATCTATGAAGTATACTAGCAACGAGGGGAAGGGAGTGCATCTACATACCCTTGTAGATCGCGAGCGGAAGCGTTCCAATGAACGTGGTTGATGGAGTCGTACTTGCCGTGATCCAAATCACCGATGACCGAGTGCCGAACGGATGGCACCTCCGCGTTCAACACACGTACGATGCAGCGACGTCTCCTCCTTCTTGATCCAGCAAGGGGAAAGGAGAAGTTGATGGAGATCCAGCAGCACGACGGCGTGGTGGTGGAAGTAGCGGGGTCTCGGCAGGGCTTCGCCGAGCTTCTGCGAGAGGGAGAGGTGTAGCAGGGGAGGAGGGAGGCGCCCAAGGCTGTTGTATTGCTGCCCTTCCTCCCCCCTTTATATAGGCCCCCTGGGAGGGGGGGGGCGCCGGCCAAGAACCCATCTGTGGGGGGGGGCGGTGGCCAAGGGGGAAGGGGAGGTGGCTTCCCCCCCAAGCCAGGTGGGGCGCCCCCCCACCCTAGGGTTTCCAACCCTAGGCGCAAGGGGGAGGCCCATGGGGGGCGCCCCAGCCCACTAAGGGCTGGTTCCCTCCCCACTTCAGCCCATGGGGCCCTCCGGGATAGGTGGCTCCACCCGGTGGACCCCCGGGACCCTTCCGGTGGTCCCGGTACAATACCGATAACCCCCGAAACTTTCCCGGTGGCCGAAACTGGACTTCCTATATATAATTCTTCACCTCCGGACCATTCCGGAACTCCTCGTGACGTCCGGGATCTCATCCGGGACTCCGAACAACTTTCGGGTTTCCGCATACTCATATCTCTACAACCCTAGCGTCACCGAACCTTAAGTGTGTAGACCCTACGGGTTCGGGAGACATGCAGACATGACCGAGACGCTTCTCCGGTCAATAACCAACAGCGGGATCTGGATACCCATGTTGTCTCCCACATGTTCCACGATGATCTCATCGGATGAACCACGATGTCGAGGATTCAATCAATCCCGTATGCAATTCCCTTTGTCAATCGGTATGTTACTTGCCCGAGATTCGATCGTCGGTATCCCAATACCTTGTTCAATCTCGTTACCGGCAAGTCTCTTTACTCGTACTGTAATGCATGATCCCGTGACTAACGCCTTAGTCACATTGAGCTCATTATGATGATGCATTACCGAGTGGGCCCAGAGATACCTCTCCGTCATACGGAGTGACAAATCCCAGTCTCGATCCGTGCCAACCCAACAGACACTTTCGGAGACACCCGTAGTGTACCTTTATAGTCACCCAGTTACGTTGTGACGTTTGGCACACCCAAAGCACTCCTACGGTATCCGGGAGTTGCACGATCTCATGGTCTAAGGAAAAGATACTTGACATTGGAAAAGCTCTAGCAAACGAACTACACGATCTTTGAGCTATGCTTAGGATTGGGTCTTGTCCATCACATCATTCTCCTAATGATGTGATCCCGTTATCAACGACATCCAATGTCCATAGTCAGGAAACCATGACTATCTATTGATCAACGAGCTAGTCAACTAGAGGCTTACTAGGGACACGTTGTGGTCTATGTATTCACACGTGTATTACGATTTCCGGATAACACAGTTATAGCATGAACAATAGACAATTACCATGAACAAAGAAATATAATAATAACCATTCATTATCTCCTCTAGGGCATATTTCAACAGTTTGTGGCTGACACGTGTGTCGACTTGAGCAGGGATCATGTGCCCTGACGTTCCGGACTTATCAGGTGTGTACTACACGTGTTCAGACACTTGAACAGTGAGGAGTTGTGCGTCCTGACGCTGTGCCGGACACTTGAGCACTGTTGCTCATGCGTTCTGGACTTGGAGGCAGCGTTTAGATCTGCACACGGTTTGCGACTTCAGGATTCACGTATCGGTCGATGGACTTTACGAATGATCAATGCCTTTCTCCATATAGGATGAACATTATGGCTCTCCACAGTGTGTGGCCGTCTCAACTCGCAGGATGTCAGAGCGTAGCCCGAATATGGGTCCCACCTGTCAACCAGAACCGGCATAGCCCGCTGGAATCGGCGGGAAAGTTGCTTCGGTGTATTGTAAAAATGAGGGCGTCGCACCTTCATGGATATGTTCTCATTTAAGTGAGCTCCAGTTAGTGTTCTCCATGATGTCATCCACAGGGTATGTATCCAGCAGTGGCGTCGCCCGGGGTGGAACCAACGCTGCTTCTCGGCATGGATGGGACGGTGCTATCCAATGCTGGATGATCATCCGCTTGCTGCTGCCGCTGCTGAGACCCTTTTCCTGGCTAAGTGAGTCGATCTGCTGCTGCTGCTGAATTTGAGTGCCAAGTCTGCGTGCCTTGCTTCTAGGCCTTGAAGGCGTTTCGCGTCCTGCTTCCTCTGCTCCTCCTCCAGCTTCCTCTTCTTCTCCTCCTCCATTCTTCTTTCTTGCACGGGTCCTGTAGTCATCGTTCCATTCCGAAAAGCCCTCATACCAGGGAATAACGCCATTGCCTCGTGTTCTTCCCGGGTGTTCAGGATTTCCAGGGCGCGCGTAAGCTCGTCGTTCTCTCTGTTGGGCGTGAACACCCCCTTTCGAGCATCTTCTATTGCGTCAAGTAAATTTTCTTCGGCTCCTTTTAGACTTGCCTTCTTTGAAACCAGGCCTGTCTTCGGGTCCAACGCCCCCCATGCGCATAGAACCAAGTTCTGCACCTGGGGGCCCAGCTCCTAGTAACCGAGTGACCCCTGCATCCTCCATCTCTTGCCCAGACTTATCCCACTTAGGCATTGCCACCGCGTAGCCACCTGGACCCAGCCTATGGAACTGCGTCTTTTTTGCGGCATTGGCCTTGTTTTTTCTCGACCGTTCCTTAGATAATTCTGATTCCTTGAATTTCATGAAAGCGGTCCAGTGTTCTCTTTGCTTCTCCAGTGTTCCCTTGAACTCTGGAGTGTTCCTTTCTGCAGCGAGGTAGTTGGCCCATACAGTTTTCTTGTGGGTGTTGAATGCAATTGCCATCTTCTTAAGAGCAGCGTCCTTGACTTTTTGCACATCTGTATCGGTTAAATAATCTGGTAGGGTGAAATGTTCCATCAGAGATTCCCAAAGCTTTTGTTTTGCTCTGTCGTCGACCCAAGTAACATCTGGGCGTATAGTTTTTGGCTCTTCCCATTCTTGAATGGAGATAGGGAGTTGGTCCTTCACAAGAACTCCGCACTGACGAACGAACTTGTTCGCAATGTTCTTAGGCGTGAGGGGTTCGCCACTAGCTTTGATGCATGGAGCTTCTTCATGCGCTTGACACCAATGTGACCAAGGCGGCAGTGCCACAAGTATGTGGGACTATCGTTATCAACTTTACATCTTTTGGTATTCACGCTATGAACATGTGTAACATCACGTTCGAGATTCATCAAAAATAAACCATTGACCAGCGGGGCATGACCATAAAACATATCTCTCAAATAAATAGAACAACCATTATTCTCATATTTAAATGAGTAGCCATCTCGAATTAAACGAGATCCAGATACAATGTTCATGCTCAAAGCTGGCACTAAATAACAATTATTGAGGTTTAAAACTAATCCCGTGGGTAGATGCAGAGGTAGCGTGCCAACGGCGATCACATCGACCTTGGAACCATTCCCGACGCGCATCATCACCTCGTCCTTTGCCAGTCTCCGTTTATTCCATAGTTCCTGCTTTGAGTTACAAATATGAGCAACCGCACCGGTATCAAATACCCAGGAGCTACTACGAGTACTGGTAAGGTACACATCAATTACTTGTATATCACATATACCTTGGGTGTTGTCGGCCTTCTTCTTGTCCGCTAAATATTTGGGGCAGTTCCGCTTCCAGTGACCACTTCCCTTGCAATAAAAGCACTCAGTTTCAGGCTTGGGTCCATTCTTTGACTTCTTCCCGGTAACTGGCTTACCGGGCGCGGCAACTCCCTTGCCGTCCTTCTTGAAGTTCTTCTTACCCTTGCCCTTCTTGAACTTAGTGGTTTTATTCACCATCAACACTTGATGTTCTTTTCTGATCTCTACCTCAGCTGATTTCAGCATTGAATATACCTCGGGAATGGTCTTTTCCATCCCCTGCATATTGTAGTTCATCACAAAGCTCTTGTAGCTTGGTGGAAGCGACTGGAGGATTCTGTCAATGACCGCGTCATCTGGGAGATTAACTCCCAGCTGAGACAAGCGGTTGTGCAACCCCAGACATTCTGAGTATGTGCTCACTAACAGAACTGTTCTCCTCCATTTTACAGCTGAAGAACTTGTCGGAGACATCATATCTCTCGACCCGGGCATGAGCTTGAAAAACCAGTTTCAGCTCCTCGAACATCTCATATGCTCCATGTTTCTCAAAACGCTTTTGGAGACCCGGTTCTAAGCTGTAAAGCATGCCGCACTGAACGAGGGAGTAATCATCAGCACGCTGCTGCCAAGCGTTCATAACGTCTTGGTTCTCAGGGATTGGTGCTTCTAAGTCATAATCTTTCTTGGCTGCTATGAGGATGATCCTCAGGTTCCGGACCCAGTCCGTATAGTTGCTGCCATCATCTTTCAGCTTGGTTTTCTCTAGGAACGCGTTGAAATTGAGGACAACGTGGGCCATTTGATCTACAATACATAGTGTAAAGATTTTAGACTAAGTTCATGATAATTAAGTTCATATAATCAAATTATTTAATGAACTCCCACTCAGATAGACATCCCTCTAGTCATCTAAGTGAAACATGATCCGAATTCAACTAGGCCGTGTCCGATCATCACGTGAGACGGACTAGTCAAGATCGGTGAACATCTCCATGTTGATCGTATCTTCTATACGACTCATGCTCGACCTTTCAGTCCTCCGTGTTCCGAGGCCATGTCTGTACATGCTAGGCTCGTCAAGTCAACCTAAGTGTATTGCGTGTGTTCCGAGGCCATGTCTGTACATGCTAGGCTCGTCAACACCCGTTGTATTCGAACGTTAGAATCTATCACACCCGATCATCACGTGGTGCTTCGAAACAACGAACCTTCGCAACGGTGCACAGTTAGGGTGAACACTTTCTTGAAATTATTATAAGGGATCATCCTACTTGCTACCGTCGTTCTAAGCAAATAAGATGCAAAAACATGATAAACATCACATGCAATCAAATAGTGACATGACATGGCCAATATCATCATGCTCCTTTGATCTCCATCTTCGGGGCACCATGATCATCTTTGTCACCGGCATGACACCATGATCTCCATCATCATGATCTCCATCATTGTGTCTTCATGAAGTCGTCACGCCAACGATTACTTCTACTTGTATGGCTAACGCGTTTAGCAACAAAGTAAAGTAAATTACATGGCGTTATTCAATGACACGCAGGTCATGCAAAATAATAAAGACAACTCCTATGGCTCCTGTCGGTTGTCATACTCATCGACATGCAAGTCGTGATTCCTATTACAAGAATATGATCAATCTCATACATAACATATATCATTCATCACATCTTCTGGCCATATCACATCACATAGCACTTGCTGCAAAAACAAGTTAGACGTCCTCTAATTGTTGTTGCAAGTTTTTTACGTGGTTTGTAGGTTTCTAGCAAGAACGTTTTCTTACCTACGTATGACCACAACGTGATTTGTCAATTTCTATTTACCCTTCATAAGGACCCTTTTCATCGAATCCGTTCCGACTAAAGTAGGAGAGACAGACACCCGCTAGCCACCTTATGCAACTAGTGCATGTCAGTCGGTGGAACCTGTCTCACGTAAGCGTACGTGTAAGGTCGGTCCGGGCCGCTTCATCCTACAATGCCGCCGAAACAAGAAACGACTAGTAGCGGCAAGAAGAATTGGCAAACTCAACGCCCACAACTTCTTTGTGTTCTACTCGTGCATAGTAACTACGCATAGACCTGGCTCATGATGCCACTGTTGGGAATCGTAGCATAATTTAAAATTTTCCTACGCTCACCAAGATGCATCTATGGAGTGTACTAGCAACAAGGGGAAGGGAGTGCATCTACATACCCTTGTAGATCGCGAGCGGAAGCGTTCCAATGAACGTGGATGACGGAGTCGTACTCGCCGTGATCCAAATCACCGATGACCGAGTGCCGAACGGACGGCACCTCCGCGTTCAACACATGTACGGTGCAGCGACGTCTCCTCCTTCTTGATCCAGCAAGAGGGGAGGAGAGGTTGATGGAGATCCAGCAGCACGACGGCGTGGTGGTGGATGTAGCGGGTCTCGGCAGGGCTTTGCTAAGCTTCTGCGAGAGAGAGAGAGAGGTGTTGCAGGGGAGGAGGGAGGCGCCCAAGGCTGTTGTGTGCTGCCCTCCACCCCCCCCCCCTTTATATAGGCCCCCTGGGGGGGCGCCGGCCCCAAGAGATGAGATCTCAAGGGGGGCGGCGGCCACAAGGGGGGGAAGGGGTTGCCTTGCCCCCCAAGGCAAGGGGGAACTCCCCCCCCCCCCCTTAGGGTTCCCAACCCTAGGCGCAATGGGGGAGGCCCAAGGGGGGCGCCCCAGCCCACTATGGGCTGGTTCCCTTCCACTTTCAGCCCACGGGGCCCTCCGGGATAGGTGGCCCCACCCGGTGGACCCCCGGGACCCTTCCGGTGGTCCCGGTACAATACCGGTAACCCCCGAAACTTTCCCGGTGGCCGAAACTGGACTTCCTATATATAATTCTTCACCTCCGGACCATTTCGGAACCTCTCGTGACATCCGGGATCTCATCCGGGACTCCGAACAACTTTCGGGTTTCCGCATACATATATCTCTACAACCCTAGCGTCATCGAACCTTAAGTGTGTAGACCCTACGGGTTCGGGAACCATGCAGACATGACCGAGACGCCTCTCCGGTCAATAACCAACAGCGGGATCTGGATACCCATGTTGGCTCCCACATGCTCCACGATGATCTCATCGGATGAACCACGGTGTCGAGGATTCAATCAATCCCGTATACAATTCCCTTTGTCAATCGGTATGTTACTTGCCCGAGATTCGATCGTCGGTATCCCAATACCTTGTTCAATCTCCTTACCGGCGAGTCTCTTTACTCGTACCGCAATGCATGATCCCGTGACTAACGCCTTAGTCACATTGAGCTCATTATGATGATGCATTACCGAGTGGGCCCAGAGATACCTCTCCGTCACACGGAGTGACAAATCCCAGTCTCGATCCGTGCCAACCCAACAGACACTTTCGGAGATACCCGTAGTGCACCTTTATAGTCACCCAGTTACGTTGTGACGTTTGGCACACCCAAAGCACTCTTACGGTATCCGGGAGTTGCACGATCTCATGGTCTAAGGAAAAGATACTTTGACCTTGGAAAAGCTCTAGCAAACGAAACTACACGATCTTTTATGCTATGCTTAGGATTGGGTCTTGTCCATCACATCATTCTCCTAATGATGTGATCCCGTTATCAATGACATCCAATGTCCATAGTCAGGAAACCATGACTATCTGTTGATCAACGAGCTAGTCAACTAGAGGCTTACTAGGGACACGTTGTGGTCTATGTATTCACACATGTATTACGATTTCCGGACAATACAATTATAGCATGAATAATAGACAATTATCATGAACCAAGAAATATAATAATAACCATTTATTATTGCCTCTAGGGCATATTTCCAACGAAAAGCACCATGAATAAAATGTGAACCACCATCAGTCATTAAATATCTAGGGACTCCAAACCTCAGAAAAATAACATCTTTAAGCATCTTAATAGAGGTGTTATGATCAGCTGTAGCGACCAGACCTCAGACGGTTTTTTTTGAAAGCTCACTGATAGTAGGAGAGGCTCCTACTGACTTTTAAATTAATGCAACACCAGGATCAGGGGAGGTGTGGCCCCATAGTGACAAAGTAGAGAGCTGAGTATTAATGTACAGACTATTTAGAGCAAAGAGGTGTCAAAACCTACTAGAAAGAATCAGACTAGGGGGGTAGAATTCAAATAGTGGCCACCAATCCTCTGATGAAGGGGTGGAGAGAGTTTCTGGTGCGGTGTACCATCATGGACATATCATTTTTGAACCTGCCTCTCCAGGATTCCATTGATGGCATCACATTCCTAAAATGTTTATTATTCCTCTCTTTCCATACCCCCCAAGCTGCTATGATGAAGGTTTCCATGAATAATGGTCCCCCCAGGATCTTTTTCCCCCATGGATGAGATCCAGCCTGCATCGAGAATCATGCCAGTGCATCCCAATCGCAGTCCAACACTCAGTTGCAAATGGGCACTTGAAGAACAGGTGGGTCACCGTTTCCTCTGGGGGCGAGTCACAAAGCAGGCAGGTGTACACATTACCTTCCAGCTTGTATTGTCTCCTCCTCAACATGTTTCGAGTATTCAGACGATCAGCAAACAGAAGCCAAGCAAAAACTTTCCATTTGTTCGTGCATTTGGATTCCCAGATCCAAGGAAAGACTGCATCCACAAGAACATCTTTAAAGCAGAACTTATAGTAGTCACTTGATTTGAAAGTTCCTAGCCCTCTAGCATCCCAGACACAGCACCATTTATAATTTGTGTCCCTGTCAGGATTAATCCCCACAGTTAAGGCCTGAATCTCTTCAACTTCCGCTCTTGCCTGGGGAGAGAATGGTATGTGAAAAGCCTCTCCAATGGTGCTAGACCTCAGCAGTTTCTGAGTTGACACATCCTCCTCTCTCGCAAATGAAAACACCCTCGGATATGCGGTCTCCAGAGGTTGATCACTCCAAAGATCCTTCCAGAATAAGGCTGTACTTCCATTCCCAATTTTGATCTCAGTCACTCCTCTGAAGATGTCTGATAATTGCATGAGATCCCGCCACCAGAAGGAGCCACACGGTTCCGAGGCATGCGGTACAACATCTGAGTAATATGAACTCCATATCAGGTTCACCCACGGCACATCTAGTTTATTGTAAAACTTGTATAGCTATTTGAGCAAAAGGCCTTGATTCTGAAGTTTAAGGTCCACAATCCCAAGCCCCCCTACAGCCTTGGGGCGGCAGACGAGCTCCCAAGAGGCAAGAGAAGTGCTTTTTGTCCCATCCTCCGTCTTCCTGCTCCAGAAGCAATGTCTACGGATTTTGTCCAGGTGTTCCACTATCTTAGGAGGGATTCTAATGGAACACATGGCATACACCATAAGCGATGACACCACCGAATTAACATAGGTGAGTTTTGATCCGTAGTCTAGTAGGTTAGCGGCCACAGAGGCTCTTCTCTCAACAGACGTCACAAGAGGCATGAAATCCATTATTGTGGGTTTAGTAGTCCCAAGCGGGAGCCCTAAATATGTGAATGGCATATTCCCCACAACACAACCAAACATGTCCGCAAAATCCAGTGCCTCAGCGAGCGTAACATTCATCGGGATCAGGGTTGATTTCTGAAAATTGAGTCGTAGCCCAATGGACGCGGCATAATCTACCAGGAGTTTTTTCAGAGCCTCAACCTGCTCTTTCGCAGCTGGAAGAAAGACAATCGTATCGTCCGCATACTGGATTACTGGGTATTCTGTCTCAGCTGTCGGGATTGGTTTCTGAAGAATCTCCTCGCGGAAGGCATGGTTGATGGCAGATTGCAACAGATCAGCCGCTAGGACAAAAATGAGCGGTGAGAGAGGATCCCCTTGGCGCACTCCCCGTTTGCAAGTGAACTGCCTCCCTGGTGTGCCATTTAGTAGGACCGAAGACTTTCCTAATTGAAAGATACAAGCAATCCAGTTTAGCCACTTCTCATTGAACCCCATCGCTCTCATGATCTCTATCATAGGGGCATGTTCAATAGTATCAAACGCCTTGGCGAAGTCTAGTTTTAGCAGCAAGACCTTTCTCCCCGACGCTTGACACTGATGAGTGTACTCGAACGCCCAAGCTAGGCAGTCCTGAATCGATCTGCTCTTGAGGAACCCGTATTGGTTTGTATGAATAATGCGCAAGATGATCCTCTGTAGACGATTCGCAAGCAATTTGGTAATGATCTTCAGACAACAGTTCAGAAGTGTGATCGGTCGGTAGTCATTTACTGTTTCCGGGGAGTGGCATTTAGGAATCAATGTAATGAACCCAGTATTAATGCTGGCTAGGTCTAGGCCCCCCTCATAGAAATCCATGACCAGCTTATAAAAGTCATGTTTTATAATATTCCAACATGACTTCAGGAAGCAACCGTTGAATCCATCTGGCCCCGGTGCTCTATCCAATGGCATCTGTTTGACCACTAGGTCAATTTCATCAGTGGTGAAAGGAACTGTCAGATCATCAAGGCCCTCCACTTTCTTAATGATGTGATGTAGGTCAAAGCGCGTGTTTGGAGGGTCAGAAGAGCCTAGACGCTGTTTATAGGAGGAAAACAGCAAGGACGCTTTACCTATATGGTCTTCAATCAGCGTACCATCATCAAGTTTAAGTGTGGATATTGAGTTGTTGCGGTATCTCTCTGTGGCCACTGCATGAAAGTCTCTATGCATCAGTGTCATCCCTGGATCAGTAATGCTGACACGCACAGTACTCGAAGGATTTATAACAGAGTAGCAATCACACACTTATTACATCGAATGTCTCCAAAAGAGAACTTATTACAATAAATATGGCTTAAGGCCATCTAATAACGATAACAGCGGAAGGCTTGGAAGATAAGTGAGTCCATCAACTCCAACGGCATCACTGAGTATAGAACCACGACCTAAGGCACCTTACTCATCGTCTGAAAAGTCTGCAACATGAAACGTTGCAGCCCGAAAACGGGTCAGCACATGGAATATGCTGGCAATGTAACACATAGTGAGTAATGAACAGAATAATGCTATAGTACATGCATATATGGCTGGTAGAAGGCTCTATGGTTACAGTTTTGCGAAAAGCCAATTTTCCCTACTGCAAAGGAATAAATTTTATTTAACTATCCTGGTGGTTGTTAAACATTGAGAATGGTTGACAGCATTCCCAATCCCAATTAAGTATCATCATCAAAACCCAACAAAATTAATTAAAGTAACATGATGAGATTCACATGAAAATCCAGATACTAGATACTCAAGTTGTCCATAACCGGGGACACGGCTAACCATGATTAGATTGTACACTCTGCAGAGGTTTGCGCACTTTTCCCCACAAGACTCGATCTCCTCCGTTGGGATTCTCGCACTTCATGGTGTTTGAGAAACGGATGACCGTGACACAGTCTTTCAGAAGCGTTAACTCTCTACTCCGGGTAGACAGTACCACCTACATCCCCTACATTTGCTAGTCTACCTCTTCAAGAGCTCACACAACCTACTCAACTATGCTAGAGCCCATAATAGCTTGTGGCTGCACACGGAAGTTTCTAGCATGAATAATCTCATGATCCCTTTGAGCCTGGGTGGCGGTCCAAAAGAAAAACAGGCAATCCTGGAATACCCAGGTACCTCAATCCACCCAGATGTGTGTTTTAGTTGCCACCTTAAGTTTAACCATTAATTAAAAATCTCACATCTGTCATGGTAACACTCAAACCCAATCCACGTCTACTAGCATAGCATAACAATATAAGCAAACGTAGAAGTAACTCCCAAGGGTTTGATAATAAACAGGGCAATAGGTACTACCTCATCTACTTCCCAGAACCCACAATTTAATTAGATCCTAATCATGCAATGTTTGAGGGTTGATCTAATGCAATAAAACTAGGTAGTAAAAGAGGTATGATCAAAGTGTTACTTGCCTTGCTGATGATCCGGGAAACCTAGTGATTCGAAGTAGCAAGCGGCGCACTCCGGGTACTCTATCACAAACAAACAAGCATACAATAAGTACTCATCTAATGCACAGGTAAAACTCAAATAAGAGATTTAACCAGAAAGTTCAACTTAAGAACTCCGGTTTGCAAAAAGAATCAAATCAAACGAAGCAACAAAAATCAAACGGCGAAAGAAACAAGCTTCGTTTACTAATCTGGACCTAAGTCAAATTTTACCGAAGCGAAAACTTGTTTGAGTTGGTTAAACGGAAAGAGGACTTCGAGACGAAACTCTAGGCGCTTGAATCGCCTGATTCCGATAAACGAGCGAAAAGAAAAACGAAAACGAAAACAGATCGGAAATCGCGATATGGAATAATCGCAGAAAATCCGAGAAAAAGAAAACTGACGAACAGTTTAATGAACGGACGTTCGTTAACTGTAACTAAACGAAGTACGCGTTCGTTAAAATGAACGAACGAGCGAACACTCGCTAAATAAGAAAACCGAAACAAAACAAATCCGATCTAAAAAAAACCTAGGGTTTACAAAAAAACCAAACCGGATTTTTTTTTTAAAAACCGGACCGGGCGGCGGGCGGCGGTGTACCTCCGGCGAGGCATTCCGGCGGGGCGGGCGGCTCCGGCGGGGTGGCGAGGGGGCGGCGGTGCTCCGGCGGCGGCGGCGAGGCTGCGGGGCTCCAGCGGCGGCGGCGGCTGGCGGCGCGAAGGCGGCGGCGGCGGCTGCGGCACGGGAGGCGGGGCGAGTAGAGGTGGCGGGGTGAGGGGGTGGCGGCTTGGAGGAGGGGGCAAGGCGGCGGGGAGGAGTCCCGGCCGGACTCGGCGTGCGGCGGCGGGGCGGCAGCGGTCTCCGCGCGGAAGACGGCGGCGCGGGAGCTGGGCCGGCTCCGCTGTGCTTCGGCCCAGTCGGGCGCGCGGGTTTTTTTGTTGTTTTTAAAACAATTCCGTCGAAACTAAAAAATTCTAGAAAATAAAATAGAATTCTAAAAATGCCAAAATAAATTTTCACCGTCTAAATAAAATATTTAGAACGAGATGAACATTTTCTTGACCCTAAATACAATTTTGAAAAATGTGCAATTTTTCTAAATTCAAATAAAATAGCCAAAACACCAAAGAAAATAAAATATGATTTTTTGTACTAAATCCTCAATATTTCTTATTTTTGGGAAAGTCATTTTATTCCCTCTCTCTTATTTTTATAAATGAAATAATTGAAGATAAAATAAATAAAATCAAATGATCCTATTTTCAAAATTCGAGAAAACTCAAATATGAAAATAACGAAATCCCCAACTCTCTCCGTGGGTCCTTGAGTTGCGTAGAATTTCTAAGATCAGCCAAAATGCAAATAAAATATGATATGCAATGATGCTCTAATGTATAACATTCCAAATTGAAAATTTGGGATGTTACAAACCTACCCCCTTAAGATGAATCTCGCCCTCGAGATTCGGGTTGGCTAGAAAATAGGTGAGGGTGGTCCTTCCGTAGATCTTCCTCTCGCTCCCAAGTGGCTTCATCCTCGGTATGGTGGCTCCATTGAACTTTGCAAAACTTGAGCGAGGGCGAGGAAAATTTCGGGGAGTTCCCGGTTACGGTGGGAGGTCGGGGGCCGAGCGATGAGCGTTTCTCTAGTACACGTACGCGCGTGTGAGCGAGGCGTTGGGTCTAACTGAACCCGAGCGAGGCGTTGGGCTCTAACTGAACCCGAGTGATTGCACTGCAGGCTACGCGTTACTGAACCCGAGCGATCGATCGATGGCTGTTAACTGAACCCGATCGAGCGATTCCTTCGCTACTGCTGCTAACTGAAGCCGATCAATGCTGCCTCTGGATGAACAGTGAGCGTTGCTGGGGGGTTTGGATGAACAGTTCCCGGTGGGGGTGGATGAACAGGACCCCGTGGTGTTGCCTCTGGATGAACAGGACCCCGATCGATCGAGTCGGTTGGGGCTAGATGAACAGGACCCCGTGGAGGGCAGGATGAACAGGACCACCCCGTGGAGGGCAGAATGAACAGTAGACGGTGGAGGGCTGGATGAACAGTAGCCCGTGGAGGGGTGGTTGAACAGGAGCCCGTGGAGAGGGCTGGTTGAACAGTATCCGGTGGAGTAGCGTGTGGTGGAGGCTGGATGAACAGGAGCCCGTGGATGAATAGTCGCAGGTGGAGGCTGGAGGAGGTCGACGGTGGATGAACAGTAGCCCGTGGAGGAGGGAGGGGGTCGACGGTGGAGATGAACAGTGTCCCGTGGAGTCCCGTTTTGCGGTACGCCACACCCCTCCCAATGAACAGGACCCCCGTTTCCACCGTAGCGCTCCAACACAAGTCCGTTTCCTCCGTTTTGCGGTACACCACACCCCTCCCGATCAACAGGACCCCCGTTTCGACCGTAGGAGGTCCGTTTCCTCCATTTTGCGGTACGCCAGACCCCTCCCGATGAACAGGATCCCGTTTCAAACGTGGCCGGTCGAACACAAGGCCGTTTCCTCCGTTCTGCGGTACGCCAGGCCTCATTTCCATCGGCTGTTCCGTCCAAGCCCTCCCGATGAACACGACGACGCATTCCGTTCCGACCCAGCCGGTTGGTGAAGGAAATATGCCCTAGAGGCAATAATAAAGTATTATTTATTTCCTTATATCATGATAAATGTTTATTATTCATGCTAGAATTGTATTAACCGGAAACATAATACATGTGTGAATACATAGACAAACAGAGTGTCACTAGTATGCCTCTACTTGACTAGCTCGTTAATCAAAGATGGTTATGTTTCCTAGCCATAGACATGAGTTGTCATTTGATTAATAGGATCACCTCATTGGAGAATGATGTGATTGACTTGACCCATTCCGTTAGCTTAGCACTCGATCGTTTAGTATGCTGCTATTGCTTTCTTCATGACTTATACATGTTCCTATGACTGTGAGATTATGCAACTCCCGTTTACCGGAGGAACACTTTGTGTGCTACCAAACGTCACAACGTAACTGGGTGATTATAAAGGTGCTCCACAGGTGGCTCCAAAGGTACTTGTTGGGTTGGCGTATTTCGAGATTAGGATTTGTCACTCCGATTGTCGGAGAGGTATCTCTAGGCCCACTCGGTAATGCACATCACTATAAGCCTTGCAAGCATTGTGACTAATGAGTTAGTTGCAGGATGATGTATTACGGAACGAGTAAAGAGACTTGCCGGTAACAAGATTGAACTAGGTATCGAGATACCGACGATCGAATCTCGGGCAAGTAACATACCGATGACAAAGGGAACAACGTATGTTGTTATGCGGTCTGACCGATAAAGATCTTCGTAGAATATGTAGGAACCAATATGAGCATCCAGGTTCCGCTATTGGTTATTGACCGGAGAGGTGTCTCGGTCATGTCTACATAGTTCTCGAACCCGTAGGGTCCGCACGCTTAACGCTACGATGACAGCTTTATTATGAGTTTATATGTTTTGATGTACCGAAGGTTGTTCGGAGTCCCGGATGTGATCACGGACATGACGAGGAGTCTCGAAATGGTCGAGACATAAAGATTGATATATTGGACGACTATATTCGGACACCGGAAGTGTTCCGGAGAAGTTTCGGATAAAACCGGAGTGCCGGAGGGGTTACCGGAACCCCCCGGGGAAGTATTGGGCCTTAGTGGGCCTGAGGGGAGAGAGAGGGCAGCAGCCAGGAGGTGGCGCGCCCCCTCCCATGAGGGTCCGAATTGGACTAGGGGAGGGGGGCGCAGCCCCCCCTTTCCGTCTCCCTCTCCCTCTCTTTCCTTCCCCCCCTCTCTTCCTAGTTGGACTAGGAAAGGGGAGTCCTACTCCTACTAGGAGGAGGACTCCCCCCCTCTCCTTGGCGCGCCCAAGGCAGCCGGCCTCCCCCTTGCTCCTTTATATACGGGGGCAGGGGGGCACTCTCTACACACAATTGATATACGATATTTTAGCCGTGTGCGGTGCCCCCCTCCACCATATTACACCTCGATAATATCGCTGCGGAGTTTAGGCGAAGCCCTGCGTCGGTAGAATATCATCATCGTCACCACGCCATCGTGCTGATGAAACTCTCCCTCAACACTCGGCTGGATCGGAGTTCGAGGGACGTCATCGAGCTGAACGTGTGCTGAACTCGGAGGTGCCGTGCGTTCGGTACTTGATCGGTCGGATCGTGAAGACGTATGACTACATCAACCGCATTGTGTTAACGCTTCCGCTTTCGGTCTACGAGGGTACGTGGACAACACTCTCCCCTCTCGTTGCTATGCATCACCATGATCTTGCGTGTTCGTAGGAAATTTTTTGAAATTACTACGTTCCCCAACAGTGGCATCCGAGTCTGGTTTTATGCGTTGATGTTATATGCACGAGTAGAACACAAGGGAGTTGTGGGCGATATAAGTCATACTGCTTACCAGCATGTCATACTTTGGTTCGGCGGTATTGTGAGATGTAGCGGCCCGGACCGACATTACGCGTACGCTTACGCGAGACTGGTTTCACCGTTGCGAGCACTCGTTGCTTAAAGGTGACTGGCGGGTGTCTGTCTCTCTCACTTTAGTTGAACCGAGTGTGGCTACGCCCGGTCCTTGCGAAGGTTAAAACAGCACCAACTTGACAAACTATCGTTGTGGTTTTGATGCGTAGGTAAGAACGGTTCTTGCTAAGCCCGTAGCAGCCACGTAAAACTTGCAACAACAAAGTAGAGGACGTCTAACTTGTTTTTGCAGGGCATGTTGTGATGTGATATGGTCAAGACATGATGCTATATTTTATTGTATGAGATGATCATGTTTTGTAACCGAGTTATCGGCAACTGGCAGGAGCCATATGGTTGTCGCTTTATTGTATGAAATGCAATCGCCATGTAATTGTTTTACTTTATCACTAAGCGGTAACGATAGTCGTAAAAGCAATAGTTGGCGAGACGACAACGATGCTACGATGGAGATCAAGGTGTCGCGCCGGTGACGATGGTGATCATGACGGTGCTTCGGAGATGGAGATCACAAGCACAAGATGATGATGGCCATATCATATCACTTATATTGATTGCATGTGATGTTTATCTTTTATGCATCTTATCTTGCTTTGATTGACGGTAGCATTATAAGATGATCTCTCACTAAAATTTCAAGATAAAAGTGTTCTCCCTGAGTATGCACCGTTGCGAAAGTTCTTCGTGCTGAGACACCACGTGATGATCGGGTGTGATAGGCTGTACGTTCAAATACAACGGGTGCAAAACAGTTGCACACGCGGAATACTCAGGTTAAACTTGACGAGCCTAGCATATGCAGATATGGCCTCGGAACACTGAGACCAAAAGGTCGAGCGTGAATCATATAGTAGATATGATCAACATAGTGATGTTCACCATTGAAAACTACTCCATTTCACGTGATGATCGGTTATGATTTAGTTGATTTGGATCACGTAATCACTCAGATGATTAGAGAGATGTCTATCTAAGTGGGAGTTCTTAAGTAATATGATTAATAGAACTTAAATTTATCATGAACTTAGTCCTGATAGTATTTTGCAAATTATGTTGTAGATCAATAGCTCGCGTTGTTGCTTCCCTGTGTTTATTTTTGAGATGTTCCTAGAGAAAAATTATGTTGAAAGATGTTAGTAGCAAAGATGCGGATTGGATCCGTGATCTGAGGATTATCCTCATTGCTGCACAGAAAAATTATGTCCGTGATGCACCGCTAGGTGACAGACCTATTGCAGGAGCAGATGCAGACCTTATGAACGTTTGGCTAGCTCAATATGATGACTACTTGATAGTTTAGTGCACCATGCTTAACGGCTTAGAATCGGGACTTCAAAGACGTTTTGAACGTCATGGACCATATGAGATGTTCCAGGAGTTGAAGTTAATATTTCAAGCAAATACCCGAGTTGAGAGATATGAAGTCTCCAACAAGTTCTATAGCTAAAAGATGGAGGAGAATAGCTCAAGCAGTGAGCATGTGCTCAGATTGTCTGGGTACTACAATCGCTTGAATCAAGTGGGAGTTAATCTTCCAGATAAAATAGTGATTGACAGAATTCTCTAGTCACCATCACCAAGTTAGTAGAACTTCGTGATGAACTATAGTATGCAAGGGATGACGAAAGTAATTCCTGAGCTCTTCGTGATGCTGAAATCGACGAAGGTAGAAATCAAGAAAAACATCAAGTGTTGATGGTTGACGAGACCACTAGTTTCAAGAAAAGAGCAAAGGGAAGAAGGGGAACTTCAAGAAGAATGGCAAGCAAGTTGCTGCTCAAGTGAAGAAGCCTAAGTCTGGTCCTAAGCCTGAGACTAAGTGCTTCTACTGCAAAGGGACTGGTCACTGGAAGCGGAACTACCCCAACTATTTGGTGGATAAGAAGGATGGCAAAGTGAACAAAGGTATATTGGATATACATGTTATTGATGTGTACTTTACTAGTGTTTATAGCAACCCCTCGGTATTTGATACTGGTTCGGTTGCTAAGAGTAGTAACTCGAAACGGGAGTTGCAGAATAAACAGAGACTAGTAAAAAGGCGAGGTGACGATGTGTGTTGGAAGTAGTTCCAAGATTGATATGATCATCATCGCACACTCCCTATACTTTCGGGATTAGTGTTGAAACTAAATAAGTGTTATTTGGTGTTTGCGTTGAGCATGAATATGATTTGATCATGTTTGTTGCAATACGGTTATTCATTTAAATTAGAGAATAATTGTTGTTCT
Source organism: Triticum aestivum (assembly GCF_018294505.1). Taxonomy (NCBI): domain Eukaryota; kingdom Viridiplantae; phylum Streptophyta; class Magnoliopsida; order Poales; family Poaceae; genus Triticum; species Triticum aestivum. Next base: position 561,977,782 of record NC_057808.1, read on the forward strand.
GTTTACATGAATAAAATCTTCTATGGTCATACACCCAATAAAATGGTTTGTTGGATCTCGATCGTAATGATACACATATTCATAATAATGAAGCCAAAAGATGCAAAGTTAATAATGATAGTGCAACTTATTTGTGGCACTGCCGTTTAGGTCATATTGGTGTAAAGCGCATGAAAAAACTCCATACTGATGGGATTTTGGAATCACTTGATTATGAATCACTTGATGCTTGCGAACCATGCCTCATGGGCAAGATGACTAAAACGCCGTTCTCCGGAACTATGGAGAGAGCAACAGATTTGTTGGAAGTCATACATACAGATGTATGTGGTCCAATGAATATTGAGGCTCGTGGCGGATATCGTTATTTTCTCACCTTCACAGATGATTTGAGCAGATATGGGTATATCTACTTAATGAAACATAAGTCTGAAACATTTGAAAAGTTCATATAATTTCAGAGTGAAGTGGAAAATCATCGTAACAAGAAAAATAAAGTTTCTACGATCTGATCGTAGAGAAGAGTATTTGAGTTACGAGTTTGGCCTTCAGTTAAAACAATGTGAAATAGTTTCACTACTCACGCCACCTGGAACACCACAGTGTAATGGTGTGTCCAAACATCGTAACCGTACTTTATTAGATATGGTGTGATATATGATGTCTCTTACCGATCTACCACTATCATTTTTGGGTTATGCATTAGAGACAGCTGCATTCACGTTAAATAGGGTACCATCTAAATCCGTTGAGACGACATCTTATGAACTGTGGTTTGGCAAGAAACCAAAGTTGTCGTTTCTTAAAAGTTTGGGGTTGCGATGCTTATGTGAAAAAGTTTCATCCTGATAAGATCAAACCCAAATCGGAGAAATGTGTCTTCATAGGATACGCAAAGGAGACAGTTGGGTACACCTTCTATCACAGATCCGAAGGCAAGACATTCGTTGCTAAGAATGGATCCTTTCTAGAGAAGGAGTTTCTCTCGAAAGAAGTGAGTGGGAGGAAAGTAGAACTTGATGAGGTAACTATACCTGCTCCCTTATTGGAAAGTAGTTCATCACAGAAATCTGTTCCTGTGACTCCTACACCAATTAGTGAGGAAGTTAATGATGATGATCATGTAACATCAGATCAAGTTACTACCAAACCTCGTAGGTAAACCAGAGTAAGATCCGTACCAGAGTGGTACGGTAATCCTGTTCTGGAGGTTATGTTACTAGACCATGACGAACCTACGAACTATGAAGAAGCGATGGTGAGCCCAGATTCCGCAAAATGGCTTGTGGCCATGAAATCCGAGATGGGATCCATGTATGAGAACAAAGTATGGACTTTGGTTGACTTGCCCGATGGTCGGCAAGCCATTGAAAATAAATGAATCTTCAAGAGGAAGACGGACGCTGATAGTAGTGTTACTATCTACAAAGCTAGAATTGTCGCAAAAGGTTTTCGACAAGATTAAGGTGTTGACTACGATGAGAGTTTCTCACTTGTATCTATGCTTAAGTCTGTCTGAATCATGTTAGCAATTGCCGCATTTTATGAAATATGGCAAATGGATAAACAAAACTGCATTCCTTAATGGATTTATTAAAGAAGAGTTTTATATGATGCAACCAGGAGGTTTTGTCAATCCTAAAAGTGCTAACAAAATATGCAAGCTCCTGCGATCCATCTATGGACTGGTGCAAGCATCTCGGAGTTGGAATATACGCTTTGATGAGTTGATCAAAGGATATAGTTTTATACAGACTTGCGGTGAAGCATGTATTTACAAGGAAGTGAGTGGGAGCACTACAACATTTCTGATAAGTATATGTGAATGACATATTGTTGATCGGAAGTAATGTAGAATTATTCTGCAAAGCATAAAGGAGTTTTTGAAAGGAGTTTTTCAAAGAAAGACCTCGGTGAAGCTGCTTACATATTGAGCATCAAGATCTATAGAGATAGATCAAGAAGCTTGATAAGTTTTTTCAATTAGTACATACCTTAACAAGATTTTGAAGTATTTCAAAATAGAACAGTCAAAGAAAGAGTTCTTGCCTGTGTTACAAGGTGTGAAATTGAGTAAGACTCAAAGCCCGACCACGGCAAAAGATAGAAAGAGAATGAAAGTCATTCCCTATGCCTTGGCCATAGGTTCTATAAAGTATGCCATGCTGTGTACCAGATCTATTGTATACCCTACACTGATTTTGGCAAGGGAGTACAATAGTGATCTAGGAGTAGATCACTGGACAGCGGTCAAAATTATCCTTAGTGGAATAAGGATATGTTTCTCGATTATGGAAGTGACAAAAGGTTCGTCGTAAAGGGTTACGTCGATGCAAGTTTTGACACTAATCTAGGTGACTCTAAGTCTCGGTCTAGATACATATTGAAAGTGGGAGCAATTAGCTAGAGTAGCTCCGTGCAGAGCATTGTAGACATAGAAATTTGCAAAATACTTACGGATCTGAATGTGACAGACCCGTTGAGTAAAATTATCTCACAAGCAAAACATAATCACACCTTAGTACTCTTTGGGTGTTAATCACATAGCGATGTGAACTAGATTATTGACTCTAGTAAACCCTTTGGGTGTTGGTCACATGACAATGTGAACTATGGGTGTTAATCACATGGTGATGTGAATTATTGATGTTAAATCACATGGCAATGTGAACTAGATTATTGACTCTAGTGCAAGTGGGAGACTGAAGGAAATATGCCCTAGAGGCAATAATAAAGTATTATTTATTTCCTTATATAATGATAAATGTTTATTATTCATGCTAGAATTGTATTAACTGGAAACATAATACATGTGTGAATACATAGACAAACAGAGTGTCACTAGTATGCCTCTACTTGACTAGCTCGTTAATCAAAGATGGTTATGTTTCCTAGCCATAGACATGAGTTGTCATTTGATTAATAGGATCACCTCATTGGAGAATGACGTGATTGACTTGACCCATTCCGTTAGCTTAGCACTCGATCGTTTAGTATGCTGCTATTGCTTTCTTCATGACTTATACATGTTCCTATGACTGTGAGATTATGCAAATCCCGTTTACCGGAGGAACACTTTGTGTGCTACCAAACGTCACAACGTAACTGGGTGATTATAAAGGTGCTCTACAGGTGGCTCCAAAGGTACTTGTTGGGTTGGCGTATTTCGAGATTAGGATTTGTCACTCCGATTGTCGGAGAGGTATCTCTGGGCCCACTCGGTAATGCACATCACTATAAGCCTTGCAAGCATTGTGACTAATGAGTTAGTTGCGGGATGATGTATTACGGAACGAGTAAAGAGACTTGCCGGTAACAAGATTGAACTAGGTATCGAGATACAGACGATCGAATCTCGGGCAAGTAACATACCGATGACAAAGGGAACAACGTATGTTGTTATGCGGTCTGACCGATAAAGATCTTCGTAGAATATGTAGGAACCAATATGAGCATCCAGGTTCCGCTATTGGTTATTGACCGGAGAGGTGTCTCGGTCATGTCTACATAGTTCTCGAACCCGTAGGGTCCGCACGCTTAACGCTACGATGATAGTTTTATTATGAGTTTATATGTTTTGATGTACCGAAGGTTGTTCGGAGTCCCGGATGTGATCACGGACATGACGAGGAGTCTCGAAATGGTCGAGACATAAAGATTGATATATTGGACGACTATATTCGGACACCGGAAGTGTTCCGGAGAAGTTTCGGATAAAACCGGAGTGCCGGAGGGGTTACCGGAACCCCCCGGGGAAGTATTGGGCCTTAGTGGGCCTGAGGGGAGAGAGAGGGCAGCAGCCAGGAGGTGGCGCACCCCCTCCCATGAGGGGTCCGAATTGGACTAGGGGAGGGGGGCGCAGCCCCCCCCCCCTTTCCCTCTCCCTCTCCCTCTCTTTCCTTCCCCCCCTCTCTTCCTAGTTGGACTAGGAAAGGGGAGTCCTGCTCCTACTAGGAGGATGACTCCCCCCTCTCCTTGGCGCGCCCAAGGCAGCCGGCCTCCCCCTTGCTCCTTTATATACGGGGCCAGGGGGGCACTCTATACACACAATTGATATACGATATTTTAGCCGTGTGCGGTGCCCCCTCCACCATATTACACCTCGATAATATCGTTGTGGAGCTTAGGCGAAGCCCTGCGTCGGTAGAACATCATCATCGTCACCACGCCGTCGTGCTGACGAAACTCTCCCTCAACACTCGGCTGGATCCGAGTTCGAGGGACGTCATCGAGCTGAACGTGTGCTGAACTCGGAGGTGCCGTGCGTTCGGTACTTGATCGGTCGGATCGTGAAGACGTACGACTACATCAACCGCGTTGTGTTAACGCTTCCGCTTTCGGTCTATGAGGGTACGTGGACAACACTCTCCCCTCTCGTTGCTATGCATCACCATGATCTTGCGTGTTCGTAGGAATTTTTTTTGAATTACTACGTTCCCCAACAGTTGGCTCCCCATGAACACGACGACGACGTTGTTTCTCCGTTCCGACCCAGCCATGTACACGAGCCCTGGCCGTACGTATGCGCGAGTAGGCGTTCGAGACCCTCCCCGTATGTACGTACGTGGTCGTATTTTCTTTCTTGCACACTGGCCGATGTACGTACGTGTACATGCTACATGCGCGCCTCTACTACGACACGTGCGCGCCTCTACATCGACCAGTATGTACGTACATGTTCGCGACCAGAATGACAATGCTACGTACGCTTCGACTAGGTGGGTCCCGACTGTCAGGCACTTCCTTGCCTGCGAAGATGTAGCTGGTGGGTCCCAGCAGCCAGGGGGACGAATCGTTTTTTTTTTGCCCGGACGCACTTCCTTCCATGCGAAGATGTAGCTGGTGGGTCCCAGCAGTCAGGGGGAAACCTTTTTTTCGCGAAATACAGTGGCCCGTCCGGTGGGTCCCAGCTGTCAGGTGGAGGAATCATTATTTTCCGCGTAATAAGGATGCACTTCCTTGCTGCGGCCGTGGACCAAGCTGTCAGCCTCTCCACGTACATTCCACGTCCGATGGAAGTCGTTCCTTGACCACGTTGACCATGCCGCGCCGAGAGCACCAGGGCGGTGGACGACGGCGAGGCCTAGGAAGGGGACGACGCGGAGCCGGGGAAGACGCGGCAGTGGAAGCCCGCACGGAGAGCAGTACGAGGGTTCACTGGTTCGGCTGTGGTGTGAGGCTGCCGTCGCCGCAGGGCCTGGCCAACGGTGGGAATAGTAGGGGGCGGTGAGGCCTCCGCGGCAGCACAGCCGTCCACGGGAGGCAGGAGCATGCGGCACGACGGCGCTGCTTTGGGCGGCTGGAGCAAGAAGACCAGAGGTTGAAGAAGCACTGGGGCCGTTGGATGGACATTGTACGGTCACTGGAGCTAGAATCGTTCATATTGACTAAAGTTGACAAAGGCCCCCGTCCCGGTCAACTTAGTAGGCCCACAAGTCAGCCTCCCACCATGGTGGGTCCCAGCTAGCAGGGGGAGTATTCATTTTTTTGTGCGCAATAAGGAGGCACTTCCTTGCGTGCGAAGATATAGCTGGTGGGTCCGAGCTGTCAGCAGCGGTAACGTTTTTTTCGCGAAATAGAGAGGCCCTTTCGGTGGGTCCCTGATGTCAGGTGGAGGAATCATTATTTTGCGCGTAATAAGGAGGCATTTCCTTGCGTGCGGCCGTGGACCCAGTTGTCGGCCTCTCCACGTACAGTCCACTTCAGATGCATGTCGGTCGTTGACCACGTTGACCAGACTGCACCGAGAGCACCAGGGCGGTGGACGACGGCGAGGCCTACGAAGGGAACGACACGGAAGCCGGGAAGACTCGGCAGTTGTTTCCCACGCGGAGGGGAGTACGACTGTACGAGGGTTTACTGGTTCGTCTGCCGTCGCCGGAGAATAACAGCAGGTGTGGGTGAGTAGAGGGATGGCTAGGCCAGCGATGGGAGTACGGTGGGGCGGTGAGGCCTGCGCGGCAGCAGAGCCGGCCGCGGGGAGGAGGGAGCAGGCAGTCCCGCTGGCGCTTGTTTGAGCGGCTGGAGCAGGAAGAGCAGAGATTGAAGAAGCACGACGGCCGTTGGATGGATATCCAACAGTCACTGCTTGTGCGTCAACCTTTTTTTAGGAAAGCCTCAAATCTGTGGAAAACAGCATACAGCTCATCTGCCATTATTTCTAATAATTTACAGCCCATTTGCTAATTATTAAGGTTTTTTTTGGAGCCCATATTCTTTTTGTTAGCATTATAGCCCATATTGTGGCCACAGTTAAAAAATTATCCGAAATTTTGCATATTTCGGTGCGGTCCGAACTGTTTTTAATCCCGAAATTTCGACTCACATTCAAACTGATTTTAAAAATAAATATATATCAATATAAAATCCAACAAATTCTCCACGCATAAAAATTAATGTAATTTAAAATCTCGAAATGAAAAAAAAAGATATTTGAAACTAATTTTCAGTTTGATGTGTTTTAAAAATGTACAGCCCATTTCTCATTACTGATGGGCCATTTTCTCGGCCAGCCGAATGAAAGCTCTCCTTGTCTTGAAAGATTTGCAGCCCAACAGGCCTGACAAAGCGACTTACTTGGCAAATCACAAAAAAACTGGGCTGTGGCCGTGGACCCAGCTGTCAGCCTCTCCACGTACAGTACTCTTCCGATGGAAGTCGTTCCTTGACCATGTTGACCACGCCGCGCGGAGAGCACCACGGCGGTGGACGACGGCGAGGCCTAGGAAGGGGACGACGCAGAGCCGGGGAAGACGCGGCAGTGGAAGCCCGCGCGGAGAGGAGTACGAGGGTTCACTGGTTCGGCTGCGGTGTGTGGCTGTTGTCGCCGCAGGGCCTGGCCAGCGGTGGGAATAGTAGGGGCGGTGAGGCCTCCGCGGCAGCACAGCCGGCCACGGGAGGCAGGAGCATGCGGCACGACCGGCGCTGCTTTGGGCTGCTGGAGTAAGAATACCAGAGGTTGAAGAAGCACTACGGCCGTTGATGGACATCGTACGGTCACTGGAGCTAGAATCGTTCATATTGACTAAAGTTGACAAAGGCCCCCGTCCCAGTCAACTTAGTAGGTCCACGAGTCAGCCTCCCACCATGGTGGGTCCCAGCTAGCAGGGGGAGTATTCATTTTTTTGTGCGTAATAAGGAGGCACTTCCTTGCGTGCGAAGATATAGCTGGTGGGTCCGAGCTGTCAGTGGCGGTAACGTTTTTTTCGCGAAATACAGAGGCCCTTTCGGTGGGTGCCTGATGTCAGGTGGAGGAATCATTATTTTGCGCGTAATAAGGAGGCATTTCCTAGCGTGCGGCCGTGGACCCAGCTGTCGGCCTCTCCACGTACAGTCCACTTCGGATGCATGTCGGTCGTTGACCACGTTAACCAGGCCGCGCCGAGAGCACCAGGGCGGTGGACGACGGCGAGGCCTGGGAAGGGAACGACACGGAGGTAGGGAAGACTCGGCAGTTGTTTCCCACGCGGAGGGGAGTACGACTGTACGAGGGTTTACTGGTTCGTCTGCCGTCGCCGGAGAATAACAGCAGGTGTGGGTGAGTAGAGGGATGGCTAGGCCAGCGATGGGAGTATGGTGGGGCGGTGAGGCCTGCGCGGCAGCAGAGCCGGCCGCGGGGAGGAGGGACCAGGCAGTCCCGCCGGCGCTTGTTTGAGCGGCTGGAGCAGGAAGAGCAGAGATTGAAGAAGCACGACGGCCGTTGGATGGCCATCCAACAGTCACAGCTTGTGCGTCAACCTTTTTTTTAGGAAAGCCTCAAATCTGTGGAAAATAGCACACAACCCATCTGCCATTATTTCTAATAATTTACAGCCCATTTGCTAATTCTTAAGGTTTTTTTGGAGCCCATATTCTTTTTGTTAGCATTACAGCCCATATTGTGGCCACGGTTAAAAAATTATACGAAATTTTGCATATTTCGGTGCGGTCCGAACTGTTTTTAATCCCGAAATTTCGACTCACATTCAAACTGATTTTAAAAATAAATATATATCAATATAAAATCCAACAAATTCTCCACGCATAAAAATTAATATAATTTAAAATCTCGAAATGAAAAAAAAAGATATTTGATACTAATTGCCGGTTTGATGTGTTTTAAAAATGTACAGCCCATTTCTCATTACTGATGGGCCATTTTCTCGGCCAGCCGAATGAAAGCTCTCCTCGTCTTGCAAGATTTGCAGCCCAACAGGCCTGACAAAGCGACTTACTTGGCAAATCACAAAAAATACTGGGCTGTGGCCGTGGACCGAGCTGTCAGCCTCTCCACGTACAGTACTCTTCCGATGGAAGTCGTTCCTTGACCACGTCGACCACGCCGCACGGAGAGCACCACGGCGGTGGATGACGGCGAGGCCTAGGAAGGGGACGACGCGGAGCCGGGGAAGACGCGGCAGTGGAAGCCCGCGCGGAGAGGAGTACGAGGGTTCACTGGTTCGGCTGCGGTGTGAGGCTGCCGTTGCCGCAGGGCCTGGCCAGCGGTGGGAATAGTAGGGGGCGGTGAGGCCTCCGCGGCAGCACAGCCGGCCACGGGAGGCAGGAGCATGCGGCACGACCGGCGCTGCTTTGGGCGGCTGGAGCAAGAAGACCAGAGGTTGAAGAAGCACTACGGCCGTTGGATGGACATCATACGGTCACTGGAGCTAGAATCGTTCATATTGACTAAGTTGACAAAGCCCTTCGTCCCCGTCAACTTAGTAGGCCCACAAGTCAGCCTCCCACCAAGGTGGGTCCCAGCTAGCCGGGGGAGTATTCATTTTTTGTGCGTAATAAGGAGGCACTTCCGGTGGGTCCGAGCTGGCAGCGGGGGGAACGTTTTTTCGCGAAATACAGTGGCCCGTCAGGTGGGTCCCAGCAGTCAGGGGGCAAACGTTTTTTCGCAAAATACGGTGGCCCGTCGAGTGGGTCCCTGCGGTCAGTTGGAGGAATCGTTATTTTCCGCATAATAAGGAGGCACTTACTTGCTGCGGCAGTGGACCCAGCTGAGACTCTCCACGTACAGTATACTTCCGATGGAAGTCGTTCCTTGACCACGTTGACCTCGCCGCGTTCCGTTGCATGCATGCGTCCATGGGCGTGGTGCGTCCCCACTGTCAGCCTCTCACGTATAGTCATCTTCGGATGACTCTCGGTTGTTGACCACGTTGACCACACCGTGCCGAGCGCACCCAGACTGGAACGACCCGGAGATGGGGAAGACGGGGCAGTGGAGTCGCAGATGGAGCGGAGTGGGAAACTTCACTGGTTCGGGTGCGCAGCAGCACAGCCGCGGTGCCGCCCACGGGAGACAGGAGCAAGAACAGAAGTTGAAGAAGGAGCACGGTTGTTGGATTAACATCCAACGGTCCAGCTGCTAGAATCATTTGTTGATTAAGTTGACAAAGCCGTGCGTACACGTCCGCTTAGTAGGCCCACAAGTCAGTCACCAAATCTGACGGGTCCCAGCTGTCAACGGGATGAATAATTTTTTTTGCAAAACAAGGAGGCACTTCCTTCCGTGCGAAGATACAGCCGGTGGGTCCCAGCTGTCAGGTGGAGGAAACATTTTTTCAGCTTAATAAGAAGGAACTTTCCTTGCGTGCGACCATGGACCTCGTGGGTCCCAGCCGTCAGGCTCTCCACGTACAGTCCTCTTTCGATGACTCTCGTTTGTTGACCACGCCGCACCGAACGCAGCGAGGCGGTGGACGACGGCGAGGCCCTGGACGGGAACGACTCGGAGATGGGAAAACGCGGCAGTGGAGTCGCAGATTGAGAGGAGGAGAAGGGTTATAACTGGTTCTGTTGCGGCGTGGGGCTGTAGTCTGTGGAGAATAACAGGAGGTGTCGAGGGGTGGAGGGATAGCCTGACCGGCGGTGGGGTAGCGCTTCGCAGCGATGCGTGCTAAGCAGAGCCGCTAGCCGCCGGAGGCCGGACCAGGCGGTCCCGGCGACGCTGGAGGAAGAAGACGAGAGATTGAAGGTGCATGTCGGCCGTTGGATATAAATCCAATGGCTGTGGATGACACAATCATTTGTTGACCAAGTTGACAACGCCCTGCGTAGGCTTCGACCTATTGGCCCACATGTCAGCCTGCAAAAACGTGGCATATATTTAACCCATGTTTTCTAGAATGTACAGTCCATTTGCTGGGCTGGGTGAACAAATAATTTCGCGTCAATCAGGCCCATTTATATTTTCTAAGAAAACCCAGCCCATTTGCACTTCCTTGAAATATACGTATTAGGTGGGCTCGTTATATATATAATGTTATGTTAGAAGGAGCAATTAATATCAAAGAATAAACCGGAGAGGCACATTTTATATATATATATATATAATTAAGAAATTAGCGAGTTATTGCTCAAAATAAAAATGAGTGCGTTATTATTAATTTGGTATGCAATCACCAGGATTTTCTTCGCAAGCTTTTGTACGCAATCACCAGGATTTTCCTTGCCTGTGAGTCAAAAACAACCAGGATTTTCCTTGCCAACTTCCGTTAAACATTTACTTTTATAAGTTAATAACACGTGGGATATTTTTATAATGTATATATAAGTCTCTATAAAATATACGATAATAGTAATAATATAAATATATATAATGTGGTTAGAAGGGAAAACATAAATTGGACACAACATTACTTTTATAAGAGACCTGCGTTTTATACCCCACAGTAGGCATACTAACAAGTTCACACACAAATACAACAGAAAAGGTAAACATTCATATCAAACTCAGGTTCACAGGAGACGTTCATATTCATAGCCAACATTCACTATCAACAACTCAAAAGATTCATATATATACACAAGCTCAGCATATCTATGCATCCAAATGATTGATAGATCACACGACAATATTCATACATAATTCACAAAAAGATTCAGATATACACATGTTCAGTATGTTTATGCATCCAAATGATTGAGATCACAGCCAATATGATCCATGGACGAACTTTAATTACCTAGGGTACAGACTGGTAAATGTGTTCAATCGGAGGTACTTCTTGCTAAAATTAGTTCTTGTACGAGTAAACTTTCGAGTACATAAGAGGCAGCACAGACAATCTGAACTTTGCTTGTAGGTTTATCCTCAAATAGTGGCCTCGTGCCGAGGGAGGTTTGAGCAACTTGGCCACTACTTTCATCCAACTAGTTTACTGGCTCATCTTGGTCCTGTATCTCGCCAAAATTCTACATTGCAGACAAGAAAGGAGGCGGTTGAGAAAATGAACCACCCAAATTTTTTGTGCAGTTCAACTGAAATGGAGCATCCTAGGCGTACAGACTGATTAAGTGCCAGATGAATATACGCGTCAACCAACTTGTCTGGAATCTTTAGACTCCATGCCATATAGTTCGCTACCATATGTGCCGATAACCAAAAGGCACAAGTTGGGACCAAAGACTGGACTGCGTTTTTCTGGGCTATGCACCAAGCAATATTTTTGGCGTTCACTCTCCTAATACTTGGAGTTTAACAATTGGTTGACGCCGGTTGATACTCGAATGAATATAGGCACTTCTTGTCAACATCGATGCTTGTCTGAGTGAACTTTGGAGTACATAGCAGCAGCATAAGTACCTGTCCATCTGATCATTTTGTGCAGTTCTACTGAAATCACCCGATGTAATGATTTGCCTACGAGTTCAGGCTCCAAATTACTCCTTTATGAAATCGGCAAACAGTAGCACAATACCAAATTACCAATACATATGACAGGCACAATAATCAGGATAAAGACCAGTACCAACCTGTGTGAGGTAGCATATCAATTACTATTTCCTTTGACTGGAAGCCGAGATAAGCCAAGCGACTGACAGCAAAGGAAGAAAGCAAGCGGAGATTAGCGACTGACAGGAAAGGACGGAAGCTGTCGAGGCAATGAAGCACCCAAAGTTTTTGTGCAGTTCCACCAAAATTGAGCATCCATGTTGGCACATATATTGAGAGAGTGAGATTACTGTAATAGTGGGACTAGTTGATGAAACATACACTAACAAATAGAAGCACCCTCATTATCTTAATGGGTAAAGTTAGCAACATAGTAGTCTTGCTTAAAGAGAGGTATTAGTTTATTTAATCAGTGCCAATTAGCTCAACTCAACACTCAAAGCATTGCCATTATCATAGGTTGCAAAACTTTAACGTGCAAAGATAAAGGAGTTTCTCATGACAGTAGCACGATACAAATAGAGATGACAGCAAACTAATATGGATGAAGGCCTTAGGCCTGTACCAACCTGAGAAAAAAAGCTTATTCATGTAATCCCATAAGAGATGATAAAGCACTCACTGGAATCACACAATAGTATATATTTTTGTGCACTTCAAATGTATGGTTGAAATCACTCTTGTTTACCAGTGCTGAGATTATATCGAAAGATTATCAAGAACTTCCAGCAGAGTTAAAGCACTGGATGGGATACAGTTCATTGTATTGTCTTGTGTAGTTTCACTAAAATGTATGATTGGCACAACATGATCCCTGTTTGCACAAGTAGGAACAAGGTGAAACCTTCATTAGCTTAGTGAGAAAGGATAGGAAGACATTAGCATATTACTCAAACAGTAGCATCAAATTCATGATGGACAATACGCAAAACATTGCCTCATTGAACCAATGGCAATAAATTGACATGCAAAACAATAGCACTATTATGTCATGACACTAATAATATTCCCTCCCTGCTCCACCACATGATTCACCTCCATAGACAAACATACACACGTACATGATTCAGCATAGGGTCCTACTAAAGATTTGTTTAACTCCAACAGGAAAATTAGGCAGTAATAAATTAGTGGTACTTAAGTACTCCTAATTAATTAAGTGAGACAGCAGAAGTGGAAGGGCTCCCTGGAGGATCGTCTCACATGTAAGGTAGTCGTTGCCGGAGCCCTTGAATGGCCTTGACTGAGGCCTCTGGCTTCAGCAAGATCGCCTTGGCACTGTTTATTCTTCTTCTTCTTCCTCTTCATGCTCTGTTTCTCTTTCTCCTCACCAGTTGGTGAAACCAAGTACATGATTGGCCTTCTAATTCAGAATTGGTTTTGTCAGTGAGGGAGTACAAGTGTACTAGTAAAAAACAGCATTATTTTATCATGGCAGTCGAAAAATAGAGATGAACACATGCATTAAATATCATTCTTACCTAAAGGAAGGTTATGGCGCCAATATGGATGATGAGGATTGGAACACAGATCTCCCTTTGTGCAGTTCCACCAAAATGAACCAACTGTTCCATTCTGACATTCCAGTTAAACAGCACAAAAGTCACTTCTTTTAAGAAGAGTTTTGTGCAGTGCACCAAAAGGTCACAACAGCAACCAGGTGAATTGGATATCCCTGTTTGCACAAAAAGGCACAGAGGAAACAGTCAGAGTCTCAAACAGTTACAGGCAAAAACATTTGGCTAAACTTGTCATGGCTTATAACAGTGACATGGCTTCATTTTTACCAGGGACATTAGATTAAGAACAGCTAAGGCTGCGTTCGGTTCACAGGTTTGGTGCAGGATTTTCGTAGGAACACAATTCCTACGGTATTCTTTCCCTTCCAACCGTTCGGAACACGGGAAAGGTGAATAGTGTTTCATAGGAGAGCTGGTCTGGTAGTACTGATTCCATAGGATTAGAAACATCCACGCGCTGCTCATTTTTTGGGCGGAAGCCCGAGGCAGGCGCTCGCTGCCATGCGTTAGACAGGTTGTTGTGCTGTGTTGCCGGAATAAAAAATCAACCTATGTGTGGTATGTGAGGTGAGCACAAGAGTAGTCACTGTGCAGCTGAATAAACAAATAGCATCTCATACTGCCAAGCATGCTACTCTAAAAAAACAAATCTGTACATTTCGTAGTCCATCCGAACACATTCTCTTGAGAGTTTCCTCCGGTTCGTTGTTCCATAGTTTTATACCTACATTCCTTTCCTATTCCTCTATTTTCATCAAGACCTATGTTTTCTGCCCCTTTATTCCGAACGAAGCCTAAATATTTGGTATAAGGGCATGGGACAGTGGGTGCACCAGCAGTCCATCACCATGTAAGTAAACAGGGGCATAAAGTGGTGATTCATAGTTCGTTGCCCCGAGGAACAAACATCCAAGAAACATATCTGGGTTGGTCCCATTTTTGTTCACTCTAGCCACCTACTCCTATGTGTGGATAGCAAATCTAGTCCTGGTCATACCACTGTGTACAGCGTTACCCCTATATTTCCCTTTTCGACCAAGAGACCGGTTGGATGACCAGTCTGTACTACCTTCACTCCCTTTCCTTCCTGTTTGTACCAAGTCTGATGTACTCCCTCCGTTCGGAATTACTTGTCGCAGAAATAGATGTATCTAGATGTATTTTAGTTCTAGATACATCCATTTCTGAGACAAGTAATTCTGAACGGAGGGAGTACATACTAAATTCCCCCACCCACACTTTATTTCTTGTTTGAACCAAGTACTTGTTGGGGAACGTAGTAATTTCAAAAATTCCTACGCACACGCAAGATCATGTTGATGCATAGCAACGAGAGGGGAGAGTGTTGTCCACGTACCCTCGTAGACCGAAAGCGGAAGCGTTATCACAACACGGTTGATGTAGTCGTACGTCTTCACGATCCGACCGATCAAGTACCGAACGCACGGCACCTCCGAGTTCTACACATGTTCAGCTCGATGACGTCCCTCGAACTCCGATCCAGCCGAGTGTTGAGGGAGAGTTTCGTCAGCACGACGGCGTGGTGACGATGATGATGTTCCACCGACGCAGGGCTTCACCTAAGCTCCGCAACGGTATTATCGAGGTGTAATATGGTGGAGGGGGGCACCGCACACGGCTAAGAGATCTCAAGGATCAATTGTTGTGTCTCTGGGGTGCCCCCCTGCCCCCGTATATAAAGGAGCAAGGGAGGAGGAGGCCGGCACTAGGAGGGGGCGCACCAAGTGTGGAGTCCTACTAGGACTCCCTAGTCCTAGTAGGATTCCACCTCCCATATGGAATAGGAAAAGAGGAAGGGAAAAAGAGAAGGAAGGAAGGGGCGCCCCCTTCCCTAGTCCAATTCGGACCAGACCAAGGGGAGGGGTGCGGCCACCCTTGAGGCCCTTTTTCTTCTTTCCCGTATTGCCCAATAAGGCCCAATACGTATTCCCGTAACTCTCCGGTACTCCGAAAAATACCCGAATCACTCGGAACCTTTCCGAAGTCCGAATATAGTCGTCCAATATATCGATCTTTACGTCTCGGCCATTTCAAGACTCCTCGTCATGTCCCCGATCTCATCTGGGACTCCGAACTCCTTCGGTACATCAAAACTCAATAAAACTGTCATCGTAACGTTAAGCGTGCGGACCCTACGGGTTCGAGAACTATGTAGACATGACCGAGACACGTCTCCGGTCAATAACCAATAGCGGGACCTGGATGCCCATATTAGCTCCCACATATTCTACGAAGATCTTTATCGGTCAGACCGCATAACAACATACGTTGTTCCCTTTGTCACCGGTATGTTGCTTGCCCGAGATTTGATCGTCGGTATCTCGATACCTAGTTCAATCTCGTTAGCGGCAAGTCTCTTTACTCGTTCCGTAACACATCATCCCGCAACTAACTCATTAGTCACAATGCTTGCAAGGCTTATAGTGATGTGCATTACCGAGTGGGTCCAGAGATACCTCTCCGACAATTGGAGTGACAAATCCTAATCTCGAAATACGCCAACCCAACAAGTACCTTTCGAGACACCTGTAGAGCACCTTTATAATCACCCATTTACGTTGTGACGTTTGGTAGCACACAAAGTGTTCCCCCGGTAAACGGGAGTTGCATAATCTCATAGTCATAGGAACATGTATAAGTCATGAAGAAAGCAATAGCAACATACTAAACGAACGAGTGCTAAGCTAACGAAATGGGTCAAGTCAATCACGTCATTCTCCTAATGAGGTGATCTCGTTAATCAAATGACAACTTATGTCTATGGCTAGGAAACATAACCATCTTTGATTAACGAGCTAGTCAAGTAGAGGCATACTAGTGACACTCTGTTTGTCTATATATTCACACATGTATTTTGTTTCCGGTTAATACAATTCTAGCATGAATAATAAACATTTATCATGATATAAGGAAATAAATAATAACTTTATTATTGCCTCTAGGGCATATTTCGTTCAGTACTCCCTCCATTCGGAATTACTTGTCATCAAAATGGATGTGTCTAGAACTAAAATACATCTAGATACATCCATTTCAATGACAAGTATTTTCGGGCGGAGGGAGTACAAGATTCGACTCCATGAAGTAGCTTTACCTCTAACAATAGAAGAAAAAAATATGTGGCGTTGGACCATCCGATCGAGAGGGGCTGAGAGGTAGAAAATGATGCACATGCTGCAACGTAGTGAGCTGGGGAAGTAGAGCTAAGGCGGTTTCGAACGAAGATATACCTGAAGGTCGTCGGGATGTGGATAGGTGGGCGGCGGGAGGCCGGATCCGCCCATAGGCAACGACGAAGGGATCGGAGGACCTCCCGCGTCGGCGCTCGGCCAGAGATAACGGTGCGGCCGGCAGTGGGTCTCCTCCCTCGCTGTCGACGACGGCCTAAACGCTGCCCCTCCTCCCCTTCACCGGCGGAGGGGGATACGTCCGGATCTGTAACCAGTGGTGAGGATAGAAAGCCAGTGTTTTTTGAAGGGAGAAAGACAGTGTTACTACCCCTATCTTGTTTAGATCTGGAGAGGATGAGAGTGTGTGAATAGAGCAACCCTAGCAAGCAAGCGCGGAGGCTCCAGCCTATATATACGTAGTGGGGTAGTTTTCCTTTTTCACTCCATCAAAACAATCGTTTAAAATTGTGTACTACTACATGCCAGGTCGCGGTTTTTTTTAGTTGTTGATTGTTTTTTGAGATAGCTACCCGCTTGCTCCAAGTGGTGTTACGGTGTGCCAGGTCGCCCTTTGTATCGTTCAAGTCTGGTACTACAAGTCCCTCCATTAAATGAACAACCAACCCCTCGTAAAAATTGTGAACAAGCCCACGGCTAAAATTAGCGGAAACGTGGGTTGCCCCAACATGCATTATTATTTATATTTTCTACTCCCTCCGTTCCTAAATATAAGTCTTTTTTATAAGCCACACCTAAGACAAGAATTTTTTCTAGCAGTGAACCCCACATGTCATAGACACAAAAATTGTGGCAAGATTCCCTTAGGCAAGCCAAAGTGTGTCTAACAATTTGAGCAACTCAGGTTAGGCAAGTGTGGCAAGTGTGGGAAAAATAATGTGGCAACATAAGACAAACATAGTCACAATCCAAACAGCCCCATAATTTTTTGTGACATGCATTAAAATTTGGTTAGTTAAATTTATAGTCAAAATTTGGCAAGGTGCATCAAATCAACACATGCAAGTATCAAAAGGAAAGTCATGGCATGCATGCATGCGTTGTACTCCCTCCATTTCCAAATATAAGTCTTTTTAGAGATTGCAACAAGTGACTACATACGAAGCAGAATATGTCTACTCCTACATACGAAGTAGCCCATTTTAAATGTGTAAAAAGACTTATATCGAGTGCAGTGCTTTGATGTGTTGCGTCAACTCGTACAAGACCGAGAAATTTGATTACTACAACGCCCTCTCCCTCGCGGACTGAGCTCCGGTGCCTTAACTGCACCTGCCTTTGTGCATGACAGGAGGGCCAACCACCTGTTGGGCCCACCTGTCATAGACGCAAAGGCAGGAGCAGTAAGTAGAAGCTTTCGCTACACGCTCTCCCTCCCGCACGAGGTGGACAGACATGCAGCAGTGGATTCGATACTTTAGAAGTAGGAGTAACATCATTGTTCGTCTTCTCGAAGAGGCGAAGAGCCAAGCGCAACCCGAACGTGGCAGTTGCGAACGCTCGCGTGGTGCGGTTCCTTGGAGTACTAGCCAGGCTCTTGCATGAGACAAAATTGCTATTGTTTAACAATTAAACTCCATTATCCATTGGTTGATACTCATTCTGCATAGGTCCACGCGCTTAGCACCGTTTCCTCCTGGGGTCACCAATGTTTATTTGCTAATTAATAGCATTGCATGCAATGAACAAGCCATTGCAAGTCATTAAAAGCATGCACACCTCTCATCTCTTATTGGTTGATATGTCAAGAAACAAGAAACAAGGTATAAGTTAATGCACCGCGCCTAAGTGTTTTAGGACTATTTGGTTTTCGTAAGATGACTTACACACCTAGACGGAGGGAGTAGTATAGCCCTGTAAACCGGAAAGGAGTATTTGCCTTTCTAGAGATTTCAACAAGTGACTAGACTACACCGTGTGCAGTACTCCCTCCCTTCCGATTTATAGGGCTCAAATCTCAAATATCATGAACCAAGGCATTTTGCGATTGGAGGAATGTATCTCGTACTTTACAAAACTACCCTAATTAAACTCATGCATTAATTACGTAGTTCTCTCATTTTCCTCTCCGCCTTGGTCGCGGTGCACAATATTGAGCACTCCTATATGACTAGCCGCTCTATCTACATGCGGGACATTTCAAAGCATCCGGGCCCGCGTGCCATCCACCAAATCACAGCGAGGTGCTACAGTCGAGACTCACCTGTCACCCCGGTCTGGTCGTCATGACCCGTCATATCACAAAACCCACACCTTTACCAGCAGTGGTAAGGTGGCCTCCAAGTTGGACTGGATGAAGCAACCATCATTTCACTGGAACGCTCGTTCAAGCCCTTTCTTCCCTTTCTTGAAGAAAACCTCACTCCAGGCTACTCACTTCTGCCATTTTTTTTCTGTAACGACGAAGGAAAGGTGGTATGCTGCTATATTTCCATTCCAAGAATCTTCTTTTTGCGAAGCACCGACCGATTCTCACATCCTATTCTTTTCCCGTTTTCATTGCGATTGTGGTTTCCTTTCGATTGCTTTTTGTTTGTCAGTTCATTGATGGATCCTGGAGCACTAGGCAAAGAGTTGCCGGCGGACAACCCACTGGAGACAGCGATCTCCAGGAAGCGAGCACCGACCAACGAGTTGACCATGTTGGCGGGCCAACCATGGAGACGAAGAACTCCAAGAAACAAGCACTGGCCAAAGAGTTGAGGACGTTGGCGGACAAACTCCTCAAAGAAAGTTGGAAGAACAGCAAGGGCCCCACCGTGCCTACCCCAGGAACTCTGATTGCCACCTATGTGAGGCTCAAGACCGAGTTCGAGGAGATAGTCGCCGTTGAGAAGCAGTATTCCCCTGGCAAGGTGATGGCCCCCATCGAGGATGAGGAGATGGCCCCCGGAGGGATGAGATCCCCCGGTGAGCTGCACAAGGTAAAAAATAATGGCTTATTACCATAGTTGTGGTTTTTGATTATTTGCAATGTTCTTGCTAATATGTTAGGGTTGTGCAGGTGCCGGTGGACGTCCTTGATGATTCCGATGTCGTGGCCCGTCCTGTTGGCATCGCCCCGGAGATCGATTCCGATGCCGCTGTCCATCCTGTGGACATCGCCCCAGAGATCGATTCCGATGTCGCGGTCAGTCCTGTGGACATCGCCCCAGAAATCGATTCCCATGCCGATGTCCGTGCTGTGGTCATTGCCCGAGAGATCGATGACAAGAAATAGTTGGTCGCGCTAATCCTTCAGGGTAGTTTGCATTGCCCTGTGTTTAATTACCAGAACGATGCGTGTTATCAAACCATCTTAGGGCTAGTGCACTGTCTTGTGTGGGCGGATCTTGCTACTTTTGTTTGATAGTGAATCATGCGATGAATCATGCGAACCCTCTCCGAGTTATGGAAACAGATGTATCCTCACCAGCTTTTGATGTAATATATGGCATGCTTAGATGTAAGTTTGAACTGTTTATCATATCAGCAGGGCTTGTTTGATGATTCTTGGTGTTAGTAGGCTAGCTACTATGCGAGCTATAGTACTTGCAAAACACTCACCGAAGAGAAACGTTGGGGCTGATGAGCTCGTGGTACGCTTATACTTATCCCTCGTCGATCGACCAATAGCCCTAGCTCCTAAAATTGTAGGCTTAGCGATCGATCAAACAATAGTCGACATACATTCAGGCCTCATTTGGTTCATAGGGTAGGAAAATCGTAGCAAAAGTACAGAGAACATGCAACACAAAATCATAGCAGTGCAGAGACGTACTCCCTCCGTTCCAAAATAGATGACCTACGCGGGCTAGTTTGGCCTAGTGGGTTTCAGTGATATGACGTGGTACAGTGCCGTCCAGTCTTCGCGTGTGGTAGCAGTATTGCGGGTACAGTAAGTTTTCTTGAAGAAGCGGAATTCAACGAAGTCATGATGGTTCCTTCGTCCGAACAACTTACAGTGGGAAAGGTTGGGCCTGCGATACGACCGGAGTAGACCAGGATAATTTTGCGCATGGCAGGTGGACCAGGATGGTCGATGTCCCACATGTCGGCGAATGAAAGTATTCTTTCTGATATAGAGGACGAGCAATGAGTATTCATTGTTTATTTTTGATGAAAGCTATTGTGTCCACTGTTACGACGGAGGAGTGTGAAACACGGCAGCCCAGTGAACTTGGCATGTGCACCACTCCCTCCTTCCTCATGTAATGCCCAGGTTACAGCTTTTTCTCACTTTCTCTCTATCTATTTCCTCTCAAATGTTTTTTACCTTTCTTTTTTTAAGACACAATTGTTTTTATGCCTTTTTTTAGAATTATTTTTTATACCTAGGAGCACGTGTAGAGACGGGTTCTTGCAGAGCCCACTCCTTGACTTTGCCAATGCCTCTCTCTCCTCCACATAAGGAGTACTACTTTCTATGCATGCATGCGGCGGGCAGCTGGCGTCTTGAGGGGCCAGGGCGGTGAGAGCGGGCTCCGGAAGCGGTCCGGACTCCAGCATGGCCCACCTCACATTATCACCATATATTTCTTGGAGTCCGTGCGCGGCGGGCGGGCGATCTCTTCTCCCTCCCCCGTTTCTCTCATCTCAGCCGACGCCCGCCGAGCGATTAGATTTCGGCTATCGACGATTTATTCAATTACGGTCCCACATGTCAGTGAAATTGCAAGACAATGCGTGTCCCCTCTGGTGAGCGGCGTGCGAGCCGGACTGTCGAGGTTGCGATGCGTACGAGTCATAAGTGTACCGCCTTTTCCTTTAGAACTTGCGAAGCGTAACATTTTCGCGCGATCGATCGATAGAAATCCAGAACAAAATGACGAGGGCGGTGCTTTCCCGCTCGTTAGGCGGGCTAGTTCGAGTGATATGACGTGCTACAGTGTCGTCCACTTGCTCCATTTTTATGTAAGCAAGAGTTTACACTTACGCGGGAGGAGTGCGAAACACCGCGGATCTGATTTTGATCGAGGGATAACTGTTCCCTGCCAAATAATGGAGGATTGTTAGCGATTATAGCATGATAGTTAGGGCATCTCCAGCGCTGGCCCACAAATTTACACCGGCATCTGTCCGAGGACACTGATGGATGCCATCCGATGCTGCCCGCATACCTTTCGACAACTATATGAACTAACCGGACGAAATTCGTGCAAACAAAGCAAATTTCAAATTAACCGGATGAAATTCATTACATTTCGAAAACTTTTCCTACAAACTGGACGAAATTCATTACATATTTCGCACAAACCGTACTAAACCCTAATGTAAACCTAATCTAAACGATCGCTGGCGCCCGACCACCATGTCCGGCCATGAACCCGAGAAAGCCGGCCATGGCCTTTGCCTCCTCCTCATCCGCCTCGATAACCTCCTCCTCCAGAGCGGCGGCGACCTACCGTGTACTACTCTTCCTCGCTACCGGCTGCACCCGCGCACGCGCGCCGGCTTCATGGTCGTGGCGGCGGAGGGCGGCCGGGGGGGTGCCGGCGATCTCCTTCGTTTGCTCCTGCGACAGTACGTCGAAGAGAGCTTTGGAGCGCGCCCGGAGCGGAGCCGCCGATGTCCCTCGTCTGCTCCTGCGACAGTACGTCCAAGAGAGCTTCGGAGCACCAGGAGGCCATGGTTGAAGTGGTGCCGACAGAAGGAAGGGACCGGAGGAGAATAAGTGTGGGTCTTTGGCTATGGCTGGGAGCTGGGGCTCAAGTTAATATAGCGGGCGAATGGCAATGAGCCGCGGCAGACGGATGGACAACTGGCGCCGGAGTAGGTTCGTCGGGCGTGAATGCAGACGCTGCTTCAGTGACTTAACTGCAGATGCGTTTGGGTTACTGACATGTGGGCCCAACGGGCATCTGGCCCGCATGTCAGTGACACACCAATTGCACCTGCAGTTAAGTCCGGTGAATGCAGCATTGACATTCTGGAGAGACGGTGACCGTTTCAGGCGGGAAGCGCGCGCTAGCGATGGAAGGGGTTTCGGTGTGCAGTGGCACTAAGATCGGTCGCTCACGATAGTACATACTCCGTACCATACTACCATAGTACCCTCTCTAGTTTAGGCTGTTTTATAGATTGTCCTTGTGATGGACGATATACATGAGCAAGGCGGTCCGAGTATGACCATTGGTGTTGAGCCAGGTGAATACATGCTCGGCGTTCGCGTAGGCCTCCATCAAACGTCTAAACAGTAATGTCAGGCACCGCCGGGGCGCGCAGGTGATGGGCTCGCCGTTTGCGTTGCGCCATGAGCAGGACTTTGATTTAGAGGGCGGCGTGCATGCATTAGCATGCTTTGACAGCGTGAGCGTGAGTGTCTGACGCAAAGTATTTCATTTTCATTTGGCTGACGAGGGTGCGTTGCAGCGACGAGTCCGTGGTTTGATTCCCCACATACGCATAATTTTGGTTTTTACAGTATTTCTTTCTCCATTGACAGGTAGGCCCGCGTAGATAGATAAAGAACACGAGCTGATGAGGCGCATGCGGACTGTTTGACTGGTCAACCAGACAAATACGGAGCTATACGCTGAGCCAGTGACCGTATAATCACCATATCTCGTATACAATGATCAAAGTGAGCTATCAAGACAAGTTCGATGACCGCCAATGCATTTTACTCGGTAATAAATGACCAGGATTGAAGGGGAATCCAAATTTGCTTCATCTTCTGTCCTTGAGCTCTTGACAAACCAATGCACTATACGGTTGTCCGGCCACTCCACCCCAGAGCTCTCACCAAGCGTCGTTCATGCCACCGCGCCGCACACTAACCGGTAAGGCAGCGATGGCATCCCGCCGCGCCAAGTTCCTCGCCGCCCACGACCGCACACAAAATGGTAGGGAAGCGATGGCATCCCGCCGTGCCGAGTTCGTCGCCGCTCGCGACCTCACAACTATGTGGGAGGAATTTGAAGATGCCAAGGCCGAATGGGCGGTAGAGCAAGAGGCGGCCAAAGCCGCACAGAGGGAGCGGAAAAGTCAGAAAGCACTCAAGAAAAGAGAGGCCCGCCGCCGCAAGAAAGAAAAGGACGCACGCGCTGTTGTGGAGAGGTCGGCGGAGATCCAAGCACGGTGGGGTGTCGCCGACAAAGCCGGGAAGGAGAACGACGGCATCTGGCCAGCATGTGAGAAGTAGTAGTACTAGTAGTTAGTGTGTGTGTCTGTGTCTGAGTACGAGCATGTACCAATACTACTAGTTACTACTGTAGTTTTTAGAGCAAATTACCAGTACATTAGCCTAGACTAAATGGAAAAATTCTTATCCTAAGCATCAAATGGCATCTCTTTCTCTATAGGAATTGAGATGCATGTCATCTCACTTCCTATGATTTTCATATTCCTATCCTATGAACGAAAGGAGGCCTCTGTTGGAGTAACTACTGTAGCTAGCAGTACTGCTGGTACAATAGTTTTCTTCAAGAAGCGGAATTCAACGAAGTCATGATGGTTCCTTCGTCCGAGCAACTTCAAAGTGGGAAGTGGGCCTGTGATTTGACGGCTCATTAGTCATTATTACTGCGGCGCGACGACCTGGGTGACTCTCCCTTGGAGTTCTGCGTGCATGGCAAGTGGACCAGGATGGTCGACGTCCCACATGTTGGCGAACGGAAGTATTCTTTCCCATATCGAGGAGCAAGGAAACCGCGTGGTATAGTATCACTGTTGATTGGTTCGCAAAAAAATAGTATCACTGCCGATTTATAATTATTTTTTATTTCTCATGAATGCTAGCGTTTCAACTCTTACGACGAAGGGTGCCAAACACGGCACGTGCTGGATGTCCCACACGTCAGCGAAAGGAGTGGGACATGAACAGCGTGGTAGAGCCCAGCGTAAAAAAAGCGTGGTAGAGCGTCTCCACTTCTTCCACTTCTGGGTCGGAGACCACACGTAGTAGTACTTAGTGGTATGAACAATACAAAGTGCGACCTGGAGAGAAAGACACGTCTAGTTGGAAGGTCTCGGGGCATACACGTAAAAAAATATAAAATTTAATATGTGCCTCCAACTAATATAGTAGTAGTAGAGTACTTAGGCACGTACTCCATAACATCACCGGGCATTGCACGTACAACATTTAGTGGTAGTACGTAGTAAGAGACAAATGCCGCCCAAGAGTTCCCTTCTCGACCTACTTTTGGGTGTTTGGTAGAGTGTATGGAGGGTGCATGAGTCCACACTAGTTTAGCACAAATACACTAGAAGCATGCATGAAGAGAGCATGCATGAAGAGGGGTGTTGAGTTGAGCATGCATGAAGAGGGAACAACTATGCTGAGACGAGAACGCAACCAAACACACCCTATATGCCACGCATGTTCATACCATTTGTGCCTTTCTACTTCACTTACTGCGCTACATTACTCAGGTTCGTACGTCCACTCCTGGGTACATGTCTGTCTCGTAGTTCCAGTCCCACGTGTTCTTCATATAGATGGAACGATCCTTGCATAACACGTGCACCTTGATGCTAGATGTCTCGCGTGTTGGCAAAAGGATGAACAAAGCTCACGTAAAAAAAATAGAGTGGAAGAACATAGATTCCGGACGACCGAGAAGGAGCAAGGAACCTCGTGGTGGAGCGTCTGCACTCATAATATTTAATATTATTCAGCGATATAAAATTAACCAATCATCTCCACAGTGGACTGGAAGAGTACGAAACACGGCAGCCCAGTGTAGTTACATCATACTAGTACATGGCTAACCCACGCTATCACCATATTTCTTGGCTTCCGTGCGACACCTATCTCTAGTAATCCAGCAGCCTGTATCGCTTCTCCCTCCTCGTCTCTATCAAAGTGCGGCGGGCTGGCGTTTCTGCCGTCTATTGAGGTCGGTTAACTATCACATGTTAGCGACATGCCAAGAGCATTCTAAAAAAATTCCTTTCACGTTCCGTTTTCAATAAGAAAAAAATCCTTTCACGTACGAATTTGCTTGTATGCTTTGAGCAACTTGCATGTCCTATGCTGCTCCTGTTTGATACTCTAACTTAGGTAGAGGTTAGACTAACTCATGACTAACCCTGAACTAACTGTAGCCAAAGAGGTGTTTGGGTGACAGGGTTAGATTGACAATAAATGCACTTCATGGAGAGAGAAAAGTGATTTTTCAGTGGTCCCAATGAGAACTATTGTGATAGCCTAGCTTAATAGGGATGATAGACTACTCATATCAATAAGGAATTCCTTCTTTTCCGGAAGCCCATTCAGATAGAACTCCAAAGTTAAGCGTGCTCAGCTTGGAGTAATTTCAGGATGGGTGACCGACCGGGAAGTTGCTCCCGGGTGCGCACGAGTGAGGACAAAGTGCGCAGAAAAGACTGGTATTGATCTGTGGGGCCAGTCTAGATCCCGCCAGGAGTAACGACCACCGGCGGGTGTGTCCGGGGCGTTACAAGTTGGTATCAGAGCCGACCCTTGCGGTTACACGGATGTTTGCGGACAGGTGCGCGGTCATGTTGTTCATGCCATTTGTGACCTGTCGTGGCACACGACATGGCACATGTACCGGACTGAATGCACAGACGTATGTGCCAAGACGGAACGTTCCTGTTGCCCGACGAGGACGTCGGTTCCTCTGAGTGGGGGTGTATGTGATAGCCTGGCTTAATAGGGATGATAGACTACTCATATCAATAAGGAATTCCTTCTTTTCCGGAAGCCCATTCAGATAGAACTCCAAAGTTAAGCGTGCTCAGCTTGGAGTAATTTCAGGATGGGTGACCGACCGAGAAGTTGCTCCCGGGTGCGCACGAGTGAGGACAAAGTGCGCAGAAAAGACTGGTATTGTTCTGTGGAGCCAGTCTAGATCCCGCCAGGAGTAACGACCACCGGCGGGTGTGTCCGGGGCGTTACAACTATCTCCAGTTAGCACCTCTTGGGTGGGATAGTTTTTTTTGGTGGGTTCGGTGCAACTTGCTCCAATTTAAACCCTCATGCTTGGATACTTTAGGGCTATTTGAGCCCCAACTAGCTCAAACTAACTCTAACCCATGGATCCAAACAGGGCCTATGGCCAGTCTCGACGCGGAGCAGTCGCGTGCACCGGGAAGCGGCGCTCTCTCGGCCGTCGCGCCACTTCAAAGCCGGCGCCAGTGAGAGGTCGCTTCCGCTCTGGCTGGGCATTAATGCGGCACTGGCGCTCCAGGGCGACGCTGACCGTTTCACGCGGGAAGCGCGCGCTGGCAAGGGAGTATAGGTTTTGAACCGTTTCAGGTGTAGTACTGGTAGTTTGCAAAACTACTCAATTATTGCACTCAGTTTCCTAAGAAATTGTGGTAAAAACGTTACTCCACAGCCCGCTTCCCTTCTCCTTCCTCTTCCACCGCCCGCGCACGTCCACGGGAAGCGACCGGTCAACCCTTATATAGGATTGCTAGCACAAAAAGATGCATGCATGACCACTAAAATTTCCATATTAAAGCGCCGCTCCGGCGGGAGTATGGCGTATGTTGTTACCTTTGGCCGGCCCATGGCTACCGGGCGACGGAGACCAGAGAAGAGGCGGCGGGAGGGGAATGAATGCAGCTACTGTTTGGGTTCGCCTTCCAGCTTAAATAAATGCGCAGCATCACGTGTACCCGCGGGTGCACAAATTGTAACATACGTGTTTGCTTACGTGGGCGTCACGTAACCGGTGTGGGTGTGAGAGAGATTCTGAGAGACAGAGTGCGTGTGTGCGACTCTACTCTTCGGACATGTACTCAACCTTTTGCATCGGGATATAAGTATAATGGTATTTACTTTAGCTAGTGATTTACGTGGCCATGTTAACGTGGTTGTGTCAAAAAAATGTCACTTCCTGCTCATGATTTGCGTTATATAATTACAAGAAAGATTCTTGTGCATTGCACGGAACATCAAGATGCATTTTTTTACAGAACACCTGTTGTGATTGACCCATGCAGGAGTAATCCCATGTGTAAAAACTAATGATATCTCAAGAATTTTATCGGAAAACTGGTATCTCGAGAATGTCATCGAAAAAATGAAAGATGAGAGATAAGGCGAGGAGGAGTGGAGCGTGGTGGTGACTGGTGGTCGGAATGGGCGGAGGCATGGGAATGGACGGCGCCGGCAGGCGGCAGCGGCCACCATGCATGCTAGATTGTTCCAGAGACTTATTCCTTTTTTAATTGCTGAGCAATGAGGTTGCGGGAGATAATGATGTGGAGAGAGGTGCGGGTATCTTTTGTAAAATTATCATAGTTTGCTTTCTATCCTCGGATATAGATCATACGGTCTGTATTACAAGATGGCAGGCACACCATCACCGCCAACTCGTTTTTTATAAGGGTACAGATGATAAGTTTGCTGACTACTAAAGTAAAGTGGAATTTGTCCATGTTATGCAAGTAAATAAAGGTGATTGTTTATCATACGGGTAAGGTTGGATGAAGGGTGGTAGGAACAAATGCTCCGCCTAGAGCATGTGTGTGTGAGATGGAGTCTTAGTGTGTGTGTGTGAGAGAGAGAGAGAGAGAGAGA